>NC_084463.1:64460261-64793706 GCF_027409185.1 Cynocephalus volans | reverse complement strand
GTATGAAGGCAGAAGATAAAATATTATGTTGTCAACCATGATTTGGAAGCTGGGGGGGGTGGGGGATGAAAGAAAGAAAGAAAAACTGTTGTATCCCATTTCCTTGAACATTCATGGAAATTTCAATAAAAAAATAAAAAGATTGTTAATCTGCATAAAGAAAAAGAGTAAGAATGCAGAAGATAGAATATTAATGTTGTCAACCATGATTTGGAAGCTGGGGGTGCTGGAGGATAAAAGAAAGAAAGAAAAACTTTTTTATCCCATTTCCTTGAACATTCATGGAAATTTCAATAAAATAATAAAAAGATTGTTAATCTGTATAAAGAAAAAGTGTAAGAATGCAGAAGATAGAATATTAATGTTTTCAACCATGATTCGGAAGCTGGGGGGGAGTGGGGGATATAAGAAAGAAAGAAAAACAGTTCTATACCATTTCCTTGAACATTCATGGAAAGTTCAATAAAATAATAAAAAGATTGGTAATCTGCATAAAGAAAAAGAGTAAGAATGCAGAAGATAGAATATTAATGTTGTCTACCATGATTTTGACGCTGGGGGGGTGGGGGATAAAAGAAAGAGAGAAAAACTGTTACCTCCCATTTCCTTGAACATTCATGGAAATTTCAATAAAATAATAAAAAGATTGCTAATCTGCATAAAGAAAAAGAGTAAGAATGCAGAAGATGGAATATTAATGTTGTCAACCATGATTTGGAAACCGGGGTGTGGGGGATAAAAGAAAGAAAGAAAAACTGTTGTATCCCATTTCCTTGAACACTCATGGAAATTTCAATAAAATAATAAAAAGATTGTTAATCTGCATAGAGAAAAAGTGTAAGAATGCAGAAGATTGAATATTAATGTTGTCAACCATTATTTGGAAGCGGGGGGGGTAGGGGGATCAAAGAAAGAAAGAAAAACTGTTGTATCATTTCCTTGAACATTCATGGAAATTTCAATAAAATAATAAAAAGATTGTTAATCTGCATGAAAAAAAGTGTAAGAATGCAGAACATTGAATATTAATATTGTCAACCACGATTTGGAAGCTGGGGGCGTGGGGGATGACAGAAAGAAAGAAATAATGTTGTATCACATTTCTTTGAACATTCATGGAAATTTCAATAAAATAATACAAAGATTGTTAGTCTGCATAAAGAAAAAGTGTAAGAATGCAGAAGATAGAATATTAATGTTGTCAACCATGATTTGGAAGCTGGGGGCGCTGGAGGATAAAAGAAAGAAAGAAAAACTTTTTTATCCCATTTCCTTGAACATTCATGGAAATGTCAATAAAATAATAAAAAGATTGTTAATCTGTATAAAGAAAAAGTGTAAGAATGCAGAAGATAGAATATTAATGTTTTCAACCATGATTTGGAAGCTGGGGGGGAGTGGGGGATAAAAGAAAGAAAGAAAAACAGTTCTATACCATTTCCTTGAACATTCATGTAAAGTTCAATAAAATAATAAAAAGATTGGTAATCTGCATAAAGAAAAAGAGTAAGAATGCAGAACATAGAATATTAATGTTGTCAACCATGATTTTGACGCTGGGGGGTTGGGGGATAAAATAAAGAAAGAAAAACTGTTGCCTCACATTTCCTTGAACATTCATGGAAATTTCAATAAAATAATAAAAAGATTGCTAATCTGCATAAAGAAAACGAGTAAGAATGCAGAAGATGGAATATTAATGTTGTCAACCATGATTTGGAAGCCGGGGGGGTGGGGGATAAAAGAAAGAAAGAAAAACTGTTGTATCATTTCCTTGAACATTCATGAAATTTCAATAAAATAATGACAAGATTGTTAAATGCATAAAGAAAAAGAGTATGAAGGCAGAAGATAGAATATTATGTTGTCAACCATGATTTGGAAGCTGGGGGGGGTGGGGGATGAAAGAAAGAAAGAAAAACTGTTGTATCCCATTTCCTTGAACATTCATGGAAATTTCAAAACAATAATAAAAAGATAGTTCATCTGCATAAAGAAAAAGAGTAAGAATGCAGAAGATAGAATATTAATGATGTCAACCATGATTTCGAACCTGCGGGCCAGTGGGGGATAAAAAAAAGAAAGAAGAACCGTTGTATCCAATTTCCTTGAACATTCATGGAAATTTTAATAAAATAATAAAAAGATTGTTAATCTGCATAAAGTAAAAGTGTAAGAATGCGGAAGATTGAATATTACTGTTGCCAACCATAATTTGGAAGGTGGGAGGTGGTGGGGGATAAAAGAAAGAAAGAAAAACTGTTGCATTCCATTTCCTTGAACATTCATGGAAATATCATTAAAATAATAAAAAGATTGTTCATCTGCATAAAGAAAAAGAGTAAGAATGCCGAAGATTGAATATTAATTTTGTCAACCACGATTTGGAAGGTGGGCGGTGGTGGGGGATAAAAGAAAGAAAGAAAAACTGTTGTATACCATTTCCTTGAACATTCATGGAAATTTCAATAAAATAATGAAAAGATTGTTAATCTGCATAAAGAAAAAGAGTAAGAATGCAGAAGATAGGATATTAATGTTGTCAACCATGATTTGGAAGCATGGGGAGTGGGGGATAAAAGAAAGAAAGAGAAAATGTTGTATCCCATTTCCTTGAACATTCATGAAATTTCAATAAAATAATGACAAGATTGTTAAATGCATAAAGAAAAAGAGTATGAAGGCAGAAGATAGAATATTATGTTGTCAACCATGATTTGGAAGCTGGGGGGGGTGGGGGATGAAAGAAAGAAAGAAAAACTGTTGTATCCCATTTCCTTGAACATTCATGGAAATTTCAGTAAAATAATAAAAAGATTGTTAATCTGCATAAAGAAAAAGAGTAAGAATGCAGAAGATAGAATATTAATGTTGTCAACCATGATTTGGAAGCCGGGGGGGTGGGGGATAAAAGAAAGAAAGAAAAACTGTTGTATCCCATTTCCTTGAACAATCATGGAAATTTCAATAAAATAAGAAAAAGATTCTTAATCTGCATAAAGTAAAAGTGTAAGAATGTAGAAGATTGAATATTAATGTTGTCAACCATGATTTGGAAGATGGCAGGTGTGCTGGATAAAAGAAAGAAAGAAAAACTGTTGTATCCCATTTCCTTGAACATACATGGAAATTTCAATAAAATAATAAAAAGATTGTTAATCTGCAGAAAGAAAAAGAGTAAGAATGCAGAAGATAGAATATTAATGTTGTCAACCATGATTTGGAAGCTGGGGGCGCTGGAGGATAAAAGAAAGAAAGAAAAACTTTTTTATCCCATTTCCTTGAACATTCATGGAAATTTCAATAAAATAATAAAAAGATTGTTAATCTGTATAAAGAAAAAGTGTAAGAATGCAGAAGATAGAATATTAATGTTTTCAACCATGATTTAGAAGCTGGGGGGGAGTGGGGGATAAAAGAAAGAAAGAAAAACAGTTCTATACCATTTCCTTGAACATTCATGGAAAGTTCAATAAAATAATAAAAAGATTGGTAATCTGCATAAAGAAAAAGAGTAAGAATGCAGAAGATAGAATATTAATGTTGTCAACCATGATTTTGACGCTGGGGGGGTGGGGGATAAAAGAAAGAAAGAAAAACTGTTGCCTCCCATTTCCTTGAACATTCATGGAAATTTCAATAAAATAATAAAAAGATTGCTAATCTGCATAAAGAAAAAGAGTAAGAATGCAGAAGATGGAATATTAATGTTGTCAACCATGATTTGGAAGCCGGGGGGGTGGGGGATAAAAGAAAGAAAGAAAAACTGTTGTATCCCATTTCCTTGAACAATCATGGAAATTTCAATAAACTAATAAAAAGATTGTTAATCTGCATAGAGAAAAAGTGTAAGAATGCAGAAGATGGAATATTAATGTTGTCAACCATGATTTGGAAGCTGGGTGGGTAGGGGGATGAAAGAAAGAAAGAAAAACTGTTGTATCATTTCCTTGAACATTCATGGAAATTCCAATAAAATAATAAAAAGATTGTTAATCTGCATAAAGAAAAAGTGTAAGAATGCAGAAGATGGAATATTAATGTTGTCAACCATGATTTGGAAGCCGGGGGGGTGGGGGATAAAAGAAAGAAAGAAAAACTGTTGTATCCCATTTCCTTGAACATTAATGGAAATTTCAATAAAATAATAAAAAGATAGTTCATCTGCATAAAGAAAAAGAGTAAGAATGCAGAAGATAGAATATTAATGTTGTCAACCATGATTTAGAAGCTGCGGGCCAGTGGGGGATAAAAGAAAGAAAGAAAAACCGTTGTATCCAATTTTCTTGAACATTCATGGAAATTTTAATAAAATAATAAAAAGATTGTTAATCTGCATAAAGTAAAAGTGTAAGAATTTAGAAGATTGAATATTACTGTTGCCAACCATGATTTGGAAGGTGGGAGGTGGTGGGGGATAAAAGAAAGAAAGAAAAACTGTTGTATACCATTTCCTTGAACATTCATGGAAATTTCAATAAAATAATGAAAAGATTGTTAATCTGCATAAAGAAAAAGAGTAAGAATGCAGAAGATAGAATATTAATGTTGTTAACCATGATTTGGAAGCATGGGGAGTGGGGGATAAAAGAAAGAAAGAGAAAATGTTGTATCCCATTTCCTTGAACATTCATGAAATTTCAATAAAATAATGACAAGATTGTTAAATCCATAAAGAAAAAGAGTATGAAGGCAGAAGATAGAATATTATGTTGTCAACCATGGTTTGGAAGCTGGGGCGCTGGAGGATAAAAGAAAGAAAGAAAAACTTTTTTATCCCATTTCCTTGAACATTCATGGAAATTTCAATAAAATAATGAAAAGATTGTTAATCTGTATGAAGAAAAAGTGTAAGAATGCAGAAGATGGAATATTAGTGTTTTCAACCATGATTTGGAAGCTGGGGGGGAGTGGGGAATAAAAGAAAGAAAGAAAAACAGTTCTATACCATTTCCTTGAACATTCATGGAAAGTTCAATAAAATAATAAAAAGATTGGTAATCTGCATAAAGAAAAAGAGTAAGAATGCAGAAGATAGAATATTAATGTTGTCAACCATGATTTTGACGCTGGGGGGGTGGGGGATAAAAGAAAGAAAGAAAAACTGTTGCCTCCCATTTCCTTGAACATTCATGGAAATTTCAATAAAATAATAAAAAGATTGCTAATCTGCATAAAGAAAAAGTGTAAGAATGCAGAAGATGGAATATTAATGTTGTCAACCATGATTTGGAAGCCGGGGGGGTGGGGGATAAAAGAAAGAAAGAAAAACTTTTGTATCCCATTTCCTTGAACACTCATGGAAATTTCAATAAAATAATAAAAAGATTGTTAATCTGCATAGAGAGAAAGTGTAAGAATGCAGAAGATGGAATATTAATGTTGTCAACCGTGATTTGTAAACTGGGGGGGAGTGGGGGATAAAAGAAAGAAAGAAAAAGAGTTGTATACCATTTCCTTGAACATTCATGGAAAGTTCAATAAAATAATAAAAAGATTGGTAATCTGCATAAAGAAAAAGAGTAAGAATGCAGAACATAGTTTATTAATGTTGTCAACCATGATTTGGAAGCTGGGGGCGCTGGAGGATAAAAGAAAGAAAGAAAAACTGTTGTATCCCATTTCCTTGAACATTCATTGAAATTTCAATAAAATAATAATTAGCTTGTTAATCTGCATAAAAAAAAGTGTAAGAATGCAGAAGATAGAATATTAATCTTGTCAAGCATGATTTGGAAGCTTGGGGGGTGTGGGATAAAAGAAAGAAAGAGAAATTGTTGCATCCCAATTCCTTGAACATTCATAAAATTTCAATAAAATAATAAAAAGATTGTTAATCTGCATAAAGAAAAAGAGTAAGAATGTAGAAGATAGAATATTAATGTTTTCAACCATGATTTGGAAGCTGGGGGGTTGGGGGATGATAGAAAGAAAGACAAAGTGTCGTATCCCATTTCCTTGAACATTCATGGAAATTTCAATAAAATAACAAAAAGATTGTTAACCTGCGTAAAGAAAGAGTTAGAATGCAGAAGATAGAATATTAATGTTGGCAACCATGATTTGGAAGCTGGGGGGTATGGGGTTAAAAGAAAGAAAGAAAAACTGTTGTATCCCATTTCCTTGAACATTCATGGAAATTTCAATAAAATAATAAATAGATTGTTAATCTGCATAAAGAAAAAGTGTAAGAATGCAGAAGATAGAATATTAATCTTGTCAACCATGATTCGGAAGCTTGGGGGGTGGGGGATAAAAGAAAG
Source organism: Cynocephalus volans (assembly GCF_027409185.1). NCBI lineage: Eukaryota > Metazoa > Chordata > Mammalia > Dermoptera > Cynocephalidae > Cynocephalus > Cynocephalus volans. The sequence goes on along the minus strand of NC_084463.1, from coordinate 64,787,443 downwards.
AAAGAGAAATTGTTGTATCCCAATTCCTTGAACATTCAAGAAATTTCAATAAAATAATGACAAGATTGTTAATCTGCATAAAGAAAAAGTGTAAGAATGCAGAAGATAGAATATTAATCTTGTCAACCATGATTCGGAAGCTTGGGGGGTGGGGGATAAAAGAAAGAAAGAGAAATTGTTGTATCCCAATTCCTTGAACATTCATGAAATTTCAATAAAATAATGACAAGATTGTTAATCTGCATAAAGAAAAAGAGTAAGAATGCAGAAGATAGAATATTAATGTTGTCAACCATGATTTGGAAGCTGGTGGGGGTGGGGATAAAAGAAAGAAAGAAAAACTGTTGTATCCCATTTCCTTGAACATTCATGGAAATTTCAATAAAATAATAAAAAGATTGTTAATCTGCATAGAGAAAAAGAGTAAGAATGCAGAAGATAGAATATTAATGTTGTCAACGATGATTTGGAAGCTGGGGGGTAGGGGGATGAAAGAAAGAAAGAACAACTGCTGTATCCCATTTACTGGAACATTCATGGAAATTTCAATAAAATAATAAAAAGATTGTTAGTCTGCATAAAGAAAAAGAGTAAGAATGCAGAAGATAGAATATTAATGTTGTCAACCATGATTTGTAAACTGGGGGGGAGTGGGGGATAAAAGAAAGAAAGAAAAACAGTTGTATACCATTTCCTTGAACATTCATGGAAATTTTAATAAAATAATAAAAAGATTGTTAATCTGCATAAAGTAAAAGTGTAAGAATGCAGAAGATTGAATATTACTGTTGCCAACCATGATTTGGAAGTTGGGAGGTGGTGGGGGATAAAAGAAAGAAAGAAAAACTGTTGTATTCCATTTCCTTGAACATTCATGGAAATTTCATTAAAATAATAAAAAGATTGTTCATCTGCATAAAGAAAAAGTGTAAGAATGCCGAAGATTGAATATTAATTTTGTCAACCACGATTTGGAAGCTGGGGGCGTGGGGGATAAAAGAAAGAAAGAAAAAATTTTGTATCCCATTTCCTTAGACATTCATGGAAATTTCAATAAAATAATAAATAGATTGTTATTTGCATAAAGAAAAAGTGTAAGAATACAGAAGATTGAATATTAATGTTGTCAACCATGATTTGGAAGCATGGGTAGTGGGAATAAAAGAAAGAAAGAAAAACTGTTGTATACCATTTCCTTGAACATTCATGGAAATTTCAATAAAATAATGAAAAGATTGCTAATCTGCATAAAGAAAAAGAGTAAGAATGCAGAAGATATAATATTAATGTTGTCAACCATGATTTGGAAGCATGGGGAGTGGGGGATAAAAGAAAGAAAGAGAAATTGATGTATCCCATTTCCTTGAACATTCATGGAATTTCAATAAAATAATGACAAGATTGTGAATCTGCATAAAGTAAAAGAGTATGAAGGCACAAGATACAATATTATGTTGTCAACCATGATTTGGAAGCTGGGGGGGTGGGGGATGAAAGAAAGAAAGAAAAACTGTTGTATCCCATGTCCTTGAACATTCATGGAAATTTCAATAAAATAATAAAAAGATTGTTAATCTGCATAAAGAAAAAGAGTAAGAATGCAGAAGATAGAATATTAATGTTGTCAACCATGTTTTGGAAGCTGGGGGGGAGTGGGGGAAAAAAGAAAGAAAGAAAAACTGTTGTATCCCATTTCCTTGAACATTCATGGAAAGTTCAATAAAATAATAAAAAGATTGGTAATCTGCATAAAGAAAAAGAGTAAGAATGCAGAAGATAGAATATTAATGTTTTCAACCATGATTAGGAAGCTGGGGGGGAGTGGGGGAAAAAAGAAAGAAAGAAAAACAGTTCTATACCATTTCCTTAAACATTCATGGAAAGTTCAATAAAATAATAAAAAGATTGGTAATCTGCATAAAGAAAAAGAGTAAGAATGCAGAAGATAGAATATTAATGTTGTTAACCATGATTTTGACGCTGGGGGTGTGGGGGATAAAAGAAGGAAAGAAAAACTGTTGCCCCCCATTTCCTTGAATATTCATGGAAGTTTCAATAAAATAATAAAGAGATTGCTAATCTGCATAAAGAAAAAGAGTAAGAATGCAGAAGATAGAATATTAATGTTGTCAACCATGATTTGGAAGCCGGGGGGGTGGGGGATAAAAGAAAGAAAGAAAAACTGTTGTATCCCATTTCCTTGAACACTCATGGAAATTTCAATAAAATAATAAAAAGATTGTTAATCTGCATAGAGAAAAAGTGTAAGAATGCAGAAGATTGAATATTAATGTTGTCAACCATGATTTGGAAGCTGGGGGGGTAGGGGGATGAAAGAAAGAAAGAAAAACTGTTGTATCATTTCCTTGAACATTCATGGAAATTTCAATAAAATAATAAAAAGATTGTTAATCTGCATAAAGAAAAAGTGTAAGAATGCAGAACATTGAATATTAATATTGTCAACCACGATTTGGAAGCTGGGGGCGTGGGGGATGAAAGAAAGAAAGAAATAATGTTGTATCACATTTCCTTGAACATTCATGGAAATTTCAATAAAATAATAAAAAGATTGTTAATCTGCATAAAGAAAAAGAGTAAGAATGCAGAAGATAGAAAATTAATGTTGTCAACCATGTTTTGGAAGCTGGGGGGTTGTGCGGGATAAAAGAAAGAAAGAAAAACTGTTGTATCCCATTTCCTTGAACATTCATGGAAATTTCAATAAAATAAGAAAAAGATTGTTAATCTGCATAAAGTAAAAGTGTAAGAATGCAGAAGATTGAATATTAATGTTGTCAACCATGATTTGGAAGAGGGCGGGTGCTGGATAAAAGAAAGAAAGAAAAACTGTTGTATCCCATGTCCTTGAACATTCATGGAAATTTCAATAAAATAATAAAAAGATTGTTAATCTGCATAAAGAAAAAGAGTAAGAATGCAGAAGATAGAATATTAATGTTGTCAACCATGATTTGGAAGCTGGGGGCGCTGGAGGATAAAAGAAAGAAAGAAAAACTTTTTTATCCCATTTCCTTGAACATTCATGGAAATTTCAATAAAATAATAAAAAGATTGTTAATCTGTATAAAGAAAAAGTGTAAGAATGCAGAAGATAGAATATTAATGTTTTCAACCATGATTCGGAAGCTTGGGGGGAGTGGGGGAAAAAAGAAAGAAAGAAAAACAGTTCTATACCATTTCCTTGAACATTCATGGAAAGTTCAATAAAATAATAAAAAGATTGGTAATCTGCATAAAGAAAAAGAGTAAGAATGCAGAAGATAGAATATTAATGTTGTCAACCATGATTTTGACGCTGGGGGTGTGGGGGATAAAAGAAGGAAAGAAAAACTGTTGCCCCCCATTTCCTTGAATATTCATGGAAGTTTCAATAAAATAATAAAAAGATTGCTAATCTGCATAAAGAAAACGAGTAAGAATGCAGAAGATAGAATATTAATGTTGTCAACCATGATTTGGAAGCCGGGCGGTGGGGGATAAAAGAAAGAAAGAAAAACTGTTGTATCCCATTTCCTTGAACACTCATGGAAATTTCAATAAAATAATAAAAAGATTGTTAATCTGCATAGAGAAAAAGTGTAAGAATGCAGAAGATTGAATATTAATGTTGTCAACCATGATTTGGAAGCTGGGGGGGTAGGGGGATGAAAGAAAGAAAGAAAAACTGTTGTATACCATTTCCTTGAACATTCATGGAAATTTCAATAAAATAATAAAAAGATTGTTAATCTGCATAAAGAAAAAGTGTAAGAATGCAGAACATTGAATATTAATATTGTCAACCACGATTTGGAAGCTGGGGGCGTGGGGGATGACAGAAAGAAAGAAATAATGTTGTATCACATTTCCTTGAACATTCATGGAAATTTCAATAAAATAATAAAAAGATTGTTAATCTGCATAAAGAAAAAGAGTAAGAAGGCAGAAGATAGAATGTTAATGTTGTCAACCATGATTTGGAAGCTGGGGGCGCTGGAGGATAAAAGAAAGAAAGAAAAACTTTTTTATCCCATTTCCTTGAACATTCATGGAAATGTCAATAAAATAATAAAAAGATTGTTAATCTGTATAAAGAAAAAGTGTAAGAATGCAGAAGATAGAATATTAATGTTTTCAACCATGATTTGGAAGCTGGGGGGGAGTGGGGGATAAAAGAAAGAAAGAAAAACTGTTCTATACCATTTCCTTGAACATTCATGGAAATTTCAATAAAATAATGAAAAGATTGTTAATCTGCATAAAGAAGAAGAGTAAGAATGCAGAAGATAAAATATTAATGTTGTCAACCATGATTTGGAAGCATGGGGAGTGGGGGATAAAAGAAAGAAAGAGAAAATGTTGTATCCCATTTCCTTGAACATTCATGAAATTTCAATAAAATTATGACAAGATTGTTAAATGCATAAAGAAAAAGAGTATGAAGGCAGAAGATAGAATATTATGTTGTCAACCATGATTTGGAAGCTGGGGGGGGTGGGGGATGAAAGAAAGAAAGAAAAACTGTTGTATCCCATTTCCTTGAACATTCATGGAAATTTCAATAAAATAATAAAAAGATTGTTAATCTGCATAAAGAAAAAGAGTAAGTATGCAGAAGATAGAATATTAATGTTGTCAACCATGATTTGGAAGCTGGGGGCGCAGGAGGATAAAAGAAAGAAAGAAAAACTGTTGTATCGCATTTACTGGAACATTCATGGAAATTTCAATAAAATAAGAAAAAGATTGTTAATCTGCATAAAGTAAAAGTGTAAGAATGCAGAAGATTGAATATTAATGTTGTCAACCATGATTTGGAAGATGGCAGGGGTGCTGGATAAAAGAAAGAAAGAAAAACTGTTGTATCCCATTTCCTTGAACATTCATGGAAACTTCAATAAAATAATAAAAAGATTGTTAATCTGCATAAAGAAAAAGAGTAAGAATGCAGAAGGTAGAATATTAATGTTGTCAACCATGATTTGGAAGATGGCAGGGGTGCTGGATAAAAGAAAGAAAGAAAAACTGCTGTATCCCATTTACTGGAACATTCATGGAAATTTCAATAAAATAATAAAAAGATTGTTAGTCTGCATAAAGAAAAAGAGTAAGAATGCAGAAGATAGAATATTAATGTTGTCAACCATGATTTGTAAACTGGGGGGGAGTGGGGGATAAAAGAAAGAAAGTAAAACAGTTGTATACCATTTCCTTGAACATTCATGGAAATTTTAATAAAATAATAAAAAGATTGTTAATCTGCATAAAGTAAAAGTGTAAGAATGCAGAAGATTGAATATTACTGTTGCCAACCATGATTTGGAAGGTGGGAGGTGGTGGGGGATAAAAGAAAGAAAGAAAAACTGTTGTATTCCATTTCCTTGAACATTCATGGAAATTTCATTAAAATAATAAAAAGATTGTTCATCTGCATAAAGAAAAAGTGTAAGAATGCCGAAGATTGAATATTAATTTTGTCAACCACGATTTGGAAGCTGGGGGCGTGGGGGATAAAAGAAAGAAAGAAAAAATTTTGTATCCCATTTCCTTAGACATTCATGGAAATTTCAATAAAATAATAAATAGATTGTTATTTGCATAAAGAAAAAGTGTAAGAATACAGAAGATTGAATATTAATGTTGTCAACCATGATTTGGAAGCATGGGGAGTGGGAATAAAAGAAAGAAAGAAAAACTGTTGTATACCATTTCCTTGAACATTCATGGAAATTTCAATAAAATAATGAAAAGATTGTTAATCTGCATAAAGAAAAAGAGTAAGAATGCAGAAGATATAATATTAATGTTGTCAACCATGATTTGGAAGCATGGGGAGTGGGGGATAAAAGAAAGAAAGAGAAATTGATGTATCCCATTTCCTTGAACATTCATGGAATTTCAATAAAATAATGACAAGATTGTGAATCTGCATATAGTAAAAGAGTATGAAGGCAGAAGATACAATATTATGTTGTCAACCATGATTTGGAAGCTGGGGGGGTGGGGGATGAAAGAAAGAAAGAAAAACTGTTGCCTCACATTTCCTTGAACATTCATGGAAATTTCAATACAAAAATAAAAAGATTGTTAATCTGCATAAAGAAAAAGAGTAAGAATGCAGAAGATAGAAAATTAATGTTGTCAACCATGTTTTGGAAGCTGGGGGGTTGTGGGGGATAAAAGAAAGAAAGAAAAACTGTTGTATCCCATTTCCTTGAACATTCATGGAAATTTCAATAAAATAAGAAAAAGATTGTTAATCTGCATAAAGTAAAAGTGTAAGAATGCAGAAGATTGAATATTAATGTTGTCGACCATGATTTGGAAGAGGGCGGGGGTGCTGGATAAAAGAAAGAAAGAAAAACTGTTGTATCCCATGTCCTTGAACATTCATGGAAATTTCAATAAAATAATAAAAAGATTGTTAATCTGCATAAAGAAAAATAGTAAGAATGCAGAAGATAGAATATTAATGTTGTCAACCATGATTTGGAAGCTGGGGGCGCTGGAGGATAAAAGAAAGAAAGAAAAACTTTTTTATCCCATTTCCTTGAACATTCATGGAAATTTCAATAAAATAATAAAAAGATTGTTAATCTGTATAAAGAAAAAGTGTAAGAATGCAGAAGATAGAATATTAATGTTTTCAACCATGATTCGGAAGCTGGGGGGGAGTGGGGGAAAAAAGAAAGAAAGAAAAACAGTTCTATACCATTTCCTTGAACATTCATGGAAAGTTCAATAAAATAATAAAAAGATTGGTAATCTGCATAAAGAAAAAGAGTAAGAATGCAGAAGATAGAATATTAATGTTGTCAACCATGATTTTGACGCTGGGGGGGTGGGGGATAAAAGAAGGAAAGAAAAACTATTGCCTCACATTTCCTTGAATATTCATGGAAGTTTCAATAAAATAATAAAAAGATTGCTAATCTGCATAAAGAAAAAGTGTAAGAATGCAGAAGATAGAATATTAATGTTGTCAACCATGATTTGGAAGCCGGGGGGGTGGGGGATAAAAGAAAGAAAGAAAAACTGTTGTATCCCATTTCCTTGAACACTCATGGAAATTTCAATAAAATAATAAAAAGATTGTTAATCTGCATAGAGAAAAAGTGTAAGAATGCAGAAGATTGAATATTAATGTTGTCAACCATGATTTGGAAGCTGGGGGGGTAGGGGGATGAAAGAAAGAAAGAAAAACTGTTGTATCATTTCCTTGAACATTCATGGAAATTTAAATAAAATAATAAAAAGATTGTTAATCTGCATAAAGAAAAAGTGTAAGAATGCAGAACATTGAATATTAATATTGTCAACCACGATTTGGAAGCTGGGGGCGTGGGGGATGACAGAAAGAAAGAAATAATGTTGTATCACATTTCCTTGAACATTCATGGAAATTTCAATAAAATAATAAAAAGATTGTTAATCTGCATAAAGAAAAACAGTAAGAATGCAGAAGATAGAATGTTAATGTTGTCAACCATGATTTGGAAGCTGGGGGCGCTGGAGGATAAAAGAAAGAAAGAAAAACTTTTTTATCCCATTTCCTTGAACATTCATGGAAATTTCAATAAAGTAATGAAAAGATTGTTAATCTGCATAAAGAAGAAGAGTAAGAATGCAGAAGATAAAATATTAATGTTGTCAACCATGATTTGGAAGCATGGGTAGTGGGGGATAAAAGAAAGAAAGAGAAAATGTTGTATCCCATTTCCTTGAACATTCATGAAATTTCAATAAAATAATGACAAGATTGTTAAATGCATAAAGAAAAAGAGTATGAAGGCAGAAGATAGAATATTATGTTGTCAACCATGATTTGGAAGCTGGGGGGGGTGGGGGATGAAAGAAAGAAAGAAAAACTGTTGTATCCCATTTCCTTGAACATTCATGGAAATTTCAATAAAATAATAAAAAGATTGTTAATCTGCATAAAGAAAAAGAGTAAGAATGCAGAAGATAGAATATTAATGTTGTCAACCATGATTTGGAAGCTGGGGGCGCTGGAGGATAAAAGAAAGAAAGAAAAACTGTTGTATCGCATTTACTGGAACATTCATGGAAATTTCAATAAAATAAGAAAAAGATTGTTAATCTGCATAAAGTAAAAGTGTAAGAATGCAGAAGATTGAATATTAATGTTGTCAACCATGATTTGGAAGATGGCAGGGGTGCTGGATAAAAGAAAGAAAGAAAAACTGTTGTATCCCATTTCCTTGAACATTCATGGAAAGTTCAATAAAATAATAAAAAGATTGTTAATCTGCATAAAGAAAAAGAGTAAGAATGCAGAAGATAGAATATTAATGTTGTCAACCATGATTTGGAAGCTGGGGTCGCTGGAGGATAAAAGAAAGAAAGAAAAACTGCTGTATCCCATTTACTGGAACATTCATGGAAATTTCAATAAAATAATAAAAAGATTGTTAGTCTGCATAAAGAAAAAGAGTAAGAATGCAGAAGATAGAATATTAATGTTGTCAACCATGATTTGTAAACTGGGGGGGAGTGGGGGATAAAAGAAAGAAAGAAAAACAGTTGTATACCATTTCCTTGAACATTCATGGAAATTTTAATAAAATAATAAAAAGATTGTTAATCTGCATAAAGTAAAAGTGTAAGAATGCAGAAGATTGAATATTACTGTTGCCAACCATGATTTCGAAGGTGGGAGGTGGTGGGGGATAAAAGAAAGAAAGAAAAACTGTTGTATTCCATTTCCTTGAACATTCATGGAAATTTCATTAAAATAATAAAAAGATTGTTCATCTGCATAAAGAAAAAGTGTAAGAATGCGGAAGATTGAATATTAATTTTGTCAACCACGATTTGGAAGCTGGGGGCGTGGGGGATAAAAGAAAGAAAGAAAAAATGTTGTATCCCATTTCCTTAGACATTCATGGAAATTTCAATAAAATAATAAACAGATTGTTATTTGCATAAAGAAAAAGTGTAAGAATACAGAAGATTGAATATTAATGTTGTCAACCATGATTTGGAAGGTGGGGGGGGTGGGGGATAAAAGAAAGAAAGAAAAACTGTTGTATACCATTTCCTTGAACATTCATGGAAATTTCAATAAAATAATGAAAAGATTGTTAATCTGAATAAAGAAAAAGAGTAAGAATGCAGAAGATAGAATATTAAACTTGTCAACCATGATTTGGAAGCATGGGGAGTGGGGGATAAAAGAAAGAAAGAGAAAATGTTGTATCCCATTTCCTTGAACATTCATGAAATTTCAATAAAATACTGACAAGATTGTTAAATGCATAAAGAAAAAGAGTATGAAGGCAGAAGATAGAATATTATGTTGTCAACCATGATTTGGAAGCTGGGGGGGGTGGGGGATGAAAGAAAGAAAGAAAAACTGTTGTATCCCATTTCCTTGAACATTCATGGAAATTTCAATAAAATAATAAAAAGATTGTTAATCTGCATAAAGAAAAATAGTAAGAATGCAGAAGATAGAATATTAATGTTGTCAACCATGATTTGGAAGCTGGGGGCGCTGGAGGATAAAAGAAAGAAAGAAAAACTTTTTTATCCCATTTCCTTGAACATTCATGGAAATTTCAATAAAATAATAAAAAGATTGTTAATCTGTATAAAGAAAAAGTGTAAGAATGCAGAAGATAGAATATTAATGTTTTCAACCATGATTCGGAAGCTGGGGGGGAGTGGGGGATAAAAGAAAGAAAGAAAAACAGTTCTATACCATTTCCTTGAACATTCATGGAAAGTTCAATAAAATAATAAAAAGATTGGTAATCTGCATAAAGAAAAAGAGTAAGAATGCAGAAGATAGAATATTAATGTTGTCAACCATGATTTTGACGCTGGGGGGTTGGGGGATAAAATAAAGAAAGAAAAACTGTTGCCTCACATTTCCTTGAACATTCATGGAAATTTCAATAAAATAATAAAAAGATTGCTAATCTGCATAAAGAAAACGAGTAAGAATGCAGAAGATGGAATATTAATGTTGTCAACCATGATTTGGAAGCCGGGGGGGTGGGGGATAAAAGAAAGAAAGAAAAACTGTTGTATACCATTTCCTTGAACACTCATGGAAATTTCCATAAAATAATAAAAAGATTGTTAATCTGCATAGAGAAAAAGTGTAAGAATGCAGAAGATGGAATATTAATGTTGTCAACCATGATTTGGAAGCTGGGGGGGTAGGGGGATGAAAGAAAGAAAGAAAAACTGTTGTATCATTTCCTTGAACATTCATTAAATTTCAATAAAATAATGACAAGATTGTTAAATGCATAAAGAAAAAGAGTATGAAGGCAGAAGATAGAATGTTATGTTGTCAACCATGATTTGGATGCTGGGGGGGGTGGGGGATGAAAGAAAGAAAGAAAAACTGTTGTATCCCATTTCCTTGAACATTCATGGAAATTTCAATACAATAATAAAAAGATAGTTCATCTGCATAAAGAAAAAGAGTAAGAATGCAGAAGATAGAATATTAATGATGTCAACCATGATTTCGAAGCTGCGGGCCAGTGGGGGATAAAAGAAAGAAAGAAGAACCGTTGTATCCAATTTCCTTGAACATTCATGGAAATTTTAATAAAATAATAAAAAGATTGTTAATCTGCATAAAGTAAAAGTGTAAGAATGCAGAAGATTGAATATTACTGTTGCCAACCATGATTTGGAAGGTGGGAGGTGGTGGGGGATAAAAGAAAGAAAGAAAAACTGTTGCATTCCATTTCCTTGAACGTTCATGGAAATTTCATTAAAATAATAAAAAGATTGTTCATCTGCATAAAGAAAAAGTGTAAGAATGCCGAAGATTGAATATTAATTTTGTCAACCACGATTTGGAAGGTGGGCGGTGGTGGGGGATAAAAGAAAGAAAGAAAAACTGTTGTATACCATTTCCCTGAACATTCATGGAGATTTCAATAAAATGATGAAAAGATTGTTAATCTGCATAAAGAAAAAGAGTAAGAATGCAGAAGATAGGATATTAATGTTGTCCACCATGATTTGGAAGCATGGGGAGTGGGGGATAAAAGAAATAAAGAGAAAATGTTGTATCCCATTTCCTTGAACATTCATGAAATTTCAATAAAATAATGACAAGATTGTTAAATGCATAAAGAAAAAGAGTATGAAGGCAGAAGATAGAATATTATGTTGTCAACCATGATTTGGAAGCTGGGGGGGGTGGGGGATGAAAGAAAGAAGAAAAACTGTTGTATCCCATTTCCTTGAACATTCATGGAAATTTCAATAAAATAATAAAAAGATTGTTAATCTGCATAAAGAAAAAGAGTAAGAATGCAGAAGATAGAATATTAATGTTGTCAACCATGATTTGGAAGCTGGAGTCGCTGGAGGATAAAAGAAAGAAAGAAAAACTGCTGTACCCATTTACTGGAACATTCATGGAAATTTCAATAAAATAATAAAAACATTGTTAGTCTGCATAAAGAAAAAGAGTAAGAATGCAAAAGATAGAATATTAATGTTGTCAACCATGATTTGTAAACTGGGGGGGAGTGGGGGATAAAAGAAAGAAAGAAAAACAGTTGTATACCATTTCCTTGAACATTCATGGAAAGTTCAATAAAATAATAAAAAGATTGGTAATCTGCATAAAGAAAAAGAGTAAGAATGCAGAAGATAGAATATTAATGTTGTCAACCATGATTTTGACGCTGGGGGGGTGGGGGATAAAAGAAGGAAAGAAAAACTGTTGCCTCACATTTCCTTGAATATTCATGGAAGTTTCAATAAAATAATAAAAAGATTGCTAATCTGCATAAAGAAAAAGAGTAAGAATGCAGAAGATAGAATATTAATGTTGTCAACCATGATTTGGAAGCCGGGGGTTGGGGGATAAAAGAAAGAAAGAAAAACTGTTGTATCCCATTTCCTTGGACACTCATGGAAATTTCAATAAAATAATAAAAAGATTGTTAATCTGCATAGAGAAAAAGTGTAAGAATGCAGAAGATTGAATATTAATGTTGTCAACCATGATTTGGAAGCTGGGGGGGTAGGGGGATGAAAGAAAGAAAGAAAAACTGTTGTATCATTTCCTTGAAAATTCATGGAAATTTCAATAAAATAATAAAAAGATTGTTAATCTGCATAAAGAAAAAGTGTAAGAATGCAGAACATTGAATATTAATATTGTCAACCACGATTTGGAAGCTGGGGGCGTGGGGGATGACAGAAAGAAAGAAATAATGTTGTATCACATTTCCTTGAACATTCATGGAAATTTCAATAAAATAATAAAAAGATTGTTAATCTGCATAAAGAAAAAGAGTAAGAATGCAGAAGATAGAATATTAATGTTGTCAACCATGATTTGGAAGCTGGGGGCGCTGGAGGATAAAAGAAAGAAAGAAAAACTTTTTTATCCCATTTCCTTGAACATTCATGGAAATGTCAATAAAATAATAAAAAGATTGTTAATCTGTATAAAGAAAAAGTGTAAGAATGCAGAAGATAGAATATTAATGTTTTCAACCATGATTTGGAAGCTGGGGGGGAGTGGGGGATAAAAGAAAGAAAGAAAAACAGTTCTATACCATTTCCTTGAACATTCATGGAAATTTCAATAAAATAATGAAAAGATTGTTAATCTGCATAAAGAAGAAGAGTAAGAATGCAGAAGATAAAATATTAATGTTGTCAACCATGATTTGGAAGCATGGGGAGTGGGGGATAAAAGAAAGAAAGAGAAAATGTTGTATCCCATTTCCTTGAACATTCATGAAATTTCAATAAAATAATGACAAGATTGTTAAATGCATAAAGAAAAAGAGTATGAAGGCAGAAGATAGAATATTATGTTGTCAACCATGATTTGGAAGCTGGGGGTGGTGGGGGATGAAAGAAAGAAAGAAAAACTGTTGTATCCCATTTCCTTGAACATTCATGGAAATTTCAATAAAATAATAAAAAGATTGTTAATCTGCATAAAGAAAAAGAGTAAGAATGCAGAAGATAGAATATTAATGTTGTCAACCATGATTTGGAAGCTGGGGGCGCTGGAGGATAAAAGAAAGAAAGAAAAACTGTTGTATCGCATTTACTGGAACATTCATGGAAATTTCAATAAAATAAGAAAAAGATTGTTAATCTGCATGAAGTAAAAGTGTAAGAATGCAGAAGATTGAATATTAATGTTGTCAACCATGATTTGGAAGATGGCAGGGGTGCTGGATAAAAGAAAGAAAGAAAAACTGTTGTATCCCATTTCCTTGAACATTCATGGAAAGTTCAATAAAATAATAAAAAGATTGTTAATCTGCATAAAGAAAAAGAGTAAGAATGCAGAACATTGAATATTAATATTGTCAACCACGATTTGGAAGCTGGGGGCGTGGGGGATGAAAGAAAGAAAGAAATAATGTTGTATCACATTTCCTTGAACATTCATGGAAATTTCAATAAAATAATAAAAAGATTGTTAATCTGCATAAAGAAAAAGAGTAAGAATGCAGAAGATAGAAAATTAATGTTGTCAACCATGTTTTGGAAGCTGGGGGGTTGTGCGGGATAAAAGAAAGAAAGAAAAACTGTTGTATCCCATTTCCTTGAACATTCATGGAAATTTCAATAAAATAAGAAAAAGATTGTTAATCTGCATAAAGTAAAAGTGTAAGAATGCAGAAGATTGAATATTAATGTTGTCAACCATGATTTGGAAGAGGGCGGGTGCTGGATAAAAGAAAGAAAGAAAAACTGTTGTATCCCATGTCCTTGAACATTCATGGAAATTTCAATAAAATAATAAAAAGATTGTTAATCTGCATAAAGAAAAAGAGTAAGAATGCAGAAGATAGAATATTAATGTTGTCAACCATGATTTGGAAGCTGGGGGCGCTGGAGGATAAAAGAAAGAAAGAAAAACTTTTTTATCCCATTTCCTTGAACATTCATGGAAATTTCAATAAAATAATAAAAAGATTGTTAATCTGTATAAAGAAAAAGTGTAAGAATGCAGAAGATAGAATATTAATGTTTTCAACCATGATTCGGAAGCTTGGGGGGAGTGGGGGAAAAAAGAAAGAAAGAAAAACAGTTCTATACCATTTCCTTGAACATTCATGGAAAGTTCAATAAAATAATAAAAAGATTGGTAATCTGCATAAAGAAAAAGAGTAAGAATGCAGAAGATAGAATATTAATGTTGTCAACCATGATTTTGACGCTGGGGGTGTGGGGGATAAAAGAAGGAAAGAAAAACTGTTGCCCCCCATTTCCTTGAATATTCATGGAAGTTTCAATAAAATAATAAAAAGATTGCTAATCTGCATAAAGAAAACGAGTAAGAATGCAGAAGATAGAATATTAATGTTGTCAACCATGATTTGGAAGCCGGGCGGTGGGGGATAAAAGAAAGAAAGAAAAACTGTTGTATCCCATTTCCTTGAACACTCATGGAAATTTCAATAAAATAATAAAAAGATTGTTAATCTGCATAGAGAAAAAGTGTAAGAATGCAGAAGATTGAATATTAATGTTGTCAACCATGATTTGGAAGCTGGGGGGGTAGGGGGATGAAAGAAAGAAAGAAAAACTGTTGTATACCATTTCCTTGAACATTCATGGAAATTTCAATAAAATAATAAAAAGATTGTTAATCTGCATAAAGAAAAAGTGTAAGAATGCAGAACATTGAATATTAATATTGTCAACCACGATTTGGAAGCTGGGGGCGTGGGGGATGACAGAAAGAAAGAAATAATGTTGTATCACATTTCCTTGAACATTCATGGAAATTTCAATAAAATAATAAAAAGATTGTTAATCTGCATAAAGAAAAAGAGTAAGAAGGCAGAAGATAGAATGTTAATGTTGTCAACCATGATTTGGAAGCTGGGGGCGCTGGAGGATAAAAGAAAGAAAGAAAAACTTTTTTATCCCATTTCCTTGAACATTCATGGAAATGTCAATAAAATAATAAAAAGATTGTTAATCTGTATAAAGAAAAAGTGTAAGAATGCAGAAGATAGAATATTAATGTTTTCAACCATGATTTGGAAGCTGGGGGGGAGTGGGGGATAAAAGAAAGAAAGAAAAACTGTTCTATACCATTTCCTTGAACATTCATGGAAATTTCAATAAAATAATGAAAAGATTGTTAATCTGCATAAAGAAGAAGAGTAAGAATGCAGAAGATAAAATATTAATGTTGTCAACCATGATTTGGAAGCATGGGGAGTGGGGGATAAAAGAAAGAAAGAGAAAATGTTGTATCCCATTTCCTTGAACATTCATGAAATTTCAATAAAATTATGACAAGATTGTTAAATGCATAAAGAAAAAGAGTATGAAGGCAGAAGATAGAATATTATGTTGTCAACCATGATTTGGAAGCTGGGGGGGGTGGGGGATGAAAGAAAGAAAGAAAAACTGTTGTATCCCATTTCCTTGAACATTCATGGAAATTTCAATAAAATAATAAAAAGATTGTTAATCTGCATAAAGAAAAAGAGTAAGAATGCAGAAGATAGAATATTAATGTTGTCAACCATGATTTGGAAGCTGGGGGCGCAGGAGGATAAAAGAAAGAAAGAAAAACTGTTGTATCGCATTTACTGGAACATTCATGGAAATTTCAATAAAATAAGAAAAAGATTGTTAATCTGCATAAAGTAAAAGTGTAAGAATGCAGAAGATTGAATATTAATGTTGTCAACCATGATTTGGAAGATGGCAGGGGTGCTGGATAAAAGAAAGAAAGAAAAACTGTTGTATCCCATTTCCTTGAACATTCATGGAAACTTCAATAAAATAATAAAAAGATTGTTAATCTGCATAAAGAAAAAGAGTAAGAATGCAGAAGGTAGAATATTAATGTTGTCAACCATGATTTGGAAGATGGCAGGGGTGCTGGATAAAAGAAAGAAAGAAAAACTGCTGTATCCCATTTACTGGAACATTCATGGAAATTTCAATAAAATAATAAAAAGATTGTTAGTCTGCATAAAGAAAAAGAGTAAGAATGCAGAAGATAGAATATTAATGTTGTCAACCATGATTTGTAAACTGGGGGGGAGTGGGGGATAAAAGAAAGAAAGTAAAACAGTTGTATACCATTTCCTTGAACATTCATGGAAATTTTAATAAAATAATAAAAAGATTGTTAATCTGCATAAAGTAAAAGTGTAAGAATGCAGAAGATTGAATATTACTGTTGCCAACCATGATTTGGAAGGTGGGAGGTGGTGGGGGATAAAAGAAAGAAAGAAAAACTGTTGTATTCCATTTCCTTGAACATTCATGGAAATTTCATTAAAATAATAAAAAGATTGTTCATCTGCATAAAGAAAAAGTGTAAGAATGCCGAAGATTGAATATTAATTTTGTCAACCACGATTTGGAAGCTGGGGGCGTGGGGGATAAAAGAAAGAAAGAAAAAATTTTGTATCCCATTTCCTTAGACATTCATGGAAATTTCAATAAAATAATAAATAGATTGTTATTTGCATAAAGAAAAAGTGTAAGAATACAGAAGATTGAATATTAATGTTGTCAACCATGATTTGGAAGCATGGGGAGTGGGAATAAAAGAAAGAAAGAAAAACTGTTGTATACCATTTCCTTGAACATTCATGGAAATTTCAATAAAATAATGAAAAGATTGTTAATCTGCATAAAGAAAAAGAGTAAGAATGCAGAAGATATAATATTAATGTTGTCAACCATGATTTGGAAGCATGGGGAGTGGGGGATAAAAGAAAGAAAGAGAAATTGATGTATCCCATTTCCTTGAACATTCATGGAATTTCAATAAAATAATGACAAGATTGTGAATCTGCATATAGTAAAAGAGTATGAAGGCAGAAGATACAATATTATGTTGTCAACCATGATTTGGAAGCTGGGGGGGTGGGGGATGAAAGAAAGAAAGAAAAACTGTTGCCTCACATTTCCTTGAACATTCATGGAAATTTCAATACAAAAATAAAAAGATTGTTAATCTGCATAAAGAAAAAGAGTAAGAATGCAGAAGATAGAAAATTAATGTTGTCAACCATGTTTTGGAAGCTGGGGGGTTGTGGGGGATAAAAGAAAGAAAGAAAAACTGTTGTATCCCATTTCCTTGAACATTCATGGAAATTTCAATAAAATAAGAAAAAGATTGTTAATCTGCATAAAGTAAAAGTGTAAGAATGCAGAAGATTGAATATTAATGTTGTCGACCATGATTTGGAAGAGGGCGGGGGTGCTGGATAAAAGAAAGAAAGAAAAACTGTTGTATCCCATGTCCTTGAACATTCATGGAAATTTCAATAAAATAATAAAAAGATTGTTAATCTGCATAAAGAAAAATAGTAAGAATGCAGAAGATAGAATATTAATGTTGTCAACCATGATTTGGAAGCTGGGGGCGCTGGAGGATAAAAGAAAGAAAGAAAAACTTTTTTATGCCATTTCCTTGAACATTCATGGAAATTTCAATAAAATAATAAAAAGATTGTTAATCTGTATAAAGAAAAAGTGTAAGAATGCAGAAGATAGAATATTAATGTTTTCAACCATGATTCGGAAGCTGGGGGGGAGTGGGGGAAAAAAGAAAGAAAGAAAAACAGTTCTATACCATTTCCTTGAACATTCATGGAAAGTTCAATAAAATAATAAAAAGATTGGTAATCTGCATAAAGAAAAAGAGTAAGAATGCAGAAGATAGAATATTAATGTTGTCAACCATGATTTTGACGCTGGGGGGGTGGGGGATAAAAGAAGGAAAGAAAAACTATTGCCTCACATTTCCTTGAATATTCATGGAAGTTTCAATAAAATAATAAAAAGATTGCTAATCTGCATAAAGAAAAAGTGTAAGAATGCAGAAGATAGAATATTAATGTTGTCAACCATGATTTGGAAGCCGGGGGGGTGGGGGATAAAAGAAAGAAAGAAAAACTGTTGTATCCCATTTCCTTGAACACTCATGGAAATTTCAATAAAATAATAAAAAGATTGTTAATCTGCATAGAGAAAAAGTGTAAGAATGCAGAAGATTGAATATTAATGTTGTCAACCATGATTTGGAAGCTGGGGGGGTAGGGGGATGAAAGAAAGAAAGAAAAACTGTTGTATCATTTCCTTGAACATTCATGGAAATTTCAATAAAATAATAAAAAGATTGTTAATCTGCATAAAGAAAAAGTGTAAGAATGCAGAACATTGAATATTAATATTGTCAACCACGATTTGGAAGCTGGGGGCGTGGGGGATGACAGAAAGAAAGAAATAATGTTGTATCACATTTCCTTGAACATTCATGGAAATTTCAATAAAATAATAAAAAGATTGTTAATCTGCATAAAGAAAAACAGTAAGAATGCAGAAGATAGAATGTTAATGTTGTCAACCATGATTTGGAAGCTGGGGGCGCTGGAGGATAAAAGAAAGAAAGAAAAACTTTTTTATCCCATTTCCTTGAACATTCATGGAAATTTCAATAAAGTAATGAAAAGATTGTTAATCTGCATAAAGAAGAAGAGTAAGAATGCAGAAGATAAAATATTAATGTTGTCAACCATGATTTGGAAGCATGGGTAGTGGGGGATAAAAGAAAGAAAGAGAAAATGTTGTATCCCATTTCCTTGAACATTCATGAAATTTCAATAAAATAATGACAAGATTGTTAAATGCATAAAGAAAAAGAGTATGAAGGCAGAAGATAGAATATTATGTTGTCAACCATGATTTGGAAGCTGGGGGGGGTGGGGGATGAAAGAAAGAAAGAAAAACTGTTGTATCCCATTTCCTTGAACATTCATGGAAATTTCAATAAAATAATAAAAAGATTGTTAATCTGCATAAAGAAAAAGAGTAAGAATGCAGAAGATAGAATATTAATGTTGTCAACCATGATTTGGAAGCTGGGGGCGCTGGAGGATAAAAGAAAGAAAGAAAAACTGTTGTATCGCATTTACTGGAACATTCATGGAAATTTCAATAAAATAAGAAAAAGATTGTTAATCTGCATAAAGTAAAAGTGTAAGAATGCAGAAGATTGAATATTAATGTTGTCAACCATGATTTGGAAGATGGCAGGGGTGCTGGATAAAAGAAAGAAAGAAAAACTGTTGTATCCCATTTCCTTGAACATTCATGGAAAGTTCAATAAAATAATAAAAAGATTGTTAATCTGCATAAAGAAAAAGAGTAAGAATGCAGAAGATAGAATATTAATGTTGTCAACCATGATTTGGAAGCTGGGGTCGCTGGAGGATAAAAGAAAGAAAGAAAAACTGCTGTATCCCATTTACTGGAACATTCATGGAAATTTCAATAAAATAATAAAAAGATTGTTAGTCTGCATAAAGAAAAAGAGTAAGAATGCAGAAGATAGAATATTAATGTTGTCAACCATGATTTGTAAACTGGGGGGGAGTGGGGGATAAAAGAAAGAAAGAAAAACAGTTGTATACCATTTCCTTGAACATTCATGGAAATTTTAATAAAATAATAAAAAGATTGTTAATCTGCATAAAGTAAAAGTGTAAGAATGCAGAAGATTGAATATTACTGTTGCCAACCATGATTTCGAAGGTGGGAGGTGGTGGGGGATAAAAGAAAGAAAGAAAAACTGTTGTATTCCATTTCCTTGAACATTCATGGAAATTTCATTAAAATAATAAAAAGATTGTTCATCTGCATAAAGAAAAAGTGTAAGAATGCGGAAGATTGAATATTAATTTTGTCAACCACGATTTGGAAGCTGGGGGCGTGGGGGATAAAAGAAAGAAAGAAAAAATGTTGTATCCCATTTCCTTAGACATTCATGGAAATTTCAATAAAATAATAAACAGATTGTTATTTGCATAAAGAAAAAGTGTAAGAATACAGAAGATTGAATATTAATGTTGTCAACCATGATTTGGAAGGTGGGGGGGGTGGGGGATAAAAGAAAGAAAGAAAAACTGTTGTATACCATTTCCTTGAACATTCATGGAAATTTCAATAAAATAATGAAAAGATTGTTAATCTGAATAAAGAAAAAGAGTAAGAATGCAGAAGATAGAATATTAAACTTGTCCACCATGATTTGGAAGCATGGGGAGTGGGGGATAAAAGAAAGAAAGAGAAAATGTTGTATCCCATTTCCTTGAACATTCATGAAATTTCAATAAAATACTGACAAGATTGTTAAATGCATAAAGAAAAAGAGTATGAAGGCAGAAGATAGAATATTATGTTGTCAACCATGATTTGGAAGCTGGGGGGGGGTGGGGGATGAAAGAAAGAAAGAAAAACTGTTGTATCCCATTTCCTTGAACATTCATGGAAATTTCAATAAAATAATAAAAAGATTGTTAATCTGCATAAAGAAAAATAGTAAGAATGCAGAAGATAGAATATTAATGTTGTCAACCATGATTTGGAAGCTGGGGGCGCTGGAGGATAAAAGAAAGAAAGAAAAACTTTTTTATCCCATTTCCTTGAACATTCATGGAAATTTCAATAAAATAATAAAAAGATTGTTAATCTGTATAAAGAAAAAGTGTAAGAATGCAGAAGATAGAATATTAATGTTTTCAACCATGATTCGGAAGCTGGGGGGGAGTGGGGGATAAAAGAAAGAAAGAAAAACAGTTCTATACCATTTCCTTGAACATTCATGGAAAGTTCAATAAAATAATAAAAAGATTTGTAATCTGCATAAAGAAAAAGAGTAAGAATGCAGAAGATAGAATATTAATGTTGTCAACCATGATTTTGACGCTGGGGGGTTGGGGGATAAAATAAAGAAAGAAAAACTGTTGCCTCACATTTCCTTGAACATTCATGGAAATTTCAATAAAATAATAAAAAGATTGCTAATCTGCATAAAGAAAACGAGTAAGAATGCAGAAGATGGAATATTAATGTTGTCAACCATGATTTGGAAGCCGGGGGGGTGGGGGATAAAAGAAAGAAAGAAAAACTGTTGTATACCATTTCCTTGAACACTCATGGAAATTTCCATAAAATAATAAAAAGATTGTTAATCTGCATAGAGAAAAAGTGTAAGAATGCAGAAGATGGAATATTAATGTTGTCAACCATGATTTGGAAGCTGGGGGGGTAGGGGGATGAAAGAAAGAAAGAAAAACTGTTGTATCATTTCCTTGAACATTCATTAAATTTCAATAAAATAATGACAAGATTGTTAAATGCATAAAGAAAAAGAGTATGAAGGCAGAAGATAGAATGTTATGTTGTCAACCATGATTTGGATGCTGGGGGGGGTGGGGGATGAAAGAAAGAAAGAAAAACTGTTGTATCCCATTTCCTTGAACATTCATGGAAATTTCAATACAATAATAAAAAGATAGTTCATCTGCATAAAGAAAAAGAGTAAGAATGCAGAAGATAGAATATTAATGATGTCAACCATGATTTCGAAGCTGCGGGCCAGTGGGGGATAAAAGAAAGAAAGAAGAACCGTTGTATCCAATTTCCTTGAACATTCATGGAAATTTTAATAAAATAATAAAAAGATTGTTAATCTGCATAAAGTAAAAGTGTAAGAATGCAGAAGATTGAATATTACTGTTGCCAACCATGATTTGGAAGGTGGGAGGTGGTGGGGGATAAAAGAAAGAAAGAAAAACTGTTGCATTCCATTTCCTTGAACGTTCATGGAAATTTCATTAAAATAATAAAAAGATTGTTCATCTGCATAAAGAAAAAGTGTAAGAATGCCGAAGATTGAATATTAATTTTGTCAACCACGATTTGGAAGGTGGGCGGTGGTGGGGGATAAAAGAAAGAAAGAAAAACTGTTGTATACCATTTCCCTGAACATTCATGGAGATTTCAATAAAATGATGAAAAGATTGTTAATCTGCATAAAGAAAAAGAGTAAGAATGCAGAAGATAGGATATTAATGTTGTCCACCATGATTTGGAAGCATGGGGAGTGGGGGATAAAAGAAATAAAGAGAAAATGTTGTATCCCATTTCCTTGAACATTCATGAAATTTCAATAAAATAATGACAAGATTGTTAAATGCATAAAGAAAAAGAGTATGAAGGCAGAAGATAGAATATTATGTTGTCAACCATGATTTGGAAGCTGGGGGGGGTGGGGGATGAAAGAAAGAAGAAAAACTGTTGTATCCCATTTCCTTGAACATTCATGGAAATTTCAATAAAATAATAAAAAGATTGTTAATCTGCATAAAGAAAAAGAGTAAGAATGCAGAAGATAGAATATTAATGTTGTCAACCATGATTTGGAAGCTGGAGTCGCTGGAGGATAAAAGAAAGAAAGAAAAACTGCTGTACCCATTTACTGGAACATTCATGGAAATTTCAATAAAATAATAAAAACATTGTTAGTCTGCATAAAGAAAAAGAGTAAGAATGCAAAAGATAGAATATTAATGTTGTCAACCATGATTTGTAAACTGGGGGGGAGTGGGGGATAAAAGAAAGAAAGAAAAACAGTTGTATACCATTTCCTTGAACATTCATGGAAAGTTCAATAAAATAATAAAAAGATTGGTAATCTGCATAAAGAAAAAGAGTAAGAATGCAGAAGATAGAATATTAATGTTGTCAACCATGATTTTGACGCTGGGGGGGTGGGGGATAAAAGAAGGAAAGAAAAACTGTTGCCTCACATTTCCTTGAATATTCATGGAAGTTTCAATAAAATAATAAAAAGATTGCTAATCTGCATAAAGAAAAAGAGTAAGAATGCAGAAGATAGAATATTAATGTTGTCAACCATGATTTGGAAGCCGGGGGTTGGGGGATAAAAGAAAGAAAGAAAAACTGTTGTATCCCATTTCCTTGGACACTCATGGAAATTTCAATAAAATAATAAAAAGATTGTTAATCTGCATAGAGAAAAAGTGTAAGAATGCAGAAGATTGAATATTAATGTTGTCAACCATGATTTGGAAGCTGGGGGGGTAGGGGGATGAAAGAAAGAAAGAAAAACTGTTGTATCATTTCCTTGAACATTCATGGAAATTTCAATAAAATAATAAAAAGATTGTTAATCTGCATAAAGAAAAAGTGTAAGAATGCAGAACATTGAATATTAATATTGTCAACCACGATTTGGAAGCTGGGGGCGTGGGGGATGACAGAAAGAAAGAAATAATGTTGTATCACATTTCCTTGAACATTCATGGAAATTTCAATAAAATAATAAAAAGATTGTTAATCTGCATAAAGAAAAAGAGTAAGAATGCAGAAGATAGAATATTAATGTTTTCAACCATGATTTGGAAGCTGGGGGGGAGTGGGGGATAAAAGAAAGAAAGAAAAACAGTTCTATACCATTTCCTTGAACATTCATGGAAATTTCAATAAAATAATGAAAAGATTGTTAATCTGCATAAAGAAGAAGAGTAAGAATGCAGAAGATAAAATATTAATGTTGTCAACCATGATTTGGAAGCATGGGGAGTGGGGGATAAAAGAAAGAAAGAGAAAATGTTGTATCCCATTTCCTTGAACATTCATGAAATTTCAATAAAATAATGACAAGATTGTTAAATGCATAAAGAAAAAGAGTATGAAGGCAGAAGATAGAATATTATGTTGTCAACCATGATTTGGAAGCTGGGGGTGGTGGGGGATGAAAGAAAGAAAGAAAAACTGTTGTATCCCATTTCCTTGAACATTCATGGAAATTTCAATAAAATAATAAAAAGATTGTTAATCTGCATAAAGAAAAAGAGTAAGAATGCAGAAGATAGAATATTAATGTTGTCAACCATGATTTGGAAGCTGGGGGCGCTGGAGGATAAAAGAAAGAAAGAAAAACTGTTGTATCGCATTTACTGGAACATTCATGGAAATTTCAATAAAATAAGAAAAAGATTGTTAATCTGCATGAAGTAAAAGTGTAAGAATGCAGAAGATTGAATATTAATGTTGTCAACCATGATTTGGAAGATGGCAGGGGTGCTGGATAAAAGAAAGAAAGAAAAACTGTTGTATCCCATTTCCTTGAACATTCATGGAAAGTTCAATAAAATAATAAAAAGATTGTTAATCTGCATAAAGAAAAAGAGTAAGAATGCAGAAGATAGAATATTAATGTTGTCAACCATGATTTGGAAGCTGGGGTCGCTGGAGGATAAAAGAAAGAAAGAAAAACTGCTGTATCCCATTTACTGGAACATTCATGGAAATTTCAATAAAATAATAAAAAGATTGTTAGTCTGCATAAAGAAAAAGAGTAAGAATGCAGAAGATAGAATATTAATGTTGTCAACCATGATTTGTAAACTGGGGGGGAGTGGGGGATAAAAGAAAGAAAGAAAAACAGTTGTATACCATTTCCTTGAACATTCATGGAAATTTTAATAAAATAATAAAAAGATTGTTAATCTGCATAAAGTAAAAGTGTAAGAATGCAGAAGATTGAATATTACTGTTGCCAACCATGATTTCGAAGGTGGGAGGTGGTGGGGGATAAAAGAAAGAAAGAAAAACTGTTGTATTCCATTTCCTTGAACATTCATGGAAATATCATTAAAATAATAAAAAGATTGTTCATCTGCATAAAGAAAAAGTGTAAGAATGCGGAAGATTGAATATTAATTTTGTCAACCACGATTTGGAAGCTGGGGGCGTGGGGGATAAAAGAAAGAAAGAAAAAATGTTGTATCCCATTTCCTTAGACATTCATGGAAATTTCAATAAAATAATAAACAGATTGTTATTTGCATAAAGAAAAAGTGTAAGAATACAGAAGATTGAATATTAATGTTGTCAACCATGATTTGGAAGGTGGGGGGTGGTGAGGGATAAAAGAAAGAAAGAAAAACTGTTGTATACCATTTCCTTGAATATTCATGGAAATTTCAACAAAAAAATGAAAAGATTGTTAATCTGCATAAAGAAAAAGAGTAAGAATGCAGAAGATAGAATATTAATGTTGTTAACCGTGATTTGGAAGCATGGGGAGTGGGGGATAAAAGAAAGAAAGAGAAAATGTTGTATCCCATTTCCTTGAACATTCATGAAATTTCAATAAAATAATGACAAGATTGTTAAATCCATAAAGAAAAAGAGTATGAAGGCAGAAGATAGAATATTATGTTGTCAACCATGATTTGGAAGCTGGGGGGGGTGGGGGATGAAAGAAAGAAAGAAAAACTGTTGTATCCCATTTCTTTGAACATTCATGGAAATTTCAGTAAAATAATAAAAAGATTGTTAATCTGCATAAAGAAAAAGAGTAAGAATGCAGAAGATAGAATATTAATGTTGTCAACCATGATTTGGAAGCTGGGGGCGCTGGAGGATAAAATAAAGAAAGAAAAACTGTTGTATCCCATCTACTGGAACATTCATGGAAATTTCAATAAAATAAGAAAAAGATTGTTAATCTGCATAAAGTAAAAGTGTAAGAATGCAGAAGATTGAATATTAATGTTGTCAACCATGATTTGGAAGATGGCAGGGGTGCTGGATAAAAGAAAGAAAGAAAAACTGTTGTATCCCATTTCCTTGAACATTCATGGAATTTCAATAAAATAATGACAAGATTGTGAATCTGCATAAAGTAAAAGAGTATGAAGGCAGAAGATACAATATTATGTTTTCAACCATGATTTGGAAGCTGGGGGGGTGGGGGATGAAAGAAAGAAAGAAAAACTGTTGTATCCCATTTCCTTGAACATTCATGGAAATTTCAATAAAATAATAAAAAGATTGTTAATCTGCATAAAGAAAAAGAGTAAGAATGCAGAAGATAGAATATTAATGTTGTCAACCATGATTTGGAAGCTGGGGGCGCTGGAGGATAAAAGAAAGAAAGAAATACTTTTTTATCCCATTTCCTTGAACATTCATGGAAATTTCAATAAAATAATAAAAAGATTGTTAATCTGTATAAAGAAAAAGTGTAAGAATGCAGAAGATAGAATATTAATGTTTTCAACCATGATTTGGAAGCTGGGGGGGAGTGGGGGATAAAAGAAATTAAGAAAAACAGTTCTATACCATTTCCTTGAACATTCATGGAAAGTTCAATAAAATAATAAAAAGATTGGTAATCTGCATAAAAAAAAGAGTAAGAATGCAGAAGATAGAATATTAATGTTGTCAACCATGATTTTGACGCTGGGGGGGGAATAAAAGAAAGAAAGAAAAACTGTTGCCTCCCATTTCCTTGAACATTCGTGGAAATTTCAATAAAATAATAAAAAGATTGTTAGTCTGCATAAAGAAAAAGAGTAAGAATGCAGAAGCTAGAATATTAATGTTGTCAACCATGATTTGGAAGATGGCAGGGGTGCTGGATAAAAGAAAGAAAGAAAAACTGCTGTATCCCATTTACTGGAACATTCATGGAAATTTCAATAAAATAATAAAAAGATTGTTAGTCTGCATAAAGAAAAAGAGTAAGAATGCAGAAGATAGAATATTAATGTTGTCAACCATGATTTGTAAACTGGGGGGGAGTGGGGGATAAAAGAAAGAAAGTAAAACAGTTGTATACCATTTCCTTGAACATTCATGGAAATTTTAATAAAATAATAAAAAGATTGTTAATCTGCATAAAGTAAAAGTGTAAGAATGCAGAAGATTGAATATTACTGTTGCCAACCATGATTTGGAAGGTGGGAGGTGGTGGGGGATAAAAGAAAGAAAGAAAAACTGTTGTATTCCATTTCCTTGAACATTCATGGAAATTTCATTAAAATAATAAAAAGATTGTTCATCTGCATAAAGAAAAAGTGTAAGAATGCCGAAGATTGAATATTAATTTTGTCAACCACGATTTGGAAGCTGGGGGCGTGGGGGATAAAAGAAAGAAAGAAAAAATTTTGTATCCCATTTCCTTAGACATTCATGGAAATTTCAATAAAATAATAAATAGATTGTTATTTGCATAAAGAAAAAGTGTAAGAATACAGAAGATTGAATATTAATGTTGTCAACCATGATTTGGAAGCATGGGGAGTGGGAATAAAAGAAAGAAAGAAAAACTGTTGTATACCATTTCCTTGAACATTCATGGAAATTTCAATAAAATAATGAAAAGATTGTTAATCTGCATAAAGAAAAAGAGTAAGAATGCAGAAGATATAATATTAATGTTGTCAACCATGATTTGGAAGCATGGGGAGTGGGGGATAAAAGAAAGAAAGAGAAATTGATGTATCCCATTTCCTTGAACATTCATGGAATTTCAATAAAATAATGACAAGATTGTGAATCTGCATAAAGTAAAAGAGTATGAAGGCAGAAGATACAATATTATGTTGTCAACCATGATTTGGAAGCTGGGGGGGTGGGGGATGAAAGAAAGAAAGAAAAACTGTTGCCTCACATTTCCTTGAACATTCATGGAAATTTCAATACAAAAATAAAAAGATTGTTAATCTGCATAAAGAAAAAGAGTAAGAATGCAGAAGATAGAAAATTAATGTTGTCAACCATGTTTTGGAAGCTGGGGGGTTGTGGGGGATAAAAGAAAGAAAGAAAAACTGTTGTATCCCATTTCCTTGAACATTCATGGAAATTTCAATAAAATAAGAAAAAGATTGTTAATCTGCATAAAGTAAAAGTGTAAGAATGCAGAAGATTGAATATTAATGTTGTCGACCATGATTTGGAAGAGGGCGGGGGTGCTGGATAAAAGAAAGAAAGAAAAACTGTTGTATCCCATGTCCTTGAACATTCATGGAAATTTCAATAAAATAATAAAAAGATTGTTAATCTGCATAAAGAAAAATAGTAAGAATGCAGAAGATAGAATATTAATGTTGTCAACCATGATTTGGAAGCTGGGGGCGCTGGAGGATAAAAGAAAGAAAGAAAAACTTTTTTATCCCATTTCCTTGAACATTCATGGAAATTTCAATAAAATAATAAAAAGATTGTTAATCTGTATAAAGAAAAAGTGTAAGAATGCAGAAGATAGAATATTAATGTTTTCAACCATGATTCGGAGGCTGGGGGGGAGTGGGGGAAAAAAGAAAGAAAGAAAAACAGTTCTATACCATTTCCTTGAACATTCATGGAAAGTTCAATAAAATAATAAAAAGATTGGTAATCTGCATAAAGAAAAAGAGTAAGAATGCAGAAGATAGAATATTAATGTTGTCAACCATGATTTTGACGCTGGGGGGGTGGGGGATAAAAGAAGGAAAGAAAAACTATTGCCTCACATTTCCTTGAATATTCATGGAAGTTTCAATAAAATAATAAAAAGATTGCTAATCTGCATAAAGAAAAAGAGTAAGAATGCAGAAGATAGAATATTAATGTTGTCAACCATGATTTGGAAGCCGGGGGGGTGGGGGATAAAAGAAAGAAAGAAAAACTGTTGTATCCCATTTCCTTGAACACTCATGGAAATTTCAATAAAATAATAAAAAGATTGTTAATCTGCATAGAGAAAAAGTGTAAGAATGCAGAAGATTGAATATTAATGTTGTCAACCATGATTTGGAAGCTGGGGGGTAGGGGGATGAAAGAAAGAAAGAAAAACTGTTGTATCATTTCCTTGAACATTCATGGAAATTTCAATAAAATAATAAAAAGATTGTTAATCTGCATAAAGAAAAAGTGTAAGAATGCAGAACATTGAATATTAATATTGTCAACCACGATTTGGAAGCTGGGGGCGTGGGGGATGACAGAAAGAAAGAAATAATGTTGTATCACATTTCCTTGAACATTCATGGAAATTTCAATAAAATAATAAAAAGATTGTTAATCTGCATAAAGAAAAACAGTAAGAATGCAGAAGATAGAATGTTAATGTTGTCAACCATGATTTGGAAGCTGGGGGCGCTGGAGGATAAAAGAAAGAAAGAAAAACTTTTTTATCCCATTTCCTTGAACATTCATGGAAATTTCAATAAAGTAATGAAAAGATTGTTAATCTGCATAAAGAAGAAGAGTAAGAATGCAGAAGATAAAATATTAATGTTGTCAACCATGATTTGGAAGCATGGGGAGTGGGGGATAAAAGAAAGAAAGAGAAAATGTTGTATCCCATTTCCTTGAACATTCATGAAATTTCAATAAAATAATGACAAGATTGTTAAATGCATAAAGAAAAAGAGTATGAAGGCAGAAGATAGAATATTATGTTGTCAACCATGATTTGGAAGCTGGGGGGGGTGGGGGATGAAAGAAAGAAAGAAAAACTGTTGTATCCCATTTCCTTGAACATTCATGGAAATTTCAATAAAATAATAAAAAGATTGTTAATCTGCATAAAGAAAAAGAGTAAGAATGCAGAAGATAGAATATTAATGTTGTCAACCATGATTTGGAAGCTGGGGGCGCTGGAGGATAAAAGAAAGAAAGAAAAACTGTTGTATCGCATTTACTGGAACATTCATGGAAATTTCAATAAAATAAGAAAAAGATTGTTAATCTGCATAAAGTAAAAGTGTAAGAATGCAGAAGATTGAATATTAATGTTGTCAACCATGATTTGGAAGATGGCAGGGGTGCTGGATAAAAGAAAGAAAGAAAAACTGTTGTATCCCATTTCCTTGAACATTCATGGAATTTCAATAAAATAATGACAAGATTGTGAATCTGCATAAAGTAAAAGAGTATGAAGGCAGAAGATACAATATTATGTTTTCAACCATGATTTGGAAGCTGGGGGGGTGGGGGATGAAAGAAAGAAAGAAAAACTGTTGTATCCCATTTCCTTGAACATTCATGGAAATTTCAATAAAATAATAAAAAGATTGTTAATCTGCATAAAGAAAAAGAGTAAGAATGCAGAAGATAGAATATTAATGTTGTCAACCATGATTTGGAAGCCGGGGGTTGGGGGATAAAAGAAAGAAAGAAAAACTGTTGTATCCCATTTCCTTGGACACTCATGGAAATTTCAATAAAATAATAAAAAGATTGTTAATCTGCATAGAGAAAAAGTGTAAGAATGCAGAAGATTGAATATTAATGTTGTCAACCATGATTTGGAAGCTGGGGGGGTAGGGGGATGAAAGAAAGAAAGAAAAACTGTTGTATCATTTCCTTGAACATTCATGGAAATTTCAATAAAATAATAAAAAGATTGTTAATCTGCATAAAGAAAAAGTGTAAGAATGCAGAACATTGAATATTAATATTGTCAACCACGATTTGGAAGCTGGGGGCGTGGGGGATGACAGAAAGAAAGAAATAATGTTGTATCCCATTTCCTTGAACATTCATGGAAATTTCAATAAAATAATAAAAAGATTGTTAATCTGCATAAAGAAAAAGAGTAAGAATGCAGAAGATAGAATATTAATGTTGTCAACCATGATTTGGAAGCTGGGGGCGCTGGAGGATAAAAGAAAGAAAGAAAAACTTTTTTATCCCATTTCCTTGAACATTCATGGAAATGTTAATAAAATAATAAAAAGATTGTTAATCTGTATAAAGAAAAAGAGTAAGAATGCAGAAGATAGAATATTAATGTTGTCAACCATGATTTGGAAGCTGGGGTCGCTGGAGGATAAAAGAAAGAAAGAAAAACTGCTGTATCCCATTTACTGGAACATTCATGGAAATTTCAATAAAATAATAAATAGATTGTTAATCTGCATAAAGAAAAAGTGTAAGAATGCAGAAGATAGAATATTAATCTTGTCAACCATGATTTGGAAGCTTGCGGGGTGGGGGATAAAAGAAAGAAAGAGAAATTGTTGTATCCCAATTCCTTGAACATTCATGAAATTTCAATAAAATAATGACAAGATTGTTAATCTGCATAAAGAAAAAGAATATGAAGGCAGAAGATAGAATATTATTTTCTCAAACATGATTTGGAAGATGGGGGTGGGTGGGAGATGAAAGAAAGAAAGAAAAACTGTTGTATCCCATTTCTTTGAACATTCATGGAAATTTCAATAAAATAATAAAAGATTCTTAATCTGCATAAAGAAAAAGAGTAAGAATGCAGGAGATAGAATGTTAATGTTGTCAACCATGATTTGTAAGCTGGTGGGGGTGGGGATAAAAGAAAGAAAGAAAAACTGTTGTATCCTATTTCCTTGAACATTCATGGAAATTTCAATAAAATAATAAAAAGATTGTTAATCTGCATAAAGAAAAAGTTTAAGAATGCAGAAGATTGAATGTTAATGCTGTCAACAACGATTGGGAATCTGGGGGGTTGTGCGGGATAAAAGAAAGAAAGAAAAACTGTTGTATCCCATTTCCTTGAACATTCATGGAAATTTCAATAAAATAATAAAAAGATTGTTAATCTGCATAGAGAAAAAGAGTAAGAAAGCAGAAGATAGAATATTAATGTTGTCAACCATGATTGGGAAGCTGGGGGGTGTTGGGGGATAAAAGAAAGAAAGAAAAACTGTTGTATCCCATTTCCTTGAACTTTCATGGAAATTTCAATAAAATAATAAAAGATTGTTAATCTGCATAAAGAAAAAGAGTAAGAATGCAGAAGATGGAATATTAATGTTGTCAACGATGATTTGGAAGCTGGGGGGGTAGGGGGATGAAAGAAAGAAAGAACAACTGCTGTATCCCATTTACTGGAACATTCATGGAAATTTCAATAAAATAATAAAAAGATTGTTAGTCTGCATAAAGAAAAAGAGTAAGAATGCAGAAGATAGAATATTAATGTTGTCAACCATGATTTGTAAACTGGGGGGGAGTGGGGGATAAAAGAAAGAAAGAAAAACAGTTGTATACCATTTCCTTGAACATTCATGGAAATTTTAATAAAATAATAAAAAGATTGTTAATCTGCATAAAGTAAAAGTGTAAGAATGCAGAAGATTGAATATTACTGTTGCCAACCATGATTTGGAAGGTGGGAGGTGTTGGGGGATAAAAGAAAGAAAGAAAAACTGTTGTATTCCATTTCCTTGAACATTCATGGAAATTTTAATAAAATAATTAAAAGATTGTTAATCTGCATAAAGAAAAAGTGTAAGAATGCCGAAGATTGAATATTAATTTTGTCAACCACGGTTTGGAAGCTGGTGGCGTGGGGGATAAAAGAAAGAAAGAAAAAATTTTGTATCCCATTTCCTTAGACATTCATGGAAATTTCAATAAAATAATAAATAGATTGTTATTTGCATAAAGAAAAAGTGTAAGAATACAGAAGATTGAATATTAATGTTGTCAACCATGATTTGGAAGCATGGGGAGTGGGAATAAAAGAAAGAAAGAAAAACTGTTGTATACCATTTCCTTGAACATTCATGGAAATTTCAATAAAATAATGAAAAGATTGTTAATCTGCATAAAGAAAAAGATTAAGAATGCAGAAGATATAATATTAATGTTGTCAACCATGATTTGGAAGCATGGGGAGTGGGGGATAAAAGAAAGAAAGAGAAATTGATGTATCCCATTTCCTTGAACATTCATGGAATTTCAATAAAATAATGACAAGATTGTGAATCTGCATAAAGTAAAAGAGTATGAAGGCAGAAGATACAATATTATGTTGTCAACCATGATTTGGAAGCTGGGGGGGTGGGGGATGAAAGAAAGAAAGAAAAACTGTTGTATCCCATTTCCTTGAACATTCATGGAAATTTCAATACAATAATAAAAAGATTGTTAATCTGCATAAAGAAAAAGAGTAAGAATGCAGAAGATAGAAAATTAATGTTGTCAACCATGTTTTGGAAGCTGGGGGGTTGTGGGGGATAAAAGAAAGAAAGAAAAACTGTTGTATCCCATTTCCTTGAACATTCATGGAAATTTCAATAAAATAAGAAAAAGATTGTTAATCTGCATAAAGTAAAAGTGTAAGAATGCAGAAGATTGAATATTAATGTTGTCAACCATGATTTGGAAGATGGCGGGGGTGCTGGATAAAAGAAAGAAAGAAAAACTGTTGTATCCCATGTCCTTGAACATTCATGGAAATTTCAATAAAATAATAAAAAGTTTGTTAATCTGCATAAAGAAAAAGAGTAAGAATGCAGAAGATAGAATATTAATGTTGTCAACCATGATTTGGAAGCTGGGGGCGCTGGAGGATAAAAGAAAGAAAGAAAAACTTTTTTATCCCATTTCCTTGAACATTCATGGAAATGTCAATAAAATAATAAAAAGATTGTTAATCTGCATAAAGAATAAGTGTAAGAATGCAGAACATTGAATATTAATATTGTCAACCACGATTTGGAAGCTGGGGGCGTGGGGGATGACAGAAAGAAAGAAATAATGTTGTATCACATTGCCTTGAACATTCATGGAAATTTCAATAAAATAATAAAAAGATTGTTAGTCTGCATAAAGAAAAAGTGTAAGAATGCAGAAGATAGAATATTAATGTTGTCAACCATGATTTGGAATCTCGGGGGGGTGGGGGATAAAAGAAAGTAAGAAGAACTGTTGTATCCCATTTCCTTGAACATTCATGGAAATTTCAATACAATAATAAAAAGATAGTTCATCTGCATAAAGAAAAAGTGTAAGAATGCAGAAGATAGAATATTAATGTTGTCAACCATGATTTAGAAGCTGCGGGCCAGTGGGGGATAAAAGAAAGAAAGAAAAACCGTTGTATCCAATTTCCTTGAACATTCATGGAAATTTTAATAAAATAATAAAAAGATTGTTAATCTGCATAAAGTAAAAGTGTAAGAATGCAGAAGATTGAATATTACTGTTGCCAACCATGATTTGGAAGGTGGGAGGTGGTGGGGCATAAAAGAAAGAAAGAAAAACTGTTGTATTCCATTTCCTTGAACATTCATGGAAATTTCAATAAAATAATGACAAGATTGTTAAATGCATAAAGAAAAAGAGTGTGAAGGCAGAAGATAGAATATTATGTTGTCAACCATGATTTGGAAGCTGGGGGGGTGGGGGATGAAAGAAAGAAAGAAAAACTGTTGTATCCCATTTCCTTGAACATTCATTGAAATTTCAATAAAATAATAAATAGATTGTTAATCTGCATAAAGAAAAAGTGTAAGAATGCAGAAGATAGAATATTAATCTTGTCAAGCATGATTTGGAAGCTTGGGGGGTGGGGGATAAAAGAAAGAAAGAGAAATTGTTGTATCCCAATTCCTTGAACATTCATAAAATTTCAATAAAATAATAAAAAGATTGTCAATCTGCATAAAGAAAAAGAGTAAGAATGTAGAAGATAGAATATTAATGTTTTCAACCATGATTTGGAAGCTGGGGGCTTGGGGGATGATAGAAAGAAAGAAAAAGTGTCGTATCCCATTTCCTTGAACATTCATGGAAATTTCAATAAAATAACAAAAAGATTGTTAACCTGCGTAAGGAAAGAGTTAGAATGCAGAAGATAGAATATTAATGTTGGCAACCATGATTTGGAAGCTGGGGGGGGTGGGGGATGAAAGAAAGAATGAAAAACTGTTGTATCCCATTTCCTTGAACATTCATGGAAATTTCAATAAAATAATAAAAAGATTGTTAATCTGCATGAAGAAAAAGTGTAAGAATGCAGAAGATAGAATATTAATGTTGTCAACCATGATTTGGAAGCTGGGGTCGCTGGAGGATAAAAGAAAGAAAGAAAAACTGCTGTATCCCATTTACTGGAACATTCATGGAAATTTCAATAAAATAATAAAAAGATTGTTAATCTGCATAAAGAAAAAGAGTAAGAATGCAGAAGATAGAATATTAATGTTGTCAACCATGATTTGTAAACTGAGGGGGAGTGGGGGATAAAAGTAAGAAAGAAAAACAGTTGTATACCATTTCCTTGAACATTCATGGAAAGTTCAATAAAATAATAAAAAGATTGGTAACCTGCATAAAGAAAAAGAATAAGAATGCAGAAGATAGAATATTAATGTTGTCAACCATGATTTGGAAGCTTGGAGCGTGGGGGATAAAAGAAAGAAAGAGAAATTGTTGTATCCCATTTCCTTGAACATTCATGGAATTTCAATAAAATAATGACAAGATTGTGAATCTGCATAAAGTAAAAGAGTATGAAGGCAGAAGATACAATATTATGTTGTCAACCATGATTTGGAAGCTGGGGGGGTGGGGGATGAAAGAAAGAAAGAAAAACTGTTGTATCCCATTTCCTTGAACATTCATGGAAATTTCAATACAATAATAAAAAGATTGTTAATCTGCATAAAGAAAAAGAGTAAGAATGCAGAAGATAGAAAATTAATGTTGTCAACCATGTTTTGGAAGCTGGGGGGTTGTGGGGGATAAAAGAAAGAAAGAAAAACTGTTGTATCCCAATTCCTTGAACATTCATGGAAATTTCAATAAAATAAGAAAAAGATTGTTAATCTGCATAAAGTAAAAGTGTAAGAATGCAGAAGATTGAATATTAATGTTGTCAACCATGATTTGGAATATGGCGGGGGTGCTGGATAAAAGAAAGAAAGAAAAACTGTTGTATCCCATGTCCTTGAACATTCATGGAAATTTCAATAAAATAATAAAAAGATTGTTAATCTGCATAAAGAAAAAGAGTAAGAATGCAGAAGATTGAATATTAATGTTGTCAACCATGATTTGGAAGCTGGGGGCGCTGGAGGATAAAAGAAAGAAAGAAAAACTTTTTTATCCCATTTCCTTGAACATTCATGGAAATTTCAATAAAATAAGAAAAAGATTGTTAATCTGTATAAAGAAAAAGTGTAAGAATGCAGAAGATAGAATATTAATGTTTTCAACCATGATTCGGAAGCTGGGGGGGAGTGGGGGATAAAAGAAAGAAAGAAAAACAGTTCTATACCATTTCCTTGAACATTCATGGAAAGTTCAATAAAATAATAAAAAGATTGGTATTCTGCATAAAGAAAAAGAGTAAGAATGCAGAAGATGAAATATTAATGTTGTCAACCACGATTTGGAAGCTGGGGGCGTGGGGGATAAAAGAAAGAAAGAAAAAATGTTGTATCCCATTTCCTTGGACATTCATGGAAATTTCAATAAAATAATAAATAGATTGTTATTTACATAAAGAAAAAGTGTAAGAATACAGAAGATTGAATATAAGTCAGCACCCAATTTTTCAATTCAATTGATTTCTTCATATACTATTTACTGGGACCAATGAAATGATCTGTCACATGACATCAAGTCATCTCAGAGCAAGTAAGCGTGGAGAATGGAAGAGAAAGAGTTGGGAAAAACCCCATGGGCTCATCTCCTTCTAAGCTTGTCGTCACTTCTAAGCCTGGCGCTAGTTTCTGGGATTTCCTCTCTGTCTTTTTAATCTTTAAATCCACAATCAGATCCTAGGGCGACATATACGAATAAAAGAAAGCTGATCCCCAAACCCGATCACTATGAGTCTCTTACATTTTTCTAAGCCTTCACGACAAAAGACGTAACACAGAGAGTGAGGTCTCGTCCTATCAGGGGCTAAGGCTCAAAGTCAGACCTCCCTGGGTATGCATTCGGTCTCCACCAACCACTAGTACGTGCCCTTGAACTACTAACTTCGTCTTTCTGAGCCTGTTTTCCCCGTCCCGTCCGTCCACTGAGTCTGCTACTGGGCACGCCCTGTCTGCAAGGGACCAGGAGGCTTCTGTGGCCCAGTCCTCCAGCAGAGAGCCGGGCAAGTGAACCCAGGCTGCCGTGGGTTCCAGTCTCTCCAGGCAAGTCTCAAAGTCTAAATCTGCAAAGGGGGAGGCGACTTCACTGCACTTCTGGAATAACATTCTCCAACAATTGATAGTAAAAAAAACGATACTGCAATAATCGATAGTATAATAATAATAATAGGGCTATGCAGTTTTTACACTGTTTGGGTGGGGCAAGGACAATTCACAAAGGGGAACCGGTTCACACTCATCAGTGGGCTGTCCCCTGCGGGTCTCTTATACAGGATTGGAAGATAAATGAACTGTTTCCAAGCGATGTCACTGGGACGTCACCTAAAGGATCTCAGGAAGCACACAAACAGACACGCACACACACACAATTGGAAACTGATATTTTACGGTCTTCTTTATATGGCTATAATTCCACATAAAGATGTATTATTACTTTTGTAACTCAAAAAACACAAAAACTACCCTCATTTGATTAAAACTATGAAGAGAGTTTTGGCATGCGGAAATTTTAAAAAGAATCCATTTGAATGGAATAAAAATGGTGACTTTGGCTAGAGTGAAAGTTCCTCATGACATGGGAAATAAGGTATCATAAGAACAAACACCCTGACAACGAACTTAATAAACAGAAGAGGGAGACAATGAGAAATTATTAAGATAAAAATAAAAGGAAATTTTAGTGATGGATGAAACAGGAAGGAAGAGTCGAGAGAAAATTAAGTCCAAGGAGGAAGGACGTTGATAGGAATTTGACTTTGGATATTTTCAGCAGACAATGTGTAAGGTTTTCTGGAGTAGATTTGGAAATGTGTTATTTCATAATGACTGAATTCTTATACATAATTAATAAACTCTAGGTATATTATGCAGCTTTATATAAAGTGTTTTAATATTTTGTGGAAGTATGCAAAAACTAAAAATACAAGTCTTCAAGACCCCTCACCCATTCCTCAAAGCAAATGACTTTGACTCCTGCTTCCTAGAGAAAATTGGGTCTGCGAGGCACAGACTCCCCCACCTTCCCGTCCCGTCAACTGCAAACTCATCTGCGTCCACATCCACCTTCCTGCTCCTCAGAGGCCAAGCTCCCTGCAGTGGTCACCCCTTGTCCCACCTCTAGCTGTTCCCCAGGGCAAGCAGCAAGACTCCCGTCTTTCCACGTGGAAAACTCACCTTCCACCTTGCCTCTCCGTCTTGCTCACACTGTCCTTTTTGGCACAGCCAAGCTTCTTGAAAAGCTTGTCAACATCTAATGATCCCACTTCTGAGTCTCCTACTTACCGCAGAACCTTCTCTAGGGGTGTGTGCAACCACCCCAACCTGAACCGCATAGGACAAGTCCCCTCAGGACCTCCTCACTGTCACATACCTGGTACTTCTCAGCCTATCTCACTGGACCGTTCCATCTTCAATGCTCAGACCCTTCATCGAAGGTCCTATGTGCCTCTCTATGTGCTGGCTACTTTCCTGGAACGTCCTTCGGTCTTTCCTGCTTAAGAAACTCATCTTTTTACAGGACCTGGCATCTTGCCTTCTGGAGATTTTGGGACCCCTCGGGCCTCCTGTCCCCATTGCAGTCATTGCCAGTGGCTGCCAGGGTTGGGGCATCTGAAGCATCCATTCTGAAGTGGGATGAGGATTTGCCACTGACACTGTTTAGAATTGTCAGCACATGGTGATAGTAAAAAGGAGTAACTTTTAATGGGCTTTATTATTGTTTATAAATTCTTTATAAACAGTACACCCCCTTTCTGCCTGTTCCCAAGCAGACCCCCCACACTGTCACCTTTGGTGCCCCTGGCACTGCCATGTATCGAGTACCTACGAGGCATCTGCAGGACACAGACCCCTGCATTCTGTATGTATCACTGCTAGCTTCAAGGCAAGGTATGTTATTCTTTCACGCCATTACTGTGTACTGTGAATTCTACAATTTTAGTATCTGACACAGCAGAGAGTAATTACTTATTTAAATATTAATCTTCCCATTAGATTTTGAGTTTGTCAAGGGTAGGTACTATGTCTTATTCGGTTTAGCGTTTCACGTACCTAGCAGAATGCTTGGGATTGAGTTGGGGTTCAGTAAATGTTTATTTATTATCTTATTTTTAGTGGTTGGGGGAATTGCAAATAATTAAATTGAACAAAGAGGGACTAAAAAAATGTAACCCAATTTTGGAATTAGTTTTTTGATTATAAAACAAAAAGCCTTCTAACTATAGCATATTGAACAACATTTCCTATTTTAATCTCTCATAGAGTACAGTCAGTTACAGCTAGGTATCTTTCTATACAAAATGTTTTTTTCTGATTTCTCAATTTATAAGAGATCAACAGTGTCAGATTGAGGACATCACATCAAATGCAATTCAGACTGCTTATAAAAATACATTTACAGAGTTCTACCAACATTTGTCACCAATTCAGAGAAACATGTCAACCTTAGCTAGATTTCTGCAAAAAAAGTAAATAAATCAAGAGAAATATAAGCCAACCTTATCTGCAGTGCTGTTAGAAAATATATGAGTTAGAAGAAACATTTGCGGGTTCATCACTGTAGAATAACTTGGGCACCATTTGGATGGGGACTGCAGGTCAGAGTTTCAAAAGCTTGTTACAATACTTTTAGAAAACGATATTTTCCAGTGTGTTGAGATGAGACTAACTTGAGTAGAGGGGCATAATCTGCAGTCTTCAAGAATTTACTGCAGATCATGATAAGAAAAATAGGTTTTTCATAAGAATTTCAGTTTA
Source organism: Cynocephalus volans (assembly GCF_027409185.1). Lineage (NCBI taxonomy): Eukaryota > Metazoa > Chordata > Mammalia > Dermoptera > Cynocephalidae > Cynocephalus > Cynocephalus volans. The sequence goes on along the minus strand of NC_084463.1, from coordinate 64,748,204 downwards.
CCAATCCCAGAAACACATAAGGATGGTTCCACATATGCAAGTCAATAAATGTGATACATCACATCAACAAAATAAAGGAGAAAATCCTATGATTATCTCAATAGCTGCAGAGAAAGCATCTGACAAAATTCAACATTGCATCATGGTAAAGATGCTCAACAAATTAGGTACAGAAGGAAAGAATCTCAACACAATAAGAGCCATATACAAAAAACCCACTTCCAATATCATCCTGAATGGGAAAAAGCTTTCAGCTTTTCCCTTAAGAACAGGAATAAGACAAGGACACCCATTAACATCACTCCTATTTAACATAGTATAGGAAGTACTAGCTAGAGAAATCAGACAAGAGAAAGAAATAAAGGGCATCCAGATTGGAAAAGATGAAGTCGAATTGTCCCTGTTTGCAAATGGCATGATCCTATATATAGAAAAGCCTAAAGACTCTACAAAAAACTCTTAGAGTTGATAAATGATTTCAGTAAAGTTGCAGGATACAAAATCAACATACAAAAATCAGTAGTGTTTTTACACTCCAACAATGAACTAGCAGAAAGAGAAATCAAGAAAGCTAGCCCATTTACAATAGTCACCAAAAAACAAACAAATAAATAAATAAATAAAATACCTAGGAATCAATTTAACCAAGGAGGTGAAAGATTACTACAACAACAACTACAAATCACTGCTGAAAGAAATTAAGGAGGACACAAAAAGATGGAGAGACATTCCATGCTCTTGGATTGGAAGAATTAACACTGAAAATGTTCATACTGCCCAAAGAATCTACAGATTCCACACAATTCCCATCAAAATACCAGTGACATTCTTTACAGAGATAGAAAAAGCAATTCTAACATTCATATGGAGCAACAAAAAACCTTGAGTAGCCAAAGCAATCCTGAGTTAAAAAAATAAATAAATAAAGCCAAAGGCATTACACTACCTGACTTCGAATTATACTACAAAGCTATAGTAACCAAAACAGCATGGTTCTGGCCTAAAAACAGGCACACAGACCGATGGAACAGAACAGAGAACCAAGAAATCAACTCACATACTTACAGCCAACTGATCTTCCTCAAAGGCACCAAGAGCATACACTGGGGAGAAGACTGCCTCTTCAATAAATGGTGCTGGAAAAACTGGACATCCATATGTAGATGTATAAAACTAGACCTGTACCTCTCGCTATACACTAAAATCAACTCAAAATGATTAAAAACTTAAATATAAGACCTGATACTATAAAATTATAAAAGAAAACATAGAGGAAACACTTCAGGCAGTAGGACTGGGCAATGACTTTATGAATAAGACCCCAAAGCATAGGCAACAAAAGAAAAAATAAACAAATGGGATTATATAAAAGTAAAAAGTTTCTGCACAGCAAAAGAAACAACAGAGCAAAAAGAAAACTGACAGAGTGGGAGAAAATGTTTGCAAACTATGCATCTGACAAAAGATTAACATCCAGAATATACAAGGAGTTCAGAATATACAAGGAGTTAAAAAACAAATAACCCAATTTAAAAATGGGCAAAGGAGCTGCATAAGCATTTCTCAAAGGAAGATATACAAATGGCCAACAGACACATGAAAAAAATGCTCAACATCATTCAGCATCAGGGAAATGCAAATCAAAACCACACTGAGGTATCTCACCCCAGTTAGACTGGCCACCATCAAAAAGACAGAATAACAAATGCTGGTGAGGGTGCAGAGAAAAGGGAACCCTCCTACACTGTTGGTGGGTCTGTAAATTAGTGCAGCCATTATGGAAATAGTATGGAGGTTCTTCAAACAACTACAGATTGAACTACCATATGATCCAGCAATCCCACTGCTGGGACATACCCAAAGGAATGGAAATCATCGTGTCAAGTGGACACCTGCACTCCCATGTTTATCACAGCTCTATTTACAACAGCCAAGAGTTGGAACCAACCTAAATGTCCATCATCAGATGACTAGATAAGGAAACTGTGGTATATCTACACAATGGAATATTACTCTGCCATAAAAAAGAATGAAATACAACAATCACAATAATACGTTGAACTTTCAAAAGGACAAAACAGAACTGAGGACACCAGAGGTGATGAAGGGAGAGGAAAAGAGAGGGGCAAGGGAGGAATTCGTAGAGGCCTGTGAAAAACAATTACATGGTATGATGTTGAATATACTAATTATCCTGATGTGAGCATCACATATTGCACACAGGTATCCATATTCAATGCTGTACCCCACAGATATGTACACTCAACTATGTTTCAATAAAAAGAAAGGGAAAAAAAAAGTAAAAAAAGAAGAAAAAAATTCAAATAAAATAGAAACCACTAACACACTCTGAGTTCACCATCTGTGCCTTTGTAAGTATTTGAAAGTGAAATCACTGACTCAGTGATTTTAACTGTGCGAGCTACCCTGGGGGTGGGGATGGGGGTGTACAGGTGTGTGAAGCTATGTCACAGCACAACTTCAAGGCATGTGATTAAGACGTTTAGGCTTTAGGAAGTCTTGGCTTGTGAGCTCTGTTCTACTCTCAAGCAGTGTATCTGCTGGAACTGCATCCACTACGGCCACAACAGCACACTCGTTTGTGGAGAATGCCAGGGCCTGGGATCTTTAACAGACGGTGACCGAATTCTAGGGGAAGCAAAGCAAGCTGACAGCTACAAAGGAGCTCCGTGTCAGACTCTGAAGGAAAAAAGAACTTCAGAGAACTAGAAGCCAGCTCATTCACAGCTCACAAAAACCTTTACTATTTTTAAAAATAGAACCATGAGAGTCACCGAAAAAGTGGAGCTAGAAAACAGGTTGGCCTGCATAATTCAGCTCTAGTTTACTACCTGAGGTGCCACAAGGGAGATGAAACTGACAGCCACTTGACATCATGTCTAATAGAAGCCCGCTTGTGCCCTCTGCTGATGGACTCTGAGTCTTTAGGTACAGAGACAGCACAGCCGGCATGTGGCACTGGGCACATACACCTGCAGGCACAGGCAGACATGCCACCTGCTAAGGGACAAAACTAGGTGAAGGTTTATCCCAGGCACAGTTTCCCTGGTGGGCATTCAGTAGCACATCTAGCCAAAGCAGGGGTGGAGAAGGGTTTGGAAAAGGAGGTAAAATGGATATCTAGGACAACAGAGCAGAGAGCAGATCCCAGAGATCACCAGCTCGAAACCTCTGACTTCAGGTCCTGTTAACCCTGCATAGAGACAGAAAATCGTTTTCACTTACATCACACGCAGTAACTTACTGCAATGAAATTCTTTGATCTCTAGATAAGGAAAACATTTAACAGATAAACGGAACTCATACTGAATAGTTATAGTTACAGGCAGAGGAGGACAGATCGAAAGCTGAATAATAATGTAGGAGAAAACCAAAACAAAAAAGTCCAGAATTCTGTATTCTCAAAGATTAAACTTAATCCTTTATTATGGGCCAACGATGAAAAGCTAATTAAAAAGAAAGCTTATAAATGCAATAAATACGTTTCCTAAGTCCCTAAATCGTCTACACATTCTTACAAAGTAAAGATAACAAAAAATCTTTCCAATGATATTTTGTAACTGCCTTTATTATTTCTCTTTCTTTTTCTCAAGGGCCTGGAATATTAGGCCCTTGAGAAAAAGAATGCAAATAAACTGTGCCATTTGTAAGTTTATATATGACTCATTATCATTGAAAGCTTTACATTTTCTCAAAGGGTTTTCAGGTTGCATTTTATTTAGATGTATATTTGCTACTAAAATAAGTCCTCAGTAGCTGAAAGTTCATTAGAAATCCTCAGGATGTTTAGCTTTAGGAAGACGATCTTCTCCAATTCAAACCCTGAATTACAATTTAAGCTGCAGGGATACAGGGCTCCCTGCTTGTTAGGGACCAGATGCATTTGAATGTATGTGCAGCCCAGCTCTGGTCACACCAGAGGCATCTAAGGCAAAGAGACCCCACGAAGGGAAATGAACACATCCGGGCTGTTGGCGTCCCCTTACTACAGACAGCTGATTTTTTTCCCATGAGCATTTCTCGCTCTCTTTGCTGCTGGGCCAAATCTCAGATTGTGAAGTCCTTAGCACTAACATGTCGTTTTTTATTCTCCATCAATAGGCTTCACTTCTTAAACCAGTAGCATGAACTGAGGGCAGTGATTCTCACATGTGAAGGAAACCACATCCCCTGATACTCAAAGCCCTGAACTCTCCCCACGGCCTTTCCCTTGCCCAATAAGCTAATTTAGGGCTGCCCGTGGCTTCCTCCAACGCCTGGAATCCTTTTCCTCCACTGAGGGGAGGGTTACCCTTTCTTTCCCTACTCACCCTTCAGGCCTCAATTTAAATGTCACTTCCTTAAGAAAGCCTTTCCTTTTCCCTTAAGTCTAAATTAGGACTTTCTCTCCATCATACTTTAAACACTTTGCACATGTGTAGTCATCTGTGTGATGAACATCCGTCTCTCCCAGAGGGTGGCAGCTGCAGCCAGCAGGGCCAGGGCCGTTCTTCTCTGTCATATCCAGCATTTAGCACTGTACCTTGTCTATAGTGGCCACTCAGTAAATGGCAGGCAACACACCTGATTAATTGACTAATAACTTGACCAAAGAAGACACCTAACAGAGCCAAGTCTGAGGAGAAGCTGGGGCTTGCCCACGCTGGGTACTGCCTGTGTTTTAGGAATAAGGGATTTACTCCTGTATTCTCAGAAGGTGCACCTGCCCCCAGCATCCTGCACAGTCCCTGGCACATGATACTAGTCTATAAATATTTTTCAATGAATTAATAAACATTATCAGGTTCAACATCATGGCAAACTTCTCAAAGATATACAAGATAGTTAACAGCAATTTTGGGAAATCGGAATATTAAAGTTTATATTTTCCATGGAATAAAAATTTTTCCCATTTCTTTAGTGGTTCTTCAACTTGGACTTATGCTTGGAAAATTATTTTCCTCTTCTATGGCCAAGACTATATAATCCGACCTATATTGTCTTGCTGTGCTATTCTGGTTTCCTCCTTTCTTCCTTTTTAAAAAACATTTTAAATCTTTAAACCATCTGAAATTTCATTTGCTACAAAGTCTAACTCAATTTTTCAAAATGTTTAGCTCATTTCCCCAAAACCATCCTACTGATTTTTCATTAGTTCAGCAGGAACAAAATCCATCCTTCACATTTCCTCAAAGGGACAGAGAAACTCTCCGTGGAATCAACGTAATAATGTGCCTCCTCTTCTGGACAGAAAGGCCCGCAATTAACACCAAACCATAATACTTAAAACCGAAAATAACTAATGAATCCATTTATAAGTTTTTCACTTGAAGGAGGTAGGGTCAACATTTTCACATGCAGAGCGTTAGGAGAAAGTTCAAATGTTCTCACGATGGCTGCACTGTGGAAAATACTCCTCATAGGAACGACCGTCCTGTTGAGAGCAATGACTGTGCGCTTTCTTACTGTCACATTCTCAACACCCAGCACAGTGCCTGGTTCACAGCAGGTGTGCAATAATGTCCAGTCTAGAACAATCAGAAAGCCTCCTCCGAGGGAAATGTGATTGGACTGCTATTTACATTACGCGATTGCTTTCAAACACCATTTCTAATTTTCCCGGCACCTCCACGTATTATCCCATCATAAAGTGCTGTAAGGGTTTTAAGCTGCTTCAGATCTACACTAGGGAGACTGAGTCGGGACTCAGGACAGGGCCTCACTGATGGCAGGTGGGACCTGACCTCACTCCTCACAATGGCCTCCTGCAGGCCTTCTAGGGCGCGTGGTGTCACACGGCCCAAAGCCTGCTGCACACTGGCACTTTTTGATTATTAGGGCTGTTCTTTAAAGCTCCTCCGGTTACTGACTGCTCATGTTATTTCCACATTGTTTTAGGTGGATAAGCAGTCTAGGAAAATTGCAATGGGCCCTAGAGTCCACACCCTGCGCTGGCTGAAAAGCAGGAATCTAGGCTGGCAGCTGACCATCAAGCTCCATCCAGGGGCTCCTCCAGGACCCCCTCTGATGCCTCACTTCAATGAGCTCTGGGTCATCGATTCCACTTCTTTTTCCTGCTGCAGTGTGAACCTGCTTCACCGCCGATGCCCTGCCCCAACTCCAGCCCTGTGGAGACAGACGCAGGACAGTAAGCTTCCCTGTGGACTAGGGGAGACCAGCCAGAGGGGGAGTGCGGGAGGTGCAGTGCCTGGCAAGGAGCGGAGAAAATGAGGTGACGAGAAATAACAGCAGCAAGGGAATTATTAATGAAGAGGGCTTCCGATGGACCAGATATTTCCTTTTATCTTTTAAAAATATTTTAACATTTACTTGTACTTGTGGGTACAGTGAGTTGTTTCAATATACGGATGATGTATGTGCTGCATGCACAGTGACTGAATTAGAACGGACAGCATTGGGCCGAGCCCGTGGCGCACTCGGGAGAGTGCGGCGCTGGGAGCACGGCGACGCTCCCGCCGCGGGTTCGGATCCTATATGGGAATGGCCGGTGCACTCACTGGCTGAGTGCAGGTCACGAAAAAGACAAAAAAAAAAAAAAAAAGAAGAAGAACGGACAGCATGGCTTTGTACCCCATCGTCCACCGCTCATCCTCCCCTGCACACCCCCTCCTCTCCCGGCCTCTGGTAACCGTTATTCTACTCTCTACTTCCACGAGAATCACTTTTTAAAAAAATTCCACATATGAGTGACATCATGCATCATTTGTCTTTTGGTGCCTAGTTTACTTTACTTAACATGATGGTTTCCAGTTACACCCATGTTGCTGCAAAAGGCAAGATTTCACTTTTTTAATAGCTGAATAGTATTCCAATGCGTAGATACACCAGTTTTTTTTTTTCACCCATTCATCCACTGACAGGCATTTAGGTTAATTCCAACTCTTGCTATTGTGAATAGTGCTGCAGTGAACATGGGAGTGCAGGTGTCTCTTTGATATATTGATTTCATTGCCCTTGGATATATACCCAGTAGTGGGATTCCACAATGGCTGTACCAACTTACATTCCCACCAGCAATGTAGGAGATTTCCCTTTTTTTCCACATTCTCACCAGCATGTGTTATTTTCTGTCTTTTTGATAATACCCATTCTAACTAGAGTAAGAAGATATCTCATTGCGGTTTTAATTTGTATTTCCCTGACAATTAGTGATATTGAGCATTTTTTCACATGCCATTGGCCATTTGTAAGACACTTCTTTTCAGAAATGTCTGTTCGGGTCCTTTGCCCATTTTTTAATTGGGTTATTTGGGTTTTTGCTGTTGAGTTGTTTGAGTTCCTTACATATTCTGGATCTTAGCCCTTTGTTTGATGTGTAGTTTGCAAACACTTTCTCCCATTCTGCAGGTTGTCTCTTCACTTCATTGATAGTGTCCTTTGCTGTGTAGAAGCTTTTCAGTTTGATGTAGTCCCATTCATGTATTTTTGCTTTAGGTGCCTGTGCCTTTGCAGTCTTGCTCAAAAAAAGTGCTGCCCACTCCCATTTCATGCATTAGTGTTTCCTCTATGTTTTCTTCTAGTAGTTTCATAGTTCAGGGTCTTACATTTAGGTCTTTGATCCATTTTGAGTTGATTTTTGTGTAAAGTGAGAAATCGGGGTATAGCTTCAATCTTCTGCATGTGGACATCCAGTTTTCCCAGAACCATTTATTGAAGAAGCTGTCCTTTCTCTGGTGTATATTTTCAGCACCTCTGTTGAAAATCAGTTGGCTGTAAATGCACGGGTTTGTTTCTGGGCTCTCTATTCTGTTCCAATGGTCTACTTGCCTGTTTTTATGACAGTACCATGTTGTTTTGGTTACTATAGCTTTATAGTATATTTTGAAATCAGGAGGTGTGATGCCTCCAACTTTGTTCTTTTTCTTCAAGGTTGCTTTAGCTATATGAGGTCTTTTGTGGTTGCATGCATATTTTAAAATTGTTTTCTCTATTTCTGTGAAAAATGTCATTGTTATTTTGATAGGAATTATGCTGAATCTGTAGACTGCTTTGGGTAATATGGACATTTTGGTGATAATAATTCTTCCAAGCCATGAACATGGGATATCTTTCCATTTATTTGTGTCTTCAATTTTTTTTCACCAATGTTTTATAGTTTTCATTATGGAGGTCTTTCACTTCCTTTGTTAAATTTACTCCTAGGTATTTCATTTTTTTTGGTGACTATTGTTAATGGAATTACTTTCTTGATTTCTTCTTCAGTTATTTCATTGCCGGTGTATAGGAAGGTTATTAATTTTTGCATGTTGATTTTGTATGCTGCCACTATACTGAATCTATTTATTGGTTCTAGTAATTTTTTAGTGGAGTCTTTAGGGTTTTCAATGTATATGATCATGTCATCTGCAAATAGGGATAGTTTGACTTCCTCCTTTCCGATTTGAATTTCCTTTATTGATTTCCCTTGCCTTATTGTGCTGGGTAGAACTTCCAGTACTATGTTGAATAAGAGTTGGGAGAGTGGGCATCCTTGCCCTGTTCCAGATCTTAGAAAGAAGAGCCTCCAATTTTTGTCTGTTCAATATGATATTAGCTGTGTGTATGTCATATATGGCCTTTATTGTGTTGAGGTATATTCCTTCTACACCTAATTTGTTGAGTGTTTGTATCACGAAGCAGTGTTGGATTTCATCAAATGCTTTTTCTACATCTACTGAAATCGTATGTGGTTTTTTTCCCTTCATTCTGTTGATTTGATGTATTATGTTTATTTATTTGCATATGTTGAACCATCTTGCATCTCTGGGATGAATCCCACTTGATCATGGTGAATGATCTTTTTAATGTGTTGTTGGATGCTGTTTGCTAGCGTTTTGTTGAGGATCTTCACATCTGTGTTCATTAGAGATATTGGTCTGTAGTTTTTGTTGTTGTTGTTGTGTTTTTTTCTAGTTTTAGTATGAGGATAATGCTGGCCTCATAGGATGAGTTTGGAAGTATTCAATCCTCTTCAATTTCCTGGAAGAGTTTGAGAAAAATTGGCATTCTTCTTTAAATGTTTGGTAGAAGTTAGTAGTTGAAGCCATCTGATTCTGGGGTTTACTTTGTTGGGAGACTTTTTATTACTACTCCAATCTCATTACTCATTATTGGTCTGCTTAGGTTTTCTAATTATTCATGATTTAACTGTGGTAAGTTGTATGTGTCCAGGAATTTATCCATTTCTTCTAGGTTTTCCAGTCTGTTCACATATAATTGTTCATAATAGTCTCATGATCCTTTGTATTTCAGTGGTATCTGTTGTAATGTCTCCTTCTTCAGCTCTGATTTTTATTTATTTGCATCTTCTCTCTTTTATTCTTCATTAGTCTAGCTAAAGGCTTATCGGTTTTATCTTTTTGAAAAACCAACTCTTTGTTTTATCTTTGTATTGTACTTTAAATCTCTAATTTATTTAATTCTGCTCTGATATTTGGTGTTTCTTTCCTTATACTAATTTTGGGTTTGGTTTGTTCTTGTTTTTCTAGTTCCTTGAGGTGTAATATTAAGTTGTTTATCTGAAGTCTTTCTTTGTCTTTGATGTAGGCATTTGTTACTATAAGTGTCCGTCTTAAAACTGCTTTTGCTGTGTCCCATAGGTTCTGGTATGCTGTGTTTTCATGTTCATTCATCTCCAGGAATTTTTAATTTAATTTCCTCTCTGACCCATTGTTTTTTCCCTTTTTTTTTTTTTTTAGGAGCATGTTGTTCAATTTCCATGTGCTTGTACAGCTTCCAGTGTCCCTTCTGTTATTGATTTCTACTTTCATCCCGTTGTAGTTGGGCAAGATAGTTGGTGTGATTTCAATTTTTAAAAAATTGTTGAAACTTGTTTTATGACCTAACATGTGGTCTATTCTAGAGAATGTTCCACATGCTGGTCAGAAAAATGTGTGTCTTGCAGCTGTTGGATGAAATGCTCTATAAATCGCTGTTAGGTCTAATCTGACCAGCTACTTTCCAAAATATCAGCTCTAGGTTACCTATTTGGCATTCAACGTGCACTTACCCATGCAAGCATCATAAACCATGAACACTATGTTACTCACTAGTACCAGCTCAGTAAATGCTTCAAACTATTTTAATCACTTTGAATTAAAGAGGCTTGGAGAGTTTTCCAAGTCTCTACCTACCTCCCAAAGCTAGCATCTCTTCTACATGGGGAAAAAAAGAGGATGAGGAAGACATTTTTCCTGTTGCAGCCATGTGGCATCTCCTCACCACACACACAAAGATGAGGTCTTTGCAAAGACCCCAGCACAGCCTCTATGTTCTGAAATAAGACAGCACCTCTCGTGCCATCTTCCTTTAGCACTATATATATTTCAAAGGATTTTCACGTATATTATCAAGTTTGGAAATTCAAGTTGCCATTTCACCACGGAAATTCCACGAAAGAGATCATTCAGACAGCACTATCACCCACTGACAAAAATTTCAAAACTGTAGAACCCATACGTCCAGATGGCAAAGGGCCACCAACTGCTTGGCACAATGGGTGACATCGGGCACAAAGCAAGATGCACCATGGTGAGATCCAGAGCCCAGGGCAAGAGCAGGGTGGCCTGACGGAGTGATCTCCTCACAGTTCTTATGTTGATCCATTTATTCCCCCACAGTTCTTTGCTGTAGGAACCCCCAGTTATAGATGGCAAAGCTGGATCACAATGGGGAGGCCCAGCTGCTGTGTGGCAGAGCGAGATGAGACTGCTCTCTGGGCCATGACAATGTTGTACCCCCTTAAACTTCACAGACGCTTCCTGCAGGGAAAAATCTAGTTGTGCACGAGGGACTGGGAATCAGAAACACATCCAGCTTCTCAAGAGCAGCATTGCCTTAAAATTCTGAACGTGTTTACAGCCTGGCAGGTTACACACTGCAAACTATCCATTAAGTGCAAAGCAGAATAAAACGCTTTGAGACAAAGGAGGTCTCAGAAAGCTCCTCCTCATGAGCACCTTGTCTGGAGCGACTGAAGAATGCGCTTCATTCCCAAAGGGGGAGCGAACAAAGAAAGGTCACACCAGGTTTCAAGAGGGAGTCAGGGAGGGGGGACGGTGCCAATAGATTATCCGACAGGTTTGCCTGGGTGAGAAATTGGAATGGGGGATATCTTGCATAGCTTTTGGAAAGGCTAGCAAATACAAAAGAGAACGTCCGAATAACAAAAGAAATATAACCAAAGTCGAGGACGATAACTAAAAAAAAATCTGCTCTGACCAGGTCAGCTAAATTGTAGTATCTTGGGAAATCTGGGATGAACCAGTAGTCATGTTCAGTGTCCTGAAAAACGTTATCATAAGACCATTTTAACTTAGAAGCAGACACACGGACACCAGAAGTAATAAAATAACCTCCAAGGCCTCTTATAACCTTTAGCTGGGATCCCTCTACGTAGGATGCAACCCAGTAACAACCCCAAATCTGTATGTCATGTATAACCAATGGAGAAACCCAATGTAATGACGGGGGGTGGGGTCCCCACTGATACGCCCCCTTTGTGTGGTTATAAAGTGCTGAATTCTGCTGACCTCCTTCGAAGCACATGCCAAGGCAACGTGGCTGTGTGTCTTCTTGGGCTGCCGTTCTGTATGTACACTCAAATAAACTCCCTGTTATATATATTTGGCCTCAGTTTCTCTTTCAGGTCAACAACTACTAGACTCAAAAGTGAACAACATTTAGACTTAAGAGTAAAAAAAAACTGAGCATGTGTACAACAAAAACACTAAAACTACGTTAAGAGAAAAGGGGAAAGGGAAAAATGTTTGTGTACAGGGAGGGTAAGAGAGAGGAATCTTTATCTTTCATAACGGGAAGCGAGTCGATAAGCAAATCCAAAATATCAAGTTGCAGAACATGCACAGCATCATTGTTTAGTAGAATTGTGGTACATGCCAGAAGAGATGCCCAAGAGTAGAAAGTAATGTTTTCTGGAGAGGGGGAATCAGAGATGGAAGGGGATGGGAGGAGGGTACAGTCGGCAGGAGTCAGCTGCTTTTCATTACGATTTGTTCGTTTGATTTTTAACATTATGTATTACTTTGATATCAACGAAAAATGCATTTAAAAAGCGATATCTCTCAGAACCACGTCTGTTGCATGCAGAAATCAGTCTATCCAATGGATAAACCAGATATGCTAAAATGTGCAATGGTAAATCTCATTTAAGAATTACAAATTCATGACTCAATGAATTCGTTTTACTACAGTGAATTTTTAAAAATTACAATTTAAATGAGATTTTCAATTGATGTGTTTTATAATTTATAGAATTCATTCATTCTAATGCATCCAAACATGATAGTTTAAGCTTTTCAGCAACCAGCAAGCTTTTCAGTACCAGACACAGGCACCCGTGAGTCCTTCAACCCACCCTTTACCTCAAGAGACTTTCTGCCCACATCAGCCTGTAGGAAACTCTTCCTTCAGTGAATTTACAAAGCACTAATCTTCATTCGTTCATTCGACCAATATTTACTGAATACTACTATGCACCAGATATTAATACAACATGTAATTGTATAATTCCATGTGTTTTCCATTTTATATGCACATCCAGCCCAACATATGCAATGCTGCATATCTGAATGTCAGCTGCTCACGTGGGTCACAGGTCTCTAATTCTTTGTATTTCTTGTGCGGCGGAACACGGTGCCTCATCCCACATCACCAGGTGTCTGCAGCGATCACGACTCTTCTATTGTGGCACAGCTCAGGGTTTATTTAGTAGACCATAAGCTCTTTGACAATAGAAACCACGTCTTAGTCAATCCAATGTCACTGGTTCACAGGGCTTGGCCATATGTAGGAACTCAATAATTACTTTTTGAATGAATGAACGTATACTCATAAGCATTTTTTGAGTAAACAAGAAGTGAATTCCAGTAATGTACTTATCCTTTGTCTCTATCTCTTTCAACTCCATAGAAACCCATTTTTATGGCAAAAGGACAGTCATCAAATCAGATCACTTCAATTTTCCTTGAATCCTAATTCCTTTGGAATGTTCTTAGATAAAACAAATTTCCAAATAGATCCAACATTTTACTCCTTTACACCAGGAGTCAGTCGATGAAGTGATTTTTCTGGAATCATCATCATAATTCACTGAATCAGATTTGTGTTATCTTCCAAAAATACAGTGCTCCTTTAACATTTGCTCGAAAGTTCTATATCTGACTAATACGGTACTTTCCGTAGTGCTATCTCCTCTGTCTTGTTCAGCATGATTCAATTAGACTGGTGGAAAATATGGCAATTTTAAAAAATTTTTTATTTTATTTTCAGGGGGTAAGATGATGGTTGGTTGGTACAGGGTCTGAACCCTTGACCTTGCAAATAGTTTTTTTTAAAAAAGCAACTTCACGTGTGTACGTTAATGTGACTTAGTTATGTCTATGTGACCACGATGATACATTGGGCTGCTGAACTGTGCTATAAGTGATAGAATTTTATTCTCTGAGCTGAAATATTGGTGAAAGGACACACTGCGGTTAGGATGGGATAAGGTTTATTTTAGATAAATTAGTCTCAAAGGTAAAGGACTGAATTGACTAACAAAAGTTGCAATTTATAGTCTTCAACTTCAGTGAACTACTTAGACCCAGGTTATCATAGTCTGAATTTTATATCGAAATTAATTTGGTATCTCTGTGTTCTACCACATAGAAGTATACAGCCGAAGGGTGTGGAAAGGACAGCAGGCTGAAGGGAAGAATGTGCATCCTGTTTAGAGTTTGCTCCATGGATACACAGGGGCAATATTTAAATTAAATGCTGTTCAGCGCACAAGCCTGTGGGCCTATGTCTACAGCACAATGAGCTCAGAGGACCAGGAGGTGCAGGAGGACGTGGACCTCAGCCTCCGTCAGACACTAGCAGTTGCAGGCGGTGACTGCTATGGTTGGGGGCTCGGGGAACAGGGGGGAGGCCAGGGGAGGCCTTCTGGAGGGACTGATTTTAAGCAGAGACCTGGTGTTCACCTGGTGACACTGGACAAACAGCATCCCAAGTAAAGGAAATGGCAGGAGAGGAGAGAGAGAGAGAGAGTGTGTGGTGTGTTTGAGAAACCCCGAAAATGCCCAGAATTTACCGTGGCGAGTCTGTTTCAAACCAGGGCTGGAGCCTTGTGGTGTTGGCATTAGAGCATGGCACGTTAGACTTTACAGGACCCACCGTAGCCAGAGACACGTGGCTCTTCTGGGTAAGAGTGAGTCAAAACCAGCCCGCGAGCCCCATTTGGAGCATGCACCCTCTGCCCACCTGCACTGGGGGCAGCAGGGGCAGCAGGAGGAGCCGGGCTGGACGTGAGTGAGATGACCAGAGTTCTAGTCACTCGCTGGCCACAAAATCAGTGCGACCCAAGTCACACCCTTGGACATCTCTAGGCTTCAGTTTCTGCCTAGATGAAACAGTGGGGCAGGGTTCTACAAACTCCAAGACAGGCACAGCTCATACGCCTCGTCTCCTCGCCAGTTCCAGTCGATTAGCACTGTCTGCCACAGGCCCAGTTCTGGGACTCTGCTCTCGGTTAGTGATGTCTGCCAGGGACCCTGGTGTCCTGGGGGTGTGTGTGCTACACACACACTGCACACCTGCTGGCCTTGCCCTGCCATCTCTGCACTCCCAGTGACAGCTGCCGGGGGAAAGAAGATGTGAGCGGAGCTTTCACACGAGAAGTCGTGCAACCGTGTGTGTTTTGTTGCTAGTGGAAGAAATAAAGAGTGAAATCCCAAAGAGGCAGAGAGTCAGGACACGGCTGGTACCAGATGGGTGGTTCTGTTTACATCACGTCACACCATCATAGGTTACATTTCATGTATCGGGATTTTCCTTCCAACACACACAGTTTTGAAATGGAATCAGTTTTTCATTACATGCCTAGTTTGTCAAGCATGTGACCCCTGGTGAGACTTCAGGCTGCAAATAAACAGCAAACACAGGCAAGCGATAACGTCACTCAGCCTCTGCTTGAGCCTGGGCGAGCGCACACGTCCCGACCCCTCCCCAGGGACCGCAGAGCCAGGCCTCAGCCCTCCGGGGGAGTCAGACCCACACACCCACTGTACGTGTTCCTGAATCTCATACTAAGAAGGACACGCAAGCTTAAAATAGCTGAATGATTCTAATTTAAACTGGACCCTATCAGATTTACGGGAGAAAAGAACCACACTTAAAAACAAAATCCTGAGTTGTTCACTGCCCACACGTATCCTTCAGCGTTGAATTCCAGTCTGAATCTGTCCCGTTTTCCTTTCCTTCAATTTGACAGGTTCTTTCCTCACCTCAAGGCTTTTAAATATTTGGTTATAAATAAAGGTACAGGCACAGGTATAGGTCAGGGTCTAGGTCAAGGTACAGACATGGGCGTAAGTACAGGTGAAGGTACAGATATAGGTGTTGTGATGGTGCAGGTGAAGACTAGGTCTAGTTCTAGGTACAGTTTAGATGATATAGATACACAGTTCCCCAAGTTAAAGCTTCTTACCTCAAATCTCCACCAAATACCTACCAATGATATAAAAATAATGATCCCAAAATACTCCACTCACTTCATCAAAACTTAGTCTTTCTAAAGGTTTAAAAAAGAACAGGAAATGTGACCTTAACGCTGCAGAAGTTCTGTAGAAACCAGCCTTTTTCATCAGGCCCCTCTGTGTATCCACAGGCAGGCAAACTGTTGGGGTAGGGACCTTTCTCTACAAGGGGACCACAAAATACATGAAGCGTGATAAATGGAGTCCACCTTCTTTCAGATTTGTAATACAGACACTCACTTGCATTTAAGTAGCATGCAAATTGTACGGAACGTTAAAAACTGTATCACGCAGCTTGATCCTGAGGCTAGCCCCTCATTTGTAGGTGTGAAGAGGCCGTCTCCGTGGGAAGAGAAGATGAGCTACAAGCCCTGTGCTGGGGCAAGCCCAGGAGGCCACATCCTTCCACGTAACAAGCCACCGTCTTCCACCCTTGGCTGTTTCTAATTAAGTCAGCTCTTGAACAAACCTGGAGATGTTTCTTGAAGAAACACTCTCTGTGTTTCGGACAGCATCTCCAGTGACTTTTGCACCTTCTTTAAAGATATTCCCCTTTTCCTTATACCACACAAACCTGCTGAAGTTTCTGATGATAAACCTGGCTGAGTCCAGAACGTTCTTTGAAGCCAGCAAACCTTGGTGCCCCTCACATACCTTTGTGCCTGGGCATGACACAGCTGGGTAACTCACTTCACCACTGGGAAGTCACACAGGGCTACACGTCTGTGCAGAATGAGCAGCATTAGACAGCTGGTCACCATCTGTGCACTATAACTCAGATGTGTCTGAAAATGGGGTAACTTGGTCCTTCTGCTGTCTATTCCAGCACAGAGCACGACATTGCAGAGCAAGGGGAGTCCTTGCAGAGAAATCCTTAAGAGATCTCTCGTCTAGAAGAAATCTATTTCTATCTAAAACTGTGAAACTGTCATGAGTGCCAGGCTATTACACGACGGTGGCCAGAGACAACCTCGGAACTGCTAAATCAGTCACGTATACACAGGTGTCGACCTAGGCGAGCAAAGCCACAGGTTAGAGGGAGTTCAAGGGCTCAGGGGTCCTGCAGCTGACTGTCCTGTCTCTGCTCCATCCTGCTGTTTTGTAAAGGATGGTAGGATGGCCAAGTGATGTATTTCTTAGTCCATGGTCACTTATAAGCACGTAAGCTGAAACAGTATAATCTGCACGTCCGAGTGATATGAATTAATTTTTCCACAATACCAATAACCTATTAATAGGTTAACAAAACATACTTCCAACTCATCCCACTTCAACTTTCTTGTTCCAGTGGACTAGAAAATCTGGGGATTTTCTACGGTACATGCTACCTTTTTTTTTTCTTATTGTGGCAAAGTATACACCAGGTGCCCTCTGCACGGGCACACTCCGGCACCAAGGACGGCCACGCTGCTCTGGCTCAACACGTGCCCACCGTGCCTTCTGGAGCGAGGCGTCTGTCACTAACCTCTCAGTTCGCGCTGCCCATGCTCTCTGTTTCTGAGGACGGGGTGTGACATCCACAGCCAGGGGTGGTGCTTGCGCAGCTGAGGGAGCAGGTAGTGAGCCACCATGCCCACGGTGCCCGCCAGGGCAAACAGCACGGCGCTGAGCACGGGCTGCGGGACAAGCGAGACCCGTTACTCCAGCGCGGGCAGGGGCCCCGGCCAACACCTGCCACCAGCGTCCCTACCCCGTCTCCTCCAAGAGGACACACAGCCCCACCAAACCGTGCATTCCCCACACCAGGAGCCTGACCGATCGGGAGGGTCCTGCCCCTGGAACGCGCCGTTTCAGCTTCCCCTTTAGGAGAGGTGGGGAGGAGCACATTTAGCTGATGAGGGGCTTTTCCTCCTTGAAAGTGGAGCTCATCCATGCACAGTATTTCTGCACAGACACAGCAACTGTCTGTACGAGCCGTGAGCCAGGACAGCCACCTGGGCCTCTCCACTTGACAGTCACATGGCAGTGATCTTTTAGGTTCCGTGACCTCCGTCGCACTCTTGTGCCTAACACCACCCTTCTCTGCTCATGGTAGTGTGCCACTGGCCATCCCGTCACCACTGGCTGTCCTTACAGGGGACCCACATGATGTGCCCTCGCTCTTGCCAACCCCACAGCTCCCCAGATGTGGAAAACAATGGAACCAGATTTATGGTGGGGACAGACCCCACCCTGAGTATAGCTCTCTGTGGCACGTGAACATGTCCCTTGTACCTCCCAACTGGCCTTTTGTTTTTTCCCTCTGGCTCAGCTACCTTGTCATGCCCTGTGGCTCCACAGCAGCTCTGTCACCAAGGGGGGAAGGAGGTGGGAAGGGTACAGGTTGAGTGGATACCTACTCGAAGTGACAGGAAGACCGTGCTGGCACTGACTGCAAAAGACAGGACAGCAACCACCGAGCAGACGAGGAGATCCGATTTTAAGATGTCCTTCTGGAAAGAGAAAAGCAACTTTGAAGCATGCTCTGTTGCTCTCGACAGTTCTGTGAAACCAGGTAAATCAGACCACAGGACGTGGATCCTGGACACACTGCCCTGCCGGCCCATCACGTGCCTGACTATCCCCACGGGCAACTGCTGGATGGGCCGTTCACCAGCTCCTGGTTGGAGAATTTCAGGAAGACTGAGGCAGAGGGGGCGGAGGGAAAGGAAACGCACCCAGTGAGGCTCTTTTCCACAGACACAGGTGGAATACAGGATGCCCAGAGAGCTCCCCCAGAAGACCTTGACTTCTTAAGGTCTGATGTCGGAGGGCAAAGTGCTGGTCATCTCCATGTGGCCTTAGGGTGGCTTGGATTCTAACATGCCAACAGCCTGGGTACACCGAACAGAAGCCTTTCCCACGCTCTTTACTGCCTTGGACCCGACCAGATTTTATATTTTAATTCACCAGTGAGATAGAGTAAAGGGTACATCCAAATTATTTAATGATATGTGCTGTAGGTACACGCATCACATGCAGATAGTGAAATGTCCAGGAACTTGCTAATAATTTTTCACTACACAAAACCACGGTGTGAGCAGGGGCTTGGGAAAAAAGCAACATCAGACCCAAGAATGCTCATAATGCAAATGTGGGGAACGGCCTGTGACTCACGTGGGGCACAACGTCGCTGACGGGTAGGTCTGAAAGGGACACGGGGACCTCTTTTTTTTCTTTCTACAGGGCGGATTCAGTGCAGTACACAACCACGGATCATTTTAAGGTGTCGCACTGTTACCTGAAAATCCTGAAACCATCAATACATTTATATCTCTCTTTCCCATACTGCATAGGAATTATGCCTCTTAAATAATTGTTTTGAACATAATCCGCCAGAAAATCATACAGAAGATATACTTCTGTCTCCCTCCACCTACACCCCCCCCCAATTTTTTTCTTTTCCTGTTTTTCACATTCAAATGTGGAGTTTCTTGCAAGTCACGCCACTGGCTTGCTGACAGTATTAACATCTAAAGTGAGATGGGAAATCAGTCCCATTGTTGAAACACTGGACAGGGCTTGGTTAGAGAAATTAAAAACACGGTGAGCAGAGACACTCTCCACTCGGACTTACCAATCGCCTGCTAAAGTTGTTCTGAATTTTCTCCCAAAAGTTTACAAGTCACACACAAGTACCGGAGAGGTGAGGGATCAAATAGTGACAAAGTCGGGATCCTAGAGTTAGTCTTAGGGGAAGTCACCGGTCTCAACCTATAAAATCTTGTCATCAGAGGTTTTCAGCAAAAATTTACTAGTAGCAGTGGCCAAAATTCAGGTGTTGCCTTTCATTCCAAACACGTACAAAGATCAGGCCCTCCCAGAGGAACATTCTGTCAACGCTGTCTTTAGGCTGCAGAGATATGTTCATTTTCTTCCATATTTTTCACGGATGTGGTTTTATGTCATATAAAAATTACTGAGTTTATCCAAAAGGAAGAAAAACATTTTCAGAAATATTCTAATTTAAAATTGTCACCTTTAATGGACCAGTTATCTCTGTCTAAAGTGAAAGCAGTGGGTCACCAGTGTGGCTGCCAGGGTGGGGTGGGGGTGGGGAGAGTGGCATTTCTAAGTTTCTTAAAGCAGGACGAAAATGACCTCAAATTATTGTTAATTTTTTTTCACAGTTGGATGATAGATAGAAATTCCACTGTGATTTCTGTCCGTGTCATGAGTGTCTCCTATTAAACCATTACACAGCCTTTCTCCATTTACTAAAATGTTTTTTCCACCCATTTCTTTTCTGTGTAATAGTTATTAAGCAGTTTTATTGAGATGTAATTGACATACAAAAAACCCTCCACATATATTTAAAGTGTACAACTTGAAGAGTTCTGACATATCTATCCCCATGAAATCGTCACCATAATTAAGATAATTAGCATATCCATAATGCCTCGGTTTCCTCTCCTGCCTAATCGATCCCTCCCTAAAGTCTCTCCTCATGGAACCACTGATCTGCTCTATCACCATAGCTCTTCATTTTCTACAGTGTTATATACATTGAATCATAGGATATGTACTCTTTTTTTTTTTTTTTTGGGTCTGGCTTCTTTTGCTCAGTGTGATTATTCTGAGATCCATCCATGTTGTTGTCTGTATCAATAGTTCATTCTTTTTCCTTGCTGAGTAGTATTCCTTTGTATGGACATACCACCATGTGTTTATCTGTTCACCTGTGCATAGACATTTGAGTTTGCTCTCAGCTCTTGGTTATTACAGATCAAGCTGCTACACATAGTCATGGACATGTCTCTGGACATGTGCTTTCTTTTCTCTTATGTAAATACCTAGGAGTAGAACGGCTGGGTTATGTGGTAGGTTTTTAGGCTTAACTTTTAAAGAAACTGCCAAGCTGTTTTCCAAGGCACGTGTGACCATTTTACGTTCTCAACAGCAGTGTGTGTGAGCTCCGGCTGCTTCACAGTCCTGTCAACAGTCTTTTTAATTTAATCATATGAGTGGTTGTGTAATCCAGTGGTCCTCAACCGAGGGCAATTTTGCCTCCCAGGACACTTGGCAATGTCTAGAGATGTTTGTGGTTGTTACAATTTGTGGAGGAGGAGAAGTGATATTGCATCTGGTGGGTGGAGCTCAGGGATGCAGCTGAATATCCAACAATGCACAGAACAGTCCCCCCAACGAAATACTGTCAGGCTCATCTACAGTGGTGAGGGTGAGAAACCTGGGTGAGGTGGTATCCAACTGTGGTTTTAACTACCTTTTCCAATGGCTAATGATGCTATCTTTTCATGCACTTATTTTAAAAATACCCTTTACCATAGCATCAAAATATGAAACACTTAGGGATAAATTTGAAAAAAAAAAAAGTGCAAGACCTGTACATTGAAAACTACAAATCATTGCTGAGAGAAGAAACTAAAGGAATAAATGGAGAGGTACACTGTGTTCCTGGATTTGAAGATTCAATATTGTTAAGAAGTCAATTCTCACAAAACTGACTGACAGATTGAATACGATCCTAATCCAAACCCTAGCAGGATTTTTTATTCTTTTAGAAATTGACAAGCTAATTCAAAAATACATATGAAAATTTAATGGACCTAGAATAGCTAAAACAACTTTGGAAAAGGAAAACAAAGGGGCATACAATAACGGGTTTCAGAGTTTATTACAAAGCAACAGTAACCACGATATTAATGGTGTTGGTTCAAAACACACATCTATACTGACGGAAAAGACTAGAGTCCAGAAATACGCCAACAAAGATCCTGTCAATTGCTTTTCAACAAAAGTGCAAAAGTCAAATGACAAATCCCATGAATGAGGGAAAGGATGATCTTTCCAACAAATGGTGCCAGAACAATTGGATAGCCATCTGCAAAAAATGAAACAACAAAGAACACCTTGGCACTTACATCACATCACATACAGAAACTAACTCGACGTGCGTCATAAACCTAACAGTCTATCAAACTGCTCAGAGAAAACAGAAAAGGACGTCTTAGTGACCTTGGATTTGGCAAAGGTTTCTTAAACAGGACACTAAAAGCTTGAATTGTAAAAGAAAAAAATAACAATAAGTTGGACATCATAAAAATGCAAAACTTTTGCTCTTCAAAAGACACAAGAAAAAAAAGACAAGCCAAAGACTAGGAAAAAATATGTGCAAAACATGTATCCAACAGAGGACTTTTACCTATAATATGCACAGAAAAGTTACAACTCAATATTAAAAAGTCAAACGACTCCCTCTTAACCCCATCCGCAGCTGCATGTGGGCAAAAGTTTTGAACAGACACTTCACCAAGGGACAAACACAGATGACAGATAGTAATTACCAAGCTCTCTGCTCCTGACACGCATTAACAAAACTAGACCTCTCTCCTAATGCTGGTGAAAGCACCATCAGCAAAATAAAAGGAAAGTGGCTTCCTCTTCCTTACAGCCAACAAAAAACAGATATTATTCTGCTCCAAAAATTTTATTCTTGGAAAAAAACTTTTTTTGGTGGGGACGTAGATTGGTACATCTATTATGGAAAACATCATGGAGGTTCCTAAAGAAATTAAAAATACGATTACCATATGACCCAGCAATCTCTCTTCTGGGCATATACCCAAAGGAAATGAAATCCCACCTCGTAAAAATATATGCACTGCCAAGTTCAGTACAGCATTATTCACAATAGCCAAGACATGGAAACAACCCAATTGTCAACAGAATGGACAAAGAAGTTTTGATGTATATAAATGGAATCATTCAGCCTTAACAAAGAACGTCATCCTGCCACCACATGGGTGATCTGGACATGATGCTAACTCAAATGAGCCAGACACAGAAGGACAAATACTGCACAATCTCACTTATATGTGGGATCTAAAAAAAAAAAAAAAAAAAAGTGAAGTGTGCAGAGATAGAGAATGAAACCGTGGTTACCAGGGGGGTGCAGGTGGAGCAGGGGAGTGGGGAGACGTAGGTTAGAGGTTACAAAGCAGCAGATTCGCACGATGAGCAAGTGTGGAGATTTAACGTAAAGCATGAAGACCACAGTTAATAAAACCGCACTGTGTTTGAGATTTCTGCTAAATGAGTAGATTTTAGGGCCTCTCATCACAAAACAAACTCACCAAAATGAGTAACTACATGAGATGACAGATATGTTCATTTGCTTCAACAAAGTAACCATTTTTCTCTCTATACCAATCCCATAACACTATGCTGTACACTTTAAATGTACACAATAGAATATATTTTAAAAAGTAAACATAATATTTTAAGACACCTGGACCTGAGATTGTTGCACTGTCCTGTGAAAGCAGCCTCGAACACTCTAAAAAGTTTGTAATTTTGATTGGATTTCTTGCCAAATACCTTTTTGTCCATTTAAATGTATATCAGCATACATCTCTGCTTTGAGAAGGTATAAATATGTGTGAGCTCTTGCAAGTGTGTTTTGTTTTACTCTTAGTCTTAGTTTTGTTGTGCAGAAAGACAATTCCTGGTACTGCCCTCTTCCTTCACATGCTAGAAGGTTAAAAAAATCTGCGACTCAATATTAAGTTCCTATTTAAACAAGAGTTAGAATTTGTCTCCTTTTGATACGAAAATGAGTACTAAACGGGATGTGCTATAAGATTGAAGAAAAATGCAAATTTAGGTCTCTGCAATTCTTATTATTAGTTAATATTATCATTATGGAATAACATAATAATATTGCAGCACTCTAAAACAGAGGAGAAAGAAAATAATCCATAACCATTATATCCTGACACTAAAAATATTAGCATTTCTGTGTTTTCTGTGTATATTTTATACATGTCTAATCTTAGTGTGCATATAATTTTCTACCTTTTCAAAAGTACTTTCTTTTGTAAGCATTATACATATATATATGCATACACACACAAGTGTGTGTGTATCTATGTATGAGTACATTATTACATAGACTTACTAATATAATTAATGGCTAAATAATGTTCCATCTTGTGACACGATATACATATGTGTGTACATGCACACACACACACACACAGTGCCATGGTGGTCACCCAAAACATTAATTTAGTGATGAAATTTAATGAGCCGTAATTAGTGAAAACATTCCCTGACCATTAGCATTAGGTTGCCTTCCATTTTTTACCATGATAAATTGTGCAGAAATCACTATCTTTGTGCACCTAAATCTTTTTTATATTTTGAAATAATTCCCTAGAAAAACTCTAACAAATAGATTTACTCCACACAGGTTATACACATTTTATGATCCCTGATAAATTATGCTTTTTCAGATGATTGTAATAATTTACACAAATGCAAACGATGCCTAAGAGATCCCATGTTGCCACAATTGTCACTATCATTAATTTTTCCTGTACTAATTGAGTGGATAAAAAACTGCTATCATCTTAATTTGCATTTCTTTATGTACAAGAAGGGTAAATACATTTCATACATTTACTTACTAGATATTTTGGTCCTAAATGAAACATATATAATTTCCAATGACTTCAGTTTGGGGTTCAGATATATGTATTTTTTATATATATTCGTGTGTGTGTGTGTGTGTATACACAATTTGCTTACAGAGTTTTAAAAATCAAATTGTAAAAGTTGTTGGTATAAGGAACACATTTAACTTTGTCAAATTTGCAACAAATATTTAACCAAATTATTTAAATTTAATTGACCTTTTTTACATATAGAAATTTAACATTTCTATATACTTAAATCTAACTCTGCATGTGTATATATTATTTATTTTATGAATTCTGAGCCTGTAAAATTATCGCCTCTCTAGAATTTGAATAAATATTTGATTGTATTTCCTACCCTTTTTGAAAATTCATTTTACATTTTTTTTAAATGTATACAGAAAAGTGCAAGGAATCTAACATTTCTGGCCCCCTAGAAGCTCCTCATTAAAACCCTTCTCTCCCGCCTTGGAGGTGGCTCTCAGCTATCCTGACACGGGTGGAAATCATCTTGCTGATCTAAAAAACTATTTCATTATGCAGGAATGTAATTGTAAGCTGTTTAGTTTAGTTTTGCCTGTTTTTACCCAATAGATGGCCCCATCCTGTATGCATGCTTTTGGGTCACTCCTCCTTTGCTCAACATGATGTGGTAAAGATCCCACGCTGCTGCACGTGGCTGCAGTAAGCTCTTTCCCGTGCTACACACTACTCATTCTGCTGTTGGCAGAACCTCCCGAGGCTTCTTATCCAGCAGTGCTATTATGAGCAATCTCCTATGAGCATGGCTGCAGTGCACTCATCTAATACCAAACTGTTTTCCAGAGTGCACGCATGAATTTACACTCCCAGCGGCGGTGCACAAGAGTTCCCTTGCTCTGCACTTTGCCCATACTTACTATTGTGAGAACTTCTCAATTTTTGTCAGTCTGGTAGGTTCACAATGGTAAGCCAGTGTGGTTTCAAATTGAAATTTCCTGATTATTAATGAGGCTGCCCATAAATTTTTGGCCAATTACATTTCCTCCTTTGCTAAGAGTATGTACAAGTCTTCAGCCCATTTTCAATATCTGGTTGTTTTTTTAAAAAATCAATTTATTTCATCTAGACACTAGAGCTTTATCAGCTATACTGATTTTAAAAATTCTCTCCCATTCTGTGGCTTTTTTTTTTTTTTTTTAGGTCTCTTTTGTGTATAATTTAAGATGATAAGTCAAAGGTCATAATTTTAATGAATTTAAACTTTTTGTTGCTGTTTAAAAAAAATTCTTTTCTATCTTGATATCATGAAGGTGGTTTCCTTTCTTATGACTCTTAGTGCTTTCAGGTTTTGTTTTCTCATCTTCAGGGTTATAATTCACTTGGAGTTGACTTTTAAGTATAGTGTAACATAAGAGTTCAATTTTATTTTGCTACTTATAAGTAACTTCTATTTTGTATCCTTTCGTATGAGGTTGGAAGCTACATGCTCTGTTTCTAATCTTTTAGTAGTTGAGCTGAACATTCTAACACATGAACTTAACTTATTGCCAACAGTCTGAAGTTAATCAGTATTTTTTTTCTTCTCCTGGACATCACTAGGAACTTTGAAGACTTGGAGTCTATTTCTCCTCCCTTCCAAACTCGTATGTTATCGTAACCACGTATTTTAATTCTACCTTACATTTTTTAAGTCAACTTTACACTCTTATTATGATTTGACGCAGTTAATATTTGTTTAGATTTACCAATGTACCTGCCACTTTCTTTGATCTTTGTTTATTCTTGCATATCAGATCTTCTATCCAAGATCACATTCTGTTGAAAAATATCCTCCAGAATTACAAATAGTATTTTTTTGTACAATTAGTATTTTTATTTTGTACAGTTAATATTTTTATTTTGCCCTCATCCTTGAAAGATATTTTCAGTGGGTACAGAATTCTAGCTTGACAGTTACTTTCTTTACAAAATATTAAACGTGTCAGTCAACTGTCTTCTGGCTTCCGTGACTGCTTTGATGAGGGAGCTTTCAGTCTGTCGTCTGTTTGAATGTAATCTGTTCATTTTATTTAACTGCTTTAGGATGGTCTGTGTCCTTATGCACTGCAGTTTCAGTATGGTGTTGTCTGGTGTGGATTCCTTCTTTAATTTACCATGGAATTCTTGAATCTCTAGATCAGCATCTTTCATTGATTCCAGTAAATTCTCAGATGTTATCTCCTAAAATATTGATTATGCAGCAGTCTCTCTTTCCAAGAATTCTGATTAGACACATTAGATCTTCTATATCCACCAAGTCTCTTCATCTCTCTCTCATACGTCCTCATTTTTTGTCCATCAGTGTTGCGTTCTGCATATTTTCTTCTTTCTTTACCTTCCAGTTCACTAATTCTCTCTTCAGAGGTGTCTAATCTCCCATGTATGTGTGTTCTTGACTTCAATTACTTCCTTTGTTTTTTTGTTGTTTGTTTGGGAAGTTCTATCTGACTCTCTTTCAAACATGCTGAAATCATTTTAAATATTTCTTAGCATCTATAAATTTTAGAGCTTTCCTTTTACTTCTTTAAACATAGTTGTTTTAAAACCTGTCTGATACTTTCAGTTTCTGAAGTATTTGCAGACCTGTTTCTGTTGGTTCCTTGCTTCCTTGTGTGCTTTTAAAATGTTTATGGTAAGCTGCTCATTTTCTTTATAAAATTAGTTTTGAGAACAACACTTGGAGGCCCAGCATGAGGGAATCCTCTAGAGAGAATGCACATTGGCTTCTGTCGTGAGATATTTCCAGTTGAGAGCCCACTTAAAACTACATTCACAAATCGAGGGGTTTGGTGCCATCCAGTTGTTTGACCTTGTGCTATGAATCCATGAAGGTCACAGCCCCTCAAGATGCTCTTGCTGTCATTTCGCTCAACACTGGGGCAGGTCTGCCTGCATGCCCCTGGCACTGAGGACCATGGTGCTGACTTCTGTGGCTCGTCCTCACCCTGAGGGTGTGGCCCTCTAGGGTCCCAGTCTGATGGTCGATGCTCTGGTGTCAGACACCCAACCCTGACCAGCCTGGGCTTTAATTCTGCTCTCCACCGTTTGGGGGTTGAAGACCAGGGTGCAAGGTCACAGGTTGGGCACACACCCTTGGGGCAAAAAAAGCTTCCTGTCCTGCTTCCTCCAGGCTCCCCTGTGCAATCAGATTTTTGCCTGGTAATTCCCTATTATTTGTCAGTTTGGGGTTACATTTAAGGAGGATTTTTTTTTTTTTTTTTTTTTGTATTTCATTCAGGCTTTTTAGCTTTTATCGACAGAGACTGTGGTTGTGATCACTGAGCCTACCATAATACCAGAAATGGAAATGTCCAATTTGATTTCTCCTTCTTCCCCACCCTCCTTTTCTTTCTGAAACTCTTTAATCCCTCTCTGATTTACATTGGTATGTGGTGAGAAATTAGCACATAAAATTCTTTGTTCTCTCCCACTGCTAAACAATTACTTCTACACCCGTGCATCAAGGAATCAGTTCTTGGTTATGATGTTTAGTTTTCATATGGCATTTTATAAATCTCAGCCTTCCTATCCAAAATCAGGTTATGTCTGTTTATCACCACTTATTCAGAACTTCATTTGCATTTTAATAGACTGCCATAATTTTCTTTATTTGTGACACTACGTGTTAAAATCATTCCCATTATCAATTCATATATTTTTATTCCATTGTAAGTTGGATCATGTTTTCATTATTTTTTTAAGGTTATTTCTGGTATGTTAGAATGTGCTTGCTTTTCTAAACTTTCTTTTCTCTAGTGGTATTTATGAATCCTCTTATTAATCGTAGCTGATTTTATTTTTTTTCTACCTATGGTATATGTATGCAATAACATAATCTACATTTTCTTTCTTTCAGGCCTTGCACTGGCCAAAACTTCTAAAACAATGTTCAATAGTATTAATGTTATTCTTTCTATTTTAATGGTAAGTCCATGCGTGTTTAACCAATAAATACGATTAGCTCTCAGTGTAATGAATGTGTTAAAATCACTGTGACATTTTATGTACCACTTCATGCTCCAACCCCCGAAAAAAGCAGAAGAAGCCTTGGTCCAACACTTCGTACCAAGCAGCACTGGACCCGAAAATTCTAGATGTTAAACGACTAATGTTTTAGAAGAAGCAGTTTCAATTCTATACATAAAAATTATGTAGTTAAAAAAAATTTTTTTTGGTCTCTAATAACTGAAGAAAATAGGTACAATGAAGGTATCAAATCTAAACTTGATGCAGAGTGCCAAAAATGATGAACAGGAGTGAGGGTAAAAACTGAAACGCTGTACTAATAAGGCATGTGAAAAAATATTCACTGCGCAACTACGAGGGGAAGGTTCACATCTCTATTAACTACTGAATTTTGGTAATAAACTGTGTGTGCCCAGCTTATCTTGCTCATATGGAAATGGAAGAATCCATTGGTATACCTCTGTCTAGACTGATCTTGCCTGAAGTGCAGTCTGTGGATCTCCCGGGTGGACATTCCTGGTTAAATTCTTGTTAAAATGCAGATTCTCAGGCCCCTTCACAGGCAAAGTGAATCAGAATGGGGGAGTGTGGGCTGGAAGCCTGAGATTTAGTGGGGCTCCCTAAGGGCTCCTCATACAAACTAAAATTCAGGAAAAGAAAGAGAAAATAAGAGGGGCTGAGAGGGTGGGGGTGGGGGAAATAAAATCCGAGATGAGGAGGGGGATTTTATACCACACACACTATGGCACAAAAGGTATCATCCATCAAGCTGTAAAAGCTGAATCTGATATTCCCATTAAAATATTATAATTGGACCAGAGATTTTCAGAGAAATGAACCACACGTCGTATTAAACCACCTAACAAGCATTTCAAAGGTATGAAAACCAAGTAAGGCAACACCTAACCCATCACACCTAATTATACTAATGAAATGCTCTCAGCATCTACTGGGCAAATTTCTTATTGAATGTCTTTGTAATTCATACGTTATTTTTAACTGCAATAAATCAGAGAGTGGAAAATGACATTCATTAGTCACGACATCAGGGACTATTTGGAGGGCATGCTTTTTCCTCACATCCACAGGGGGACTTGGGGTAGGCTTCGGTCCACCCTCTGGCCTTTACAGAAACTGATCTGGAAAGCTCAGTTCGATCTCCCCGTAAGTTCTCCTGGTACAGACATTAGGGGTCAGGTTGTAGATGTTATGTTTGAATGTCAAATGACTTTTCCTTTTTTAGCTGCAATCTCATCAGCCCCGGCAGCTTTACCTGGAATCCTGCTTTCAAAATCCTGCTTTACCTGGTATCTCTGCTTTTTAAATTTCCGAATCTTATTCATATTAAGTCATTTGTCCTTTGATTCCCCTCTGGTGACAAAAAAGCCTCAATGCTTTGGCTTGAATTGTGACCACACTCAAAGGCACACAGAACTGAGTACGAATCTTGTAACTGTGACCATGTTGGCCAGACTGCGATTCAACTCCTCTGAATTCACCAGAACGCTCTGAGCCCCTCCATGCGCCAAGCATCAGCGCCGTGGCTACAGTCCTGGCCGGAGGAACTTGCCACCAACAGACACTGACTGCTTTTCCTTCTATCTCTCATTCCTAAAAAAACACAGGAAAGCATGAGTCAAGGACATCAGGCTGCTCCACGCTCAATACTCAAATGCACGAGAGCTGACATAGTCAGCGAGCGTTGCTTTTCAAAGCGTTATTGAATGATGATGCCAAACAGGCCACATCTGCTCAGAGGATGTTTGAAACTGCATCATTGTTTTACAGCCTGAGGAGGCTCTTGCTCCTTCCTCCTTATCTTGCTTTCTTTTCCCCTCACGGGCTCCAACCAGCTTGGTTCCTCCCTTCTCTGCCACCCCAGCTACAAGTCTAAAGCCCAACGCTCGAGCGAGGGCTGTGCATACGTCAACCTTGCACCAAAGACTCAGGACAGACGGCCCTGAGCTCAGCGCAAGGCTGAAGCCGCAAATGTGTGGAAAGCCGTGTGTGGAGTGCGTCAGGAGTGCAGTTGGCTGATGCTGATTTGATCTGATGCTGAAGCTTTCGTGTGTGCAGAGCCCACGCGCTGTTGGGTGCCAGCAATGGGCAGAATTGACTGCATG
The DNA here is from genome assembly GCF_027409185.1 of Cynocephalus volans. Classification (NCBI taxonomy): domain Eukaryota; kingdom Metazoa; phylum Chordata; class Mammalia; order Dermoptera; family Cynocephalidae; genus Cynocephalus; species Cynocephalus volans. Next base: position 64,718,138 of record NC_084463.1, on the reverse strand, counting down.
AGGTTCATGGGAATATCCCGGCAAATGCCCACATACAGGGGACCAGCCGTGCACCTTTGCATGTGGCACGGCACCCTCCTTCTAGAAAGGTTCGCACTTGCCAGGCAGCTGGCCACCCAGCGTGCCAGGCACCTCTCCCTGCACTCGTCTCTCTCACGTCCCACTGAGAGCCGAGGCTCTCCCACGTCACGTTGAGCAGGGCCCTCCCACACATTACACGGTGCAGGTGTCTCACCACTGAATCTTTCATCTTCTCGGAGAGAGGGTCTGCAGCCGACTCTTCCAGATCCTCACGTAAAAATTTAGGAAACCATTTACATTGAATCAAGGACCTGAAAGTGAGAGAAGACACAGGTTTAACTTTTTAAAAAACTGCATGTGCCTTTGACAGTGTATGAGGTCAACGACTGCACCTTAGACCTCACGCTCAAGCATGATAGAAGCAAGCACTGTCGCCTTTAGAAAGCTCATAATGAAAAGAGGTGCACGTTCAAGTCATCACGAAGATAACGTTCTAATTTTTAAATCTCACCCCAAGGAAGGCAGTCAAGCACCTCTGGGGTATCAGCGACCGACTGCCGGCAGCAGGGAACCGTCTTTCTCTGCCAGCCACCAGGGCTTCGTCCTCACCAAAAACGACAGCAGAAGTCCAAATTCCAGTAAAACACTTGACACTAGAAACTGTGCAGACCGTGTTTAACCTTTTCCTCCATTTTTCCATGCCTTCACCTTTGTGCACATAATAGCCCAAAATTATGGTGTCTCTGGTCCCCGAACAGTTATAGTTTTAGTCCTAAGTCAAAATGCTCTGTAAGTTCAGACAAATGATAGGAGATGCTACTATCAATATCTCAAACTCACTTTGGCAACCCATGAAGGATTTCCAGTCCAAAATCACATATTTACCAAAGATTTAAGAGACACGATTAAACGAAGATTGAAATGTGCACTTTCAAGTGGCTGAGGATTATATCAAATATCTTTTAAAACTTTGACACAAACCTCATTTTACACCTGGAGGGCACTAGCCGTTCAGAGAACAAAAAACAGCTAAGTGAAAGGAAAGTCTTTTGGAGGGACCGGTCTAGTCTCCACATGGTGACAACCTGAATAGAGGCAGAGAGGCTCCAGAATGGATCTGGAGAGGGCACCTGCTGAGGCAGTTGCTTCCTACACAGTGTCCCCAAGGGAAAGTCACACCAGGTTTTGGTGACATATGCCTGGTGCACCTGCCACTGTGTGTTTTACTCTACGAACACAGGACTGAAGGTGAAATGCTGCTGGAATATGACCCCTAATTTTCCTTACTTTCTGGTCCTCTGTCCAGATTTCTGCCACCGTTGTCCAGCGGGTGACCAGCTAGTCTAACGTCCAGAGTCAACCACAATGAGTTGGGAACAGTTGTCTCCCTGCTTCAGCACGGGGCAAGGCTGTGGGGACAGCGCCCACAGCGTGGCGTGGCTTACTCACAGCAGCACAGAGGGGTCACTGGTCTGCCGGCTCAGGTGGTAGGACAGCACGACCAAGAGGCCACAGAAGGCTGAGAACAGTGCCGGGATGTGCTGCATACTCCACGGTTCCTAAGGAAAAGACACCAGACAGCCAAGTCACACTCCAGCGGGCCCGAGAATCTCAGGATCTCCCTCTATCAAACACGCAGGTGCATCCCCAGAGTCGAGCCAAAAGGACACTGTGTCCTGTGACCAGTCCTGCCAGTGGACATACAAGCTTCGGGTGGGCACACCCAACACTTGCCTGTCCACGTGTAAACACTGATCTTGACAAGGGAGGGGATTTCAAACTAATTATACCAATTTATGAAAATATATTTTACTTAATCTTTCCTGAAATCAAGCTTACGATTTTCATAAAATGTAACATGAAATACGTGTCACTTCTTCTGAATTCAATACTTAACGATAGTGAGAACTGTATTTCTTAGTGTTTATTGATCGATGGTTTAAAACGTATGAGTGGTGTAAAAACAACATAAGACATCAAACAGACTAGCGGGCTGAAATGAAACTTGGTAAAGATCAAAGACGGTCCTCCTGAAAAATAATTCAAAATGAAAAGAGCAAGATATTTTAGGTTTAATATGATAAAGGCACAGATGCCAGTAATCAACACGGTGTACCCGGCGTGGCAGAGCAGAACTTGGGAAATACGTGTCACCACCTTCGGCAGCGTGGTGGCCTGGGATTCTACATTTATTCCACATGCACCTGCCGCTCCCACAGCACAAACGTGGCTTTTGCATATGATGAAGAAACGTCTATATATTTAGCCTTTTCAATCACCGTCAGCAGAATCGCTGATGCCTCCTGAAAGCTGAATTTAGTCAAGGGCTTAAATACTTTTCTCTCCAGATTTGTTTTATTTGAGAAGGATGAGTGGTTTGTTGTGCTTGAGATCAAAACGACAAATGAATGAGGCGAGCGTGCCATGACAGTCACAACTGCTAGGACACTTGGGAAGCCAGACGTTACCCGGCATGGGGCGAGTGACATTATTTTCGCATGCTTTGTTCTCCTAGAAACAAGAACGATTTTCCCTCATCTCCCACACCATGCAGGCCTAGGAGCCGAGAGGGCAGCCTCTGCTAGGCGAGGTCAAGGTGGCGGAGCCATGGAGCCACGTGGCCACTGTCAGGAAGCAAGACCGCCTGGCTCCATGACACCCCCACACAGCTGGCCTCCGCCCAGTGATTCCAAGTGAGCCTCTCAGATCAGCTCCCCAAGCATCTGGCACAGTGACCTTTCCAGTGTCCTCAGGACCCACGGCGGCATTCATTACTGCTCTGATTCTGTGCAGATGTCTGCCTCACCGATTTTGCTGAAAAGTTCCAGTCCAGTGACAAAAGGGTTCTCTGATGGCCTCGTCTACCTCCGGAGTTTCCTTCAGCACCGTCCTCCCTTCTTGCGTCCAAAAAAGAGGTGACATTCTTCCCTCCCAAGACTGACCCTCCCCTCGCACCTCCCCTGATTCCACAGACACCCCTATTTGGAGGAAAGTCACCCTCTCTGGTCATCGCTTCTCTCTGCCCTGCCTATAGAAATGCTTAAGTGGCCCATATCTTTAAAAGACAATAAGCCAACCCCCACCAGACTCAGTTACCCTCACAGGCTATGCATTGTCTCAGTCCCTTCAGGATGTTGTAACAGAATGTCATGGACTGGGTGTCTCAGAACAACAGAAATTTGTTTCTCACAGTTCTGGAGGCTGCAAGTCCAAGATCAAGGTGCAGAAAGATTCGGCGTCTGGTGAGGACCAGCTTCCTGGTTCTCAGGTGAAACCTTCTCACTGCAACCTCACGTGGTAGAAGAGGTGAGAGGGCTCTCCTGGGACCCTTTCATACTGGCACTATCCCACTCATGTGGTCCCCTCCCTCGTGACCTACCCAACCCCTCATACCATCGCAGTGGGGCTAGGTCTCAATAAAGGGATTCTGGGAGGACAATTCAGTCCACAGCATGCACTGTCCTCTTGTCCGCGTGTCACTCCGTCATCAGCCAGTGACTTGTTAGCCGCCGTCAGGTGGGGCATCTCCTGTGCTGGAGCCCGTCTTCACAGCATGAGCTTACAGCTGGGCCGACTTGGATTTGAATCTGGAGCTGGCCACGAGCTGTGTGACCTCGGCTGAGTCACTCACCATCTCTGAACATTGGATTAGTTTCCTCTTCCTCAAGAAAGGAAGATAATAGCTACTTAAGAGCTGCTACCAGGGTGCTTTTCTGTACCCAGGGTCATTTTTTGAAGCTTTTTGACATGGGAGCAATCAACGCAGGCCCCACTTGCTGACTGGCACCCAGTGCTCTGAGCTGGAAGCCTGGCGGTCCTGAGAGCCGTCTTGTCCCCTCCATCCCCACAGTCAGCTGGCCGTTGCATGTCACCAATGCACCTGCTTGTCACCCCTCCTATATGTCCCTTCCTTCCACTGACTCCTACCCAGGTACAGCCTCCCTGTCCTGTTCCAGCACCACTGTGAATGCTTCACAGCAGAGAACCGCACTCCAGCCTGCGCACTCCCCAGACCCCGCAATCTGTCCTCCGCATAGCGACAGCATGGTCCTCCCCTCCTCAAAAGCCAGTCCGATTGCATCACTGCCTTTCACTCCATACTTTTCAATGACTCCTCATTGCCTTCCGAGAAAATCCACTACATAAATCCAACTTTTCAGCCTCGTTCCTCGCATTTGGGATATGCACAGTGACAAAACCATACGACAAGATGCTTCCTGCCCCGCTGCCTCTGCACACATGGTTCCATCTGCACAGAGGGCTTGTCCACCCTGGCTCATCCACTCCCCTCTGCCGGTGAACTCCTATGCATGCCTCAGTGCCTGGTGCAGGAGGGTCCCCCTGCTCCACACTGCCTCCCCAGCCTGTCATGCAGAAAGTCCCCCTCCCCTCCGTGCATCACAATCACCTTTGAACAGCTCTAGGGTAGCATTTAAGATGTCTCACTCATTTTTCGTGAGCAGGCTGGGCCCTGCCCCTCGTCTGACAGCCCCTGGCCGCAGGAGTCATACATACGCATCAGCTAGTCACAAGGACAGAGTAGGTCTTGGGTGTGTTTTCACTGACTCAACAGAGCAAACAGTCTTTCATTGAGTTTAGCATGAAAAAAACCTGCGATGGGACTTGTTAGCACTAAGGCTAAGGCCACTGGAAACTCTGTCCCCATTAGAAAGGACATTCTGCTGCAGCCCACTGGCACCATGCCCTGTAAGATGAAACCTGCATGCCACCCTGACCAACTGCTCCTGCATCGGGTCCTCACCATGGGGTGCGCCCCCACCCCTGCACCTCAGGCACCCTCCCTGAGTCCCACGGGTCACCCACATGACCCTGGGTCTCTCTAGCCCCTGCACCAACACAGCACATCGATGCATCTGTGCAAGAAGGATGGCAAGGTATCCATTTCCATAATGGCCTGCATGGATGCGCATTTTCAGCCAGAAAAGAAGGTAGAGGAAGGAGCAGCTGACAGCGACCGTGGACCAGACAGTGAGAAGCCTTGGATACGATGACATTATCAGAGAAGGGGCGGTCCCCTGGCCTTGCCTCTCATTCTTCCTTCAAACAGCACCCCCAGAAATGGAGATGTTACTCTGAAACTTGAGTTCTACTCTTTCCTAGGAGTCCAGGGAAATCAAGCATTCATTGCCCCGAAGGTGTGGCAGCCACCTGGAAGCACACCATGAGTGGGACGGGCAAGGGTCCGGGGAAGGAAGGATGCATGAGTAACGACACTCAGGTGGGACCACGGAGGTGGCCCCAATGTGCTCGGGACCAGGTGGCCACAGCAGGAGGCACGCCTCTAGTGCTGAGGGATTGGCATTTAAGTGGAGCCCCGCAGAGAAGAATCGCACAAGAACATGGTCCTCTCCTCCAGGGGCTTCTGGGAACGTGGCTGCACGGGACGCCACTCCCTGACCTGTCCACCCACCTGTCCCTCTTCTTCCATTTCATATGTGGTTGTTGCAAACATAAACACGAAAAGCCAAAGAGAAAAGCCCCCCTAACTTCTACGTCCTTCCCTGGGTTCCTCTGCACTTGCCAATGCCGTGTACTGAATGCACAAGTCTGTGAAAGCACAGGCTTCCCTCGCACAGGCAGCCCATAAAAATGCACACGTGGGAGGAAATCGCTATGAGAAAAGTGTAGTAATCACAACCACGGAAATAAGTCCCACTGCATGGAACAGAGAAAAGGTCGAGGGGACAACTGTCACCAGAAGGTGACTCCAGGGGCAGCCCTTGCTGGGACACATGGTGCTGGGGACGTCCCTAACTGCTCCTCGGAGGCTCAGCTGTGAAACAGTGCCAAGGACCTTTCTGAAAGTATTGCTGCAACAGCTTAGTGAGATTTGGAATGTCCTGGCACCCTGCAAAGCAGCATGTCAATGTCAGCTTTTTATTGACTGGAAAGAACCCATGGTGATGGTCTTTGCAGACAATAAATTAAATCCAGACTCTAAATATATTTACATAATTAAGTTTACCCACTTTTATTCACCCAATACCCCTTACCTAATTTTTCTCTCATTTGCTCTCTACTTCTCTATTTAATTAAACTTCTTCAATGCAAATGCCAAAGGACAGCCACACCACACTCGCTCGTACTGAGGGACCCTCCCTGCTAAAATAGAACCGACTGAAACAGCACCTGGTAGAAAAGGGTGTGGGAGGTAAAAATATCAAATCAGAAACAATGAAGCCAGGGATGAGTCATGTCGTGCCCTGTCCTTCCACCTGCCAGCATCTGTCTCAGTCTGTGAGCATCTCTCTGGGTGGTGATTTAATTAACGCCTGATCCCAGGTACTCAGCTATCTTAGGCCAGTGTATTCTCAACACCTCGTGCAGGCCACGAAGGCGTTTAATAAATATAAATGGAACCATTGCACTGGACTCAAGCACCTGCTACATCCTTAATCTATAATGCAGGCCTGAGAAGGGAAACGGCAGGGGTGATTTTATTTCAGCACCTACAGGCGCACAGAGGCTGGTCTTTTGCAGTGCAGAATGGTAGTCAGAAGCTATGCAATCCCAACTCTGTTCACTGTCGTACAGCATTTTTTGTTTTTGGTTTTGTTTTGTTTGTTTGCTTATTTGCTTTTTAAGTGAGAAGAAACATCAGAAGAACATTAGAGACCAGGAAGTGCGCCCTCTAGGGATGAGGAGACATTCTACTGGATTTTTTAAAAAATGTTTTCTCCAGAGTCATCTGCTTCATTAACAATGGTTTTTGTCTTAGAAGTCTCTCTCTGATTTTATAAACTGACATCACTTCTTGTTCTGTTATGAATGCACGCTGCACTAGGACTCCAATAAGCCCATCACACATTTTCACCATTTTGTCTATAGGCACTTTTTCTGCAGTGTAATCACTCATCTCCATTGTTACTATTATCATAATCACCTTGACTCAGAACCATTTTGGCTATTTCATCATCAGCCAACGAATGAACAACTTGCAGTGTCATGTTGGTGCTCCAAAATATCTGAATTTGGAACATTCCAGCTTTCAGATTTTTGGATTAGGGATGCTCCATCTGTACATACTGAAGTTACGTTCTAGTATTAGGACACTACTGTCTTTCTCCATGTAACTCTATGGATTAGATTAATCCACAGGTTTAATACTTTATACTCATCTGATAAGAATGTTAACAAAACATATGCAACTTTGGAAGGCTGAAGGGGATTATAAAGTCCAATGGATATGGAATTTCATCTCTGATTGTCAGGGACTATCACTCAGGTTTTTAAAAAATATTTCAATTCATATGCTATCCACTACATTCACTTGAGTAAATCAAACACTTCTGGATATTTCAATAAATCATTTAGGACTATTTGGACAGAAATCAAATTCAGATGCCAAATAGTTAAATCTCTAAATAATTTAAATTCAATTCAGTGGTAAAATACAGTCAAATACCAAATTAAATTCCAGATAAAATAAACAGTTAAATGTGAAGAATACAACCACAGAATCAGAAAGGAATGAAGGTATGTTTTAGGATGAATGAATTAGGATCAACTAAACCTAAGGGAAAAAAAATCACAAAGTAAATGATATGTAAACAAAATGAAAACAGCATACTGAGAAAAATATTTGTAATAAATATGTATTATCATAATTAACCTAAAACCTCTCTTAAGGAGAATTAAATATTCTCAAGATATTCCAAAAAATCAAAGAAAAGAAAATTATTCCACACACATTCTATGAGGCCAGAATCACCCTGATAACTGAAATCAGAAAAAGATACAACAAAAACAAAACTTCAGGCCATTATCCCTGATGAACACAGATGCAAATATCCTCAACAAAATACTAGCAAACCCAATTCAACAGCACATCAAAAAGATTATAGACCATGATCAAGTTGGATTTATCTTGTGGGTGAGATGGTTCAAAATATACAAATAAAAAAGTGTGATATATCACATCAACAAAATTAAAGACAATAACCATATGATCATTTCAGCAGGTGCAGAAAAAGCGTTTGATAACATTCAAAACTCCTTCATGATAAAAAAAAAAAAAACACTCAACAAATTAGCTATAGAAGAAAAGAATCAACACAACAAAGGCCAAGAAAGAACAGAAACAAGACAACGATGCCCACTTTCACCACTCTTGTTCAACATAGTACGGGAAGTCCTAACCAGAGCAATTAGGCAAGAAAGAGAACTGAAGTAAAGAAGTGCATCCAAATTGGAAAAGAGAAAGTCAAATTGTTCCTCTTTGCAGAAGACACGATCTCATTAATGGAAAAACCTAAGACTCAAAAGAAAAAGAAAAAGAAAAAAGAAAACAAATACTTTGATTAAAAAATGGACAAATGACCTGAGCAGCTAATCATCAGGGAAATGCAAAGCAAAACCACAGTGAGATATCTCACCCCAGTTAGAATGGATATTTTCAAAAAGACAAATAACAAATGCTGGTGAGTATGTGGAGAAAAGGAAACTCATACACTGTTGGTGGGAATGTAAATTAGTACAGCCATTATGGAAAACAGTATGGAGATTCCTCACAAAATGAAAAAATAGAACTACCACATGATCCAGCAATACCACTGCTGGGTATTTATGCAAAGGAAAGGAAATCAACATGTGAAAGGGATACCTGCACTCCAGTGTTTATCGTGGCTCTATAGCAAGATTTGGAACCAAACTAAATGTTTATCAACAGATAATTAGATAAATAAAATGTGATATATATATATATACAAAATGGAATACTACTTAGCCATAAAAAATGAAACTCTGCCATTTGCAACAATGTAGTAGCAGTTTCATTTGTGTCTATAGGTACGGAAAGAATGGAGTTGATAAGACTGATAATGCAGCACTAATTCCTTTTTAGTGTTGCAGCCTGTCCCTTACACTCTAGAGTACAAGCATCTTCTAAGAGCCCCAGTCACACATACACTATTATAAATCAAATTCTCCTTTTCCACACACGTGCATTAAAAAGCTCTATATGACCATTAATTGGAAAGGTATTTACTCTATAGGTCTATTTGGGAAGATTTGACATATTTACCATATTGTGTATTCAATACATGATCCTGGCATAGCCCTTCATTTTAGCCCTTCATTTCAACCCTGGCTTGGAGATATTTGAAAAATAAAAATCGAACAATAAAAAATGAGACAAATAAAAACACAAAGTATTACACTATTTACATAGCATTTACATTTTATTAGGTATTATAATTAATCTAGGGATAATTTAAATTATATGAGGGGATATGCATAAGTTATATAAAATACTTCTCCATTTTATATAAGGAAATTGAGCATCCTCAGAATTTGTACCTGAGGGGGGTCTTGGCACTAATTCCCCACAGATACTGGGGGACAACTGTGATGTTGTAAGCAAATGTTGGATAAGTCCCTCTTATGGGGAAGCTCCATTTAACAACACTAAAGGAAGGTATCCTATACCACTGACCCTTTAATTACTTAAAAATGAGAATACTAGAATGTCTTTCCTCTCTCTATTTACGTGGATGATATGCAACATTGTAAGAAATGATTGAGGCAGTTTTCAAAGAAAAAAGTTTTTGGAAAGGTCCACACATATGATAACCTTTTCTTAATCTCCTAGGATATGTTTTTTTGAAGAATAATTGTTGGTCAGATGACACTTAAGAAAACTTATTAATTCATATCACTATATATTGGTAAGAGGACAAACACTTCATCTCTTTCTAGGATATGCTAGCTTTTATAATTTTTTTCAATCTGATTATATTTAAATGGTGACATTTATTTAGTTGTTCACTTTTCCAATTTCTAACAGGATTAAACTATTTTCATAGGTTTCTAAAAAGGATATAAATCCCCAGTTGCTAGATAACTTATTGACACAACTTATACATAAGCATTGCTAATTTCTTAAACTCTGATAGGTGACAACAAAATATAGGTAGTGTGGGACACCTATTGTAAATAATTTTCTAAATGTTATTTATTAAAGATGAGTATATACATAATCATTGTTTAAATAATTATTTATTATATACGAAAGTGCTTCAAAAAGTTTATGTAAAAATTGAGAGACATGAATTAAGAGATGTACGAGTCTTTCCATAAACTTTTTGAAGTAGCCTCATATAGTATTTTTAATATAAATACACACGTTGTGGTGGATGTCATATATGAACACACACATATATGTATATATACATGTGTAAAGTATCTGATTTCAAATTATGCATCAAGGTGAATGAATCCAAAAAATCGATTTTATTTTTATATAACTAATCATTACAAGTTAATTATTATAAGTAATTCCATCAACTATTAAAGATACAGTAGTTTAAAATACAATTGTGTTTCTAGATGCACTTTTTAAATTGATACAGTTACACAGTCAGATGTGTTGTTGTTTATCTCAGTTAATGTTTTATTGTCGGACATATTCAGATAAAGAATGGCTGGGAACTTAATTAATAATTATAAATTTAAAAGTAGAGTAACAAACCAAATGTTAAAAATTGTGAGGTCATTTCTTATAGAATAAAAATTTATTTAATGAAATAAGTGCTTCATTTAAAATATCCCTTTGAAAAACCTGCATCAGGTCAACGTTTTTTAGTCTCACCACAAACCTCCTCTACTGTTACTCTCAGCCCCCGGTGTTGTTTTCTATAGTTTGTAAATCCAATCAGGAGTTTCACACCTTTCTGCATAACTTAATCATCTATTTCCTAGAAGTGGGTGTGGTCTTAGGTGAATCTAACACTTAAATAGCACACTCGTGCAGAGAAGACCTCTTCTCCAGGGAAGACAGAATTTCCAGCTGCCAGGTGTTGAAGAGCTGAGAGTTACTGCTGACCTTGATATCAACAGATCTTCCAGAGGTTCCAGTCGTGAGACCGCTCATAGTAGACTCTGGTGCGTATGGAATTGAGAGTAAAGGCCTTCATGCTTACTTTCCTTTACAGAAATACTTTAAATTTACCTGTCAGCCCATTCGGGTCTTGTTAATCAAATAAGTAGCTCCTAATTATTTTAAATGACATCAATGTAAAGTATCTGTAACTAGAGCATTTGTAATATATGGTTTGAGTTGTATTGTTATTTGATTTATTTTTATTCCATTAGTTTCTATATTATTAGATTTTTTTTAGGCCTTAAAAATAATTTTCTGCAGTTTTTACGCAACTATGAAACTCATAACCACCTAAAATGTTCAATATAATGTGTGAATATACTAGTTTTTATACACATTAACATAAAATGTGTTGAATTCATTACAAAACATTGTAAAATTCCTATTTGCTGTCTCTTTAAACCCTTCAGTTTGCAGACTAAAATTTGAAAAGTATTCAAAAACAATCCAACCTACTGGTAAGGCTCCCAAGAAGTAGCATTGATCACCATAGGAAATATTGGAAATAAAGATAAATTTGTGGTCCATTAACCTATCTCTGCATTCTTTAGTGTAGAGCAGAAAGCCCTGTGTTTATCTATTTTTTTTAAAAGGTAATCGATTAATTGTTACTGATTATCACTGTAGGATGAATATTTACCTTTTCCAAAAGTAAAGGTACTCTCTCCGATGGTCTGAATTGACTCTGGGAAAACTGTTTTCCTAAACTAGAAATAATAGATAATTTTTACATTTTGCTTTTTTTGAAAGGATGAGTTTGATTTTTAAGTTAAAAGAATAAATTCAACTGTTTATAGTTTTAGGCATTGAAAGTTGAAGTTAACGTTGATTAAATTAGAGTAAACTGAATCAATTTTTCATCGTCTTTGGAAAACTGCATCAGTGACATAGGAGGCAGAGAGCATGGGCTATTAGCAGAGAGGCTAGGAGTTGTGTTGTTTATTACAATCATGGAGTCATTGGGAGAGAAAAAAAGAGAGACAGAGAGATTTTGGAAGTGCTTCTGGATTAATCAGCTAATACAAATAACTCTAGTATCATCCCAACTTTTACCCTCTGCCCCAAGATTTAAGCTTGTCCAAGTAATTTAGGTATGATTGAGAACACTGCTTTTTTTTTAAACAAAAAGGATATGAGAGGGCTATCTCATCTCACGTTCTCATTTGTATCACAGTATAAATCCAGTCTGTCTACATTTATCAAGCCTAGGTTTCTACTGAGGGTAAATTAATGTGTATATTGGACAGAGCTCAAGCAGACAAGTAGATCAATCCAAAAGCTTTTTTCCAAAGAATAACTTCCACAAGAATAACTTTATCTCCTCTCTCTCGCTCTTTAAAATTTTTTTCGATTTTATTTTCAGAAACATGGATTCAGATACCTTGCAAGCCTTCCAGAGTGAGCTCACATGCTCCATCTGCATAAACTACTTCATAGACCCTGTCACCATCAACTGTGGTCACAGCTTTTGCAGGCCCTGCCTATACCTCTGCTGGGAGGAAGCCCAAACGTCAATGTGCTGCCCTGAGTGCAGGGAAATATCAGAGAAGCCAGACTTCAAAACCAATATTGCACTCAAGAGGCTGGCTTCACTTGCTAGACAAGCCAGACCTTGTCACGTTGACAGCTCTAAGGACCAGATCTGTGTGGCACACAAGGAGGCAAAGGGGCTCTTCTGTGAAGTGGACAGAAACCTGCTCTGTGGACCCTGCTCTGAATCACTGGAGCACAGGGCTCACAGCCACAGTTCGATAGAATGTGCTGCGGAGGAATACCGGGTATGTGATACCCCTAAAGCAAATTTGGAATCTATAGGATTCTAAATCAGAGAGAGAGAGATGAGGACTTATGATAATGAAGTTGATGAGAATGGAGATGTTGGAGGTGGTAATTTTTCAATATAAATCCCAAGCTATCGATATGTCCTTTCCATGTTGCTAATCAATGTGATACTATAATCATGGTTGGGTTTAGCACTCAGTAAGGGAATTTTCCTTAGGAACATTGTCCAAATATGGGGAATTGGTGCGGATGTGGAGCAGGTGGCTAGTAGCAGGAATACTGGCTTCTGCTGCAAGCAGAACTCCTTTATAGAAAGATTATATAAAAACAAATTTCTCAGGAGATGGATTACATTATCTGCAGGGTGACTTAAAACTCTCTATTAAATATTTCTGTCACATTTAATATCCCAAATATTAGAATCAAATTGCTTATCATGGAAAAACTTGACCACTCCATTCTAACTCAAGACTACTATTCGCTCCACCACAGATTTTCCTATAGATAATGGGATGAAATCTACAATATCTTCTTTGTCACTAAAGCTCTTGGTTATTTTGCAGGAGAAATTTCTAAAGAAAATGGACACCTTACGGAAAATGACTCAGGAAATGCAAAACCATCTAAATCAGGAAACTAGTAAAATCCATTCATTAGCGGTAAGAATGAAAATGTTTTATTTGTTTTTATGCAAATTGACATAATGCTGGCTTATACTATTTAAAGTCAAATTACATGTTAAAGGATAGTGGTTTCTTCCCAGGAAAAGTAGTGGTTTCAAGTGGTACATCAGTTATTACAAGTATACAGATCAACACAAACTAATGCAAAGAATACTAGTATATTGGATAAACGGGACGTGATAGGTATTTATAGTTCAACTTTGAAGGTTTGGATAAACCTTCTCCAACACTGAGGTTAAGACAGCCTTGAACTGTCTTAAGTTTTAGTGTGAAGGAGAGAAGAGAAATAGAATAGTACATAGCAGAAAAAATACAGTAATTTTTAAAAATCTATATAATATGATGTATACTTAAATATGTTGAAATATTTAGAAAAATCAGGCAAAGGAACAACAGGAAAGTAAGAAGATTCAGGAAGTAGAGAAAGTAATTGGTGTAGTAAGAATTATGTAGAAGCATCATAGGGAGAGAAGCTCAGACTCTGTAAATTTTGATTTAAATAGGAAGAGTGAGTAGGAAACATAAAGGATGGCCAGAAAAGACTGGAAAATATTCAAGACCCTTTGAAGGTCTGAGGCAGAAAGTTTAGAAATGATTTGCTTGATATATTTGAAGTTGTAAGTTGTAAGGAAATCATACCTGAAGCTGTAAGTTTTCTGTTGAGAATGAGGACATGTGATCTTTTTAACTGAATATCTCTGCAGCACTATGTGGATTTACGGAAGGTGACGATCAAAATTCAATATCAGAAGATACATCTGTTTCTCCACGAGGAGGAGCAACTCCATCTAGAGACACTAGACAGAGACGCAGCGGAGACTTTCCAGCAACTCAGGAACAGTGAAGTCAGGATGACCCAACAGAAAGAACACCTAGAAGAAATGCACAGAGAGCTGGCTGAGATGTGCCAGAAGCCTGCCGCGGAGCTGCTCCAGGTGAGGGGGAGGGTCCATCCTGAGACACGGGAATGCTTTTCTTGGCAACGCAGTCCAGACATTGAAATGTCCCCTGCATATGCCATTTCTCTCAGCTGAGTGATATGTGCTCCTTGTCTCCCGTCGTTATGTTTGTTCAATCACTTACTTATGCATATTCTGGTAATCCCCGGGCGAGTTTTGCCATTTTATGAAATAGCATAGGATAGAATGCTCTTCAGGAGATTGGGAGTATTATCCACACAGAGAGATTATACAAAACAGCCAACCGGTGTGATCAGAGGAAAGTCAACTTTGCTGAGGAAATGCTCCATTTATGTCCCCTAATTGATCATCGCTCTCTGCTGTCCCACACAAAATCAGTTTGCTGAAGACATTGAGCCTTTGCCTCTTGTCAACTCAAGGTTTACAGAATTCTGTAATCAATTTTAATGCAGTCTATTATATATATATTTCCCTGTTTTGTTTCAATTGTCATAAGTGGTCAGACCTCTCCCTGGAAGTAGACTGGGAGGTGATAAAACTAGGAACCTGGATCTTCTTGCAACACTGCATGGTCTCCTCTTGAGTTCCTTTCTTCTTAATGCACACTGAGGAAGCCCCTCGTACTTTAGTTTAGGTTCTGTTGTTAACATAGCCTTGGATGTTTCCCTAGAGAGGAACAAGGAAAAAAAAAAACACATTATTAAACAAAAAAAAAAAAGGAAAAGTACCAGGGAAAATGCAAAATGATGGAAATTTCATGATTATCTTATTTTTTATTTACTTTATCTTATTTTTTATTTACTTTATCTTATTTTTCCTTGCAGGACTTTGGAAACATATTGGAAAGGTGAGTTTATGCTAAAGATCTCTGATTTTTGAGAAAATTATTTCTTGTTTATGAAGTTGTTGTGTCTGTGTTGAGATATTAACATTGTTCTTTGTTGCTATTTTCCATTTTGTTTCAAAAGAGTCCCTAAGGACTCTTGCTCCTTGTCCTTGGAAATTTCCTTCTTATGTGGTCAAGTTCAAATATACCTAAAATCAATTTGCTATTTTGGGTTTTTTCCACACAATCCCCCCGACCTCTCCAACTGGGCCCACTTCAACAAATCTTAGCAAGGAGATTATTCTCAGTTATCACAGAGGAAGCCCCTACCCTAGAGAAGCAGAAGGTACAAAAGAGAGGAAAGAGGTTCCCTAAGCATGAGAGTGAGAGTGCATTGTTTACGCCATGAGTAGTAATGACAATTCCCGGCTCATCACAGCGTGCCCCAGTTGTAGGCAGGAACTCAGAGGGGAATGGCTATCTCAGGACCCTCAGGATCAGGGCTGTCTTGCAGGATGCAGATTCTCTTGCTTGGCAGAAAATATCAAAGCCTCTGGCTCAATGGACATTCCCTTTTAGACACTAACTGCATCATTGGTAACTACTGCTGACTGAAGTCCCAAAGATTTTGCCTGAATTTTCTGCTCTATGGTAAACACAAGATCTTTGCATTACCTGAGGTAAAGTAAGGGGTGGGGGAGGAAATGGCACTCAATCATTTTAGAAATTGAGTAATGTCTGAGAAGAATGGGGAATTTGGAATTTGATATGTTACATTTAGAAAAAATAAATGAACATTACTTATATCTTCAAGAGTTTTACAATAAAATGTATACCAACGAACTGAAAATGAGAGAATTCTGATGAAATGTCTTGGATTAAAAACTGCTACCTTTGTAATAACCATGTGATTAGCTTTTAGTCCAAAAGTATAACTGGTGCCATTCTTTACAGGACTGAGCTGGTGCTGATGCAAAAGCCCCAGCCAATGAACCCAGAGCTCAATTCATGGCACATCACTGGAATCCTAGACATGCTGAACCACTTCAGAGGTAAGAGTCAGCCCTCTGACAATCAGGCCTCAATTTCTTTCTTTAGTGGGTTTCTGGTGATGAGCCATCCCCATTTCGATTTTATTTTTTCTGACATGAAAGTAGTAAGTGACTTTCCAAAACTTTTGTATCTTCTCTCTCTGCATAGTTATATTAGGATAATCAAGACTGAACTTTTTACTTACAGTTTGTTGAAAATGCCTAACAAGACACATATTATATCCGACACAAGATAAGGAAGAGAAGAAAGAGTATTCACGCAGGTCATGTGGTTTTGAAGAGTTACAAGGCTTAGTTCTCAGAGTAGCAAGAAATATTGTATGTTTATTCATTTTCTTCCAGTTTTAAATACTTTCCTCCAGTTGTAAATACTTACAATGTGGCATTAGTGGTTTTCGATTTGTTGGATATTCCAAATGCATTTATCATGCATTGTACAAATAATATTTTCTGTTTATAAAATCAGAAAGCTTTGTCTAATCAAAAAGATGACTAAAATTGCCATAAGCAGAGCAATTCTAATGCTATCAGATCAATGTCAAGACAACTGAAAGTCAAGGGGTCTGTGCACACACCCTAGCCATGTTAGGCACATACTAGAGAGCAGGCGTGGACAGCAGAGAGCTAACAGGGATTAGATTGAACAATGTAAATAATTAATAATTATTTGTAAAAAATAATTAATAGTTAAAAATAAGATAATGTAAAGCCAGAATATTCTTATCAGAAACACGTAAATTGTGCATGTCGATTTCTATCAATTTTTTTGATGTTTGAGAAAGTACCAGGCACAGCATGTATCCTAATAAATACCTGCATCACAGCAAAGTGATGTCTATTGATGAATGCCACTAAAGACAAACAACAAAAGAAGAGTTTTCTACTAAAGTAGAGGGAAAATAGTTTTAGGTGTGTACTGAAACAAATTATCTAAAAGTGGACATGAAATGACTGCTTCATACAGTGGTATGGCCATCTTTTCTGTTATTTTCTCTTTTTCTCTATGACTTGAAGAATTTCTGTGTGCTGTAGAGGTCCTACTAACCCATCCTCTTCAAAGATGAGTAAGTCTGAACTCCCCTTGGAGGAGGGGAAAATGAGGTGAATAATTGGGCAGAAAGCCTCTGCCCCTGAGGACGTAGAGATACCATTTGTTGGTCTAATTTTTGCCTCTTTCTGCAGTGGATAATCCTCTGAGGAAGGAAACAGCCAGTTGCTACATGAGTCTTTCTGAAAATGTCAGAAGTATGATATTTGGAGATGACCATCACTGTGTATCCAGAGAGCTCCAGACAGTGGAGAGTTTTGTGGCATGGGGTGCTCAGGCCTTTACCTCTGGTAGGCATTACTGGGAGGTGGACCTGGCTCACTCCTCCAGCTGGATTCTGGGAGTCTGTAAAGATTCCTGGACAGGCGATACTGATATCATTCATGATTCTGAAGAATCATTTTTACTATTTTCTTTTAAGAGGGGTGATCGTTATAGTCTCTCCACCAACTCCCCACCCTTAACTCAGTATGTGAAAAGGCCTCTGGGCCGAGTTGGGGTGTTTCTGGATTACAACAATGGAATCGTGAGCTTTTACGATGTTTACAAAAGCTCCCTCATATACAGTTTCCTTCCTTCCTTCTTCTCTTCTCCTCTTACGCCTTTCCTTTGCCTTGCTTCCCCGTGGAAAGCCAGGCTTCATGATGATTTACTTGTGAGTTCCCATGTCGGAGGAAACTAAGGTCCTGAGACCACCTTATGTGAGGTAACAGGACAGTGCCAGACTGTCTTCGAACATATTGTAATTTAAGGAAACATAATTACTTTATGGTTACAAAATAAGATAACTATATCGAGTGTATAAATTTGTTTACTAAATTATTATAATTTTTTTATTATGAAGCATTTACCAGAATATCCGCAATAGCTTTTTTCTTTTTTGTATAAAAAAGGGTTTATTGAGATAAATGCACACATTGTGAAAGACACTCTTCTAAAGCATTTAATTCAGTGCTTTTTAGTATATCCAGAGTTGTGCAACCATCATAATTATTAAAATCCAAGACATTTTTATCATTCCGACAAGAAACCCAACACCCATTAACAGTTAGTCTCCATTCACCCTCCCACATCCCCTGGCAACCCTTCATCTACTTTTGATCTTTATGAATTCATGTAAATAAAATTGTACTATATGTGGCTTTTTGTGTGTGAGTTTTTTTCATCCATGTTGAAACAATGTGTTTTACTAGCATATTTTAACCTTGTTGAGGTACAAGAAAGAAGTGGTGTATATCTCAACTTATTAAACAAAAAGAGGGTTTTTATTTTCTCTTCAAGATTGACCTAGTTAAGTGGATCCAAGTATCTGACAAACTCACCATTTCTCTAAATCCTAGTTATGCATCGTATTTCAGCTCAAATAAGTTTTTTCAGGAAAATCCTCTGACTCCACAGATCAGGGTAGTTCTCTTATTACACACCCTCTGAACATAATATAATATCTCATCATAATAGTCAACAAACTCACATAACAAACCCTTATTGGTACATATTAGTACTAGATTGAAAATTCCAAGAGGGAAAAGTATTTGTCTTATTTGCTACTATATTCCTATTATCCAATGTAGTATATAGAACATAGTATACAATAAATATGAGGTAAATTAGTGGATAAATAAATGAATGAAACAGTTAATATAAACAAATTTGATTCTAGCATTAAGAAAGTTTTCAAAAATGTAAGTAACATAATAGGACTGAAAATATTAACACATAATGTCATGAAAATATAAGAAACGGGTTGATTTCCAGATTCACAGCCTAAGAAATTTCCTTTATATTGTGGTCTGATATAATTGGAACATAATTTTATCCCACAGTATTTTGACTTTTCGGGATGCTTAGTACAAATTAGTGGAAGATGGAGATCCTATATAAAGTGATAGGAGAATAGAAAATTGAATGTAGAAGAACGGAGACTGTCAGGATTTAAATTGGCATACATGTTTAATTACTTACTAAGCATAAAATGGCATAAATTATCTTATGCAACAGAAGAAACAAAACAAATTTATATTTGAAAGAATAATCCAGATGATGCAGAATACAAAATTTTATAATAGAATGTGATACCTATGTCCCTGAGAGAGAGAGAACCAATAACTGATAAATAGTTATTAAAATGTGAAGAAATTGTATCATCTGTAAAGAGCTTAATCCTATGAAACTGAGAGTTCATTTCTAACAGATAATCAGAGCAAGTAGAAAGCTCTTATGGCTCTAGTTAGGGCACATGCTAATCTGATCTAACAAAGACCCCGAACTTTAAATGAGTTGGAGGGTGTGCACGTCTCACATTTTTGTCCAAATATTGGACATGGTCAAGGGGAATATTGATATTTTCAACAACAAATTTTATTTGTGTGGGTAAGAAAGTTCAGTTTTTTGCCATGACTCGTCTAGCAGGAAGGTTGGACAAAAAAAAAAAAATACAGAATAAGGAGATCTGATTTTAAGGGGATGACTTGATTTCTTCATCACTTCTGGTCCCATCCTAAGGTTTAAGCTTGGGCATATGACACACCAAGCTGTGAGATGTATCTGGGAATATTGGATACACAGAAAAAGATAATTTATTTTTATTGTTTGGGTCAGAAGAAAAAAATAATTAAATGACTGGCACAACAGAAGAAAACCCAAGAGGTAGCATTCAATGAAAAAAAAAAAAAAAAGAGTGAGAGAGTGTTTTAACAAAAGCATATGCTATTACTTGAGATTAGGACCAGATCTCAATATTCAAGAATGAGCAAACCCTGCTTTTCACTATTGTCAAGGTGTCAAGTGTTTTCCTATTCAAGACCTGTCATGTGGTGAGGCACATCTCACTTGTCTTCTAGTCCCTTAAATGGATGATTAAGACAGAGATGATTCTACAAATTTTGAAAATATTTATCAGAAATGTTCCCTTATTCTTTCACTCAGCATCACATATATATTCTGCAGTTAATTTTCTTTCATCCTTCCAACATATTTCATGCAGCACTTAATTACCTATCAGAAAGAAAAGCTTGTCACAAATTTCTTTCTGTCTCACCTTTTTTTCAAGTGATTTCAGATTGTGTAGTTTTACCCACTGAGACTTCACGCAGCATCCCTTTTTAATTCCACCTATGGTTCCTGAGCTTTTCTATTGATGCTAAAATTTTTCTAAGAAGTTGGTAATCTTATTTTTTCTCTTTCAAAGAAATCTTTAGGGCTAACATTCTTTTCATTTAAATCAGATTTACCAGCACATACAAGCAGAATTAGCCACTTTATGGACACTTAGTATTTGTCTTTGATTTTGGGAGATGGGGACAGTTTGTGTATCGATTCAGTAAAATTTCTCCGCCATTACACCAAGTATCTTATTGTAATGATGCTCCTGGAGATATTTAATGCATTCTCTTTCTTCACCTTTCATAATTTATATTAGAATAGGTAATACCAGAGACTCACCTATAACTGAAATTAAATCCAGGTAAAAGCACTAGGAATCCTTACCAATCTTTACTCCAAAAATCTGAGACTTCCCAGGTTCTTGTCCCCCCCAAAAAGTTATTTACCATTTACCTGGTAACCCTTTTTTTTATTTTTTGCATTCAAAAATTTTGGTTTTTTCCTATGACAAAAAGTAAAACTTGACATGTGGATGAGCTGGAAAATAATTATATAAAACTTGGACATACCCTTGACTAGCAGTTTATTTCTGTACTGTATTTAGGAGACATATAGAAAGTTAATTTTCATATGTGAAAGAAGCCAGACGCAGAAAAATACTGCATAATCTCACTTGTATGTGGAATCTTAGAAAAAAAAAAAAGGCCAAATGCATAGAAGCAAAGAATAGAAATGTGGTTACCAGGGTCAGGGGTGGGGTGGGTGGGTGGGTGTTGAGGAGAAAATGAGGAGTTGTGTAGGTCAAAGGTACAGATTTTCAATTACGTATGATGAATAAGTCTAAAGATCTAATGTACAGCATGAGGAGTGTTGTTAATAATATTATACAGTATTGTATAATGAAACTTGGCTGAGAGTGTATTTTAGGCGCTCTTACCACACAGAAAAAGGGAAACTATGTGAGATGATGGATATATTAATTTGCTTGATGGGAGTAGCTATTTCACTATGTATGCGTGTATCAAAACATCATGTTGTACATCTGAAATACATAAAATAAAATAAAAATTAATGGAATAAATAATTTTCTTTCAGATTCAAACTGAAAATATACAAGGATTGGGGCAGAGATAAGATTGTTTCTGCTAAATTAAGAGAATTCTAATGAAACATCTTAAGAGAAAAATAATTTTTAAAACTTTTAATTAAAATAAAATTTTAACAGAAATCTCTTTGAAAGTTTTACCATAGTGTTACCAAACACACACATACATGAACCCACACACACACATTTTAAATATATTTTTATTTTGTTTGAGTTTATGTTGAATGAACAAGCAAACAAGGAATGCAAAAGGCATTGATGATGCTAGAAGTTGTCAAATATTTTTACTGCCTCTAGAGTCTTGTAGGTTGTTTCAGTAATGTGATAAGAATGAAAAATACACTTTCATTCTCTTACTGCTGTTAGAGATTATCTTTTTTATTAATTCTAGATAACTAAAAAATGTGGAATGCGTTTGGAAAACACTGTTACAAATGATGCCATTTACTGCCCTGTTCAACATTAAAGTTGTAAAATTAGCTTTAAAGAGATGATTCTTTAAACTTCAAATAACAGATACTATAATCCACTTTTGCTACTAGGTGGTAGTAAGGTCTGTAACCCAGGCTAGATAGTGAGATACACAAATTCAACTGGGGATCTGCTTGTGATTTTAAAGCATGGATTTTCAATTAATTAGGCACCTAGTCTTTTCTAAGCCTTGTCTTCCTTGCATGGGATACAGAGATGAATGCTATAATTCCTGACCTCATGACACTAACGTTCTACCAGAGAAGACTGACCAGTAAAAGTCATCTATAGGAGCCTTCATCATTTGGTCCAAAAAAGGCAGCTCTAATACTGGAATTTGACAGATCTGTACTAAAATTCACAATTTGTTATTGCTGTGGTTTGGATGTGTCCCCCAAAATTGATGTGTTTGTAACTTAAAACCCAATGCAATAGTGTTGGGAGGTGGGGCCTAATAAGAGGTAATTAGGTCATAAGTGCTCTGCCCTCATGAATGGATTAAGTCCTTATTTTTTGTGAGTAGATTAATTATCCAGAGAGTGAGTTTGTTGTAAGAGCAGGTTTATTCCTCTCTTGCTCTCTTGATCTCTCTTCCTTCTCTTATAGGTCAACACAGCAAAAAGGCCCTCACCAGAGAGCCTCACTTGTTATTCGACTCACCAGCCTCCAGGACTTTAACAAACACATTTCTTTTCTTTATAAATTACCCAGTCTGTGGTATTCTGTTATAGCAACACAAAATGAACTAAGAGCACCATTAAAATAAGCTAGCATTGGTTAAAACAATTATGTTTTTGCATATGTCTCCTTGTTTATATATTCATGAACTAGGTATAAATGTAATCTATAAGTGTAGATTAGTGCTGGTAAAATGCCTCATTCACGGTAGTTTTAATGAAAATGGTAGATTAATTCGGTCCTTCCTACCTCCCACCAATCCATATTTTTCCATTATTTAACTAAAATGAAAAAATTTTAAGTAATGAATAATATATGACAAGATAAATGACTTTAAAAGAAATGAAAAAGTTATTAAAATTAGTCTACAATGTCACAGAAGCCTATAATCTGGCTGGAATATGGACCTAATTTTGACCCAAATTGTCACTTATGAAATTTAAAAAATAAAACCAGCTCTGTTTTGATATATTTTGTAGATGATAATGGTGGGAGAGATCCTTGGCTGCAATTGCAGTTGATAGAAAGTACAGCAAATTTTTAAAATGCAAACAATTTTCTGAAAGAAAATTATTCCAGGGTTTGGTCTTCAGAAACAAAAACCAAAAAACTGTTAAATGAGAAAAGGCTAGTGGTAGTGATGTCAAAGCATAGGGAACTGGTGCAGACAATCCAGGCTCGGCTGTGAGATCTGTGGGGTATCAGCATCTGTAGGAGGAAGCATATAGAGGGGAAAGGACATCTGATAAACTTGAGAACCCCAAAAGTCACCAACAGGGATTCATCAAAAAGTTTGGCAGTACAATATCAGAAAAGCTGCTAAAACTATGTTGAAGGTCATTTGTACACCTTAATATGCAAGGAGTCCATGATAAGGTGTGATGGGGCTGAGGCCATCTCTTCCTTATGTAAATCTGAAACATACCAGTCATATTTCCCTTCTAGGACTAAGTTCTATACTGTGAGGAAACTATTGGGAGTAAAATAAATATCGGCCAGAACTGGGACAATGGGGACAAAAGAAAGAAGATACGTAAAAAATAAATGGGGAAAGGAAGTAGAACTAGGAGTTGGCAAAAAGTATAAGAGGTTATATTATTGAAAACTGAAATCAAGAGAGCTCTAGAGTTAGGTACCTAGGACATCCATCTTGACCTTTTTCAGAAAATAAATTTCGGGCCGACCCCGTGGCTCACTCGGGAGAGTGCGGCACTCCCGCCACGGGTTCGGATCCTATCTAGGGTTGGCGGGTGCGCTCACTGGCTGAGTGCGGTGCGGGCAACACCAAGCCAAGGGTTGCGATCCCCTTACTGGTCACAAAAAAAAAGAAAAAAGAAAATAAATTTCATGTAAGTAACATCAATTGGGCACATTTCCTACTTCATATTTAAGGGAAGTTTAGAGGGAAGGAAATGCATTTTCAAAAATAATAGAAATTAGTATGACTGTTTACAAAATGACCTCTAGAGAGAACCTTACTAGAAGAACCCCGGCTACCAGGCGACAGTGAGCTTGCTGCCTGCATCCGCATCATGAGAGTTTGGCTCTGAGTGGCCCCTCCCCTCAGCCCTGCAGCCTGGCCTCCCTGGATGCAGCTCCACCACCTGGACTGGCTGCCTCCACCTCCTGCAGCCTGTTCTGACCCCCTCACTCATGTGTCCCAACCCACCCTTCAGAAAACCAAGTAATCTGTTCTTAAGAACTGACTGCATTTTTTTGATTAATGTAGAACTTAATAAAATATATTATTTGAAGAGGAAAACTGTCTTTCTGACAAATACTAAGTGATAAGCTTTCACCATTAAAAAAAATTACAAAATGTAAAAGTAAACAGAATTTGAGGAATAGCCCATTTTGATATTACCATTTTTTAAAAATTATGCCATTTTAACATTTTGCTTTAATTTTGTGGATTTATTGGCTTTAATATCCTCATTAAAATCGAGCTTTAAGAAAATCTCTGATTTATCAACATTATTTTATTTTCATCTATAGCTTTCCTCAATTCTAATTTCAAATACAGAACCCTTGGTTTCAGAACTTCAATATATTTGGGTTATTGAGCACAACAAAGGTTTCTCCCATCTTTCCTATGTGGCTGGTCTTTACACAGAGAAAAGAGGTTGTGAGTCAGATCGGGCATAAGTGAAATTTTCGGATTCCTTAAACAAATAGGCAGGATTGTCTATGTTTAAACTATATTAAAAAATAATCATTGCCTCTTACATTACTGTTGTACACGTCTTATGCTGCCTCTTGAGTGCAGTGCCTTAGAGGTGATGCGTGCGCATTTGCAGTCCCTCAGTCTGTGGCCCCCAGATCCCAGCAGTGGTTAAATCAAAAGTTCCTGCAACAGCTGTGTCCTTTGTTTACATTTTGCTGAAAAAAAATAATTCTGTCAGAATTGAGAACTTCACCAGATTGGCATAGAAGAAACTTGGGCGGCTGAGTCAGCAATGCGGCTAGCTGAGAAAATGGGAAAACTTTTCTTGGAGTAGTATGTGTTGTGAATGCATGAAAAGGAGCAAGTATTGCATATAGTTGGACATAAAGTTATTCTACAAAGACCTACCTGAAAACTGAAAAGTGGGAGAATAATCTGGATGAAATACAAGAGAAGAGGGGAAAAGAAAAGGGAGAAGCAGAAATGGCAGGGGGAGAGAGACTGAGAGCACCGAGAGAGAGGGGAAGAGGGTGCAAGATCAAGACAACTGCTTTAGGTGTTTGATATGGAGCAGAAATGGAAGATAAAACCATAGTAAAGAGACATTTAAAATGGAATTGTGATGTTTTGTTTTTATTCTGTCAAATTTGTGGCTTCTGAATATACCCACGCCTTCCCTTGACTCATGTGCTAATTAACAACCAACACACCCTGATTCTTTCATCATTAAATCCCATTATAAACCTAATGCAAATATTCACTCTGCTAAATTCAATCACCTCAGAATTTCAAAGGAATTTATCCACTAATTAGTAAGTATTCATTATTCTTAACATGAAAACTATTTGAAAGGGCAATTTGGAGGAATTTTAAACATTTGAGTGCTGTTAAGAGACAAGTTTTAAACTTTGAGTTTAGTTAAGCAAAGAAAAACAAAACAAAACAGAAAAGCAGAAAGAAATAAAGCAAATCAAACAAAATGACTTGCAAATGGGGCAGATCTCAGAACCACAGCAGGTTCAGACAACTCTAACCAATCATGTGATCTGACAATGTTTACAGAATATGGGAGTTCAGGGTAGGAAGAACTTAATTGGTTATAGCTTAATTGGTTAATTGGTTACAGAGCATCCTATAATTAACTAAAGCTCAGCTACTGTGGTTAAACTCTATTAGGCTTAATGCAGGCGCCTCATCCAGATTATTCTCCTAAGAAAAATTATATTTAACAGTGTATACACACACACACATTTTACCCTGTAATACCAAAACTATAGAATTTCCCACAGATGTGCACAAGGGTTTACGTACAAGGATGTATACTGTGGCACTGTTTCTATTAGAGAAAGAGAGAAAAATAAATATGTAGGGATATGGGTGCTATGGTTTGAATGTATCTCCCAAAAAAGAATGTATTGGAAACTCAATCCCCAATGCAACAGTCTTAAGATATGGGACATTTGAGACATTATTAAGTAATGAGGGCTCTACCTTCATGAATGGATTCATGTCGATTATAAAAAGGACTGGGGCTGTGAGTTCTCCCTCTCCGCCTTTCTCTCCCCCTTGCAGGATCATGCTGTCTTGTCCTTCAGCCTCTCACAATAAGATGACAGAGCAAGAAGACCCTCACCAAATGCCAGCACCTTGATCCAATAAATTTTATTTTCACTGTTATGACTGTCTTGATCATTGCTACAGGCCAAATGTGTCCCCCAAAAGTTCATGTATTAGAGACTTGATCTCCATTGTAGCAGTGTTAAGAGGGTGGGAAATGCAATTTTGGTATTTGAAAGCTGGGTCGTTTAAGAGGTGATTGGATCATGAGGACTGTGCCATTGTGCGTGGATTAATCCATTGATGGTTTAATGGGTGGTCATGGGTGTTGTTCTGATGGCTTTATAAGGAGAGCTAGTGAGAAGATTAGTTCACTCTTATTCTAGCCATATGATACTCTTGGTGGCTGTAGGGAGTCACCCCACCAGGAAGAAGGCCCTCACCAGATATTTTCCCTAGATTTAGGACTTCCAAGCCTCCAAAATTGTAAGAAATAAATTTCATTTCTTTATAAATTACCCAGTTCTACTACTCTGTTATCAGCAACAGAAGAAGCTAATTCAACCATAGGTTGTGTGCTCCATTGGCACAAAACTGCTGTCTCAGTAAATATTTGGATAGCCTCTTTCCAAATCGTTTTGGGATTTTTTTTTTTTTGGACTTTCATATAAAACACAAAAATCTGGCATACAAAGAAAAAAACAGTTGACCGGCAATATTCAAATTCTGTATTTGCCTACTCACTACAATTTATTTGTAAAAACCAATATGAAAAGGACTTTCTTGGTTATTCATGGATATGCACAGAGCTGCAAAAATTTGAGTCCTGCTAGAGGCATGTTTCCAGCTAATTTTGAAAATGGTGACGATCTGCCTTCCTATTTCAACTTTCATGCTGTAAACAAGTGTCATTTTCATAGTATATCAGGTGCCGCATTTTGCACTTTTTCTTGTTGATTTCACGGTTTAAAATGGCCCTCAAACGTAGAGCTGAAGCGTCTAGTGTTTTTAAGCACAAGAAGTCTGTGATGTGTTTTATGAAAATAACGTGTGTCACATAAGCTTTGTGAAGGCCCGAGTTACAGTGCTGTTGGCTGTGAGTTCAACGTGAATGAATTAATAATATGTATTAAATAAGGTGTCTTTAAACAGAAACCCAAATAAAATAAGGTTATGTATTGACTGAAGGATGAAAATGTTGTAGCCAAAGGCTCATAGGAATGGAATCCGTATTTCAGCTAGCAGCGATGCTTCAATATTGGTTAACACAGTGCTTATGGCCACTTTATAGGATGTAAGGACAATGAACAAGAAGAATGGGTTGTATGTCATACTTGTTTTAAAAAGAATTTGTGTGCAGAATGCAATCAAGAACCTGTACTTATACACAGAAAAAAATAGATTGCCCAATAGAAAAATGGGCAATGAAGAGCTAATTCATGACAAGGAAAATGAAAGTTCTGGTAAACAGGAAAAGAAGCTAATTCTAATTAATAATGAAGACAAAATAATTGAAATAATACCATAATTTCATTTTTTCATCCATGAAATTGGCAAAATATTTGTAAATTTGATACCAACCCCTAAGAGAACGGGATTAATTTGTTAATCAATGATCTCTCCTAGAGTGCGGGAAAGGGAAAAGAATTTAAGGTTTAGGGACTTATCCCTGTTGGTCTACTCCAGGAGTATCCTGTAGATGTATTAGAGGAACACTTAGAGGAATGTGTGTCTCTCGAAAGAAACTCAATAAACATTATTAAATGAATCTTAGTTAATTACTGGCATACATCTAATATGAGAGTATTTATGTGTGAGATGCACAATTTAGACCTTGGTTTTTAGAACTAAGTGTAGTGTCAACTTAATCAATGGTGCAGAGGTGTGTTACTAACACTGCATAAACCTAATAGCACCTTTTTAAATGCCTGGAGACTATAATTGCTTTAAAGAGGTGGGTGTGATCTTCAAAGAGTCTAATAAAAGGACCTATGAGAGACAAGTTCATTTTTCTCCAGAGAAGAACTGCACCTAGAGTTGGCCGCACTGTGGAGTTTTGTGAAAGTTACTATTGCGTCAAGTGAGCTCCTGATCTTATGCTGTACTTAACAGATGTTTTGGAAGAATCAGTGCAGAAATCATTAATTGAACCTGGGGTAAGCTTATCTATCAAGCCTACTATCAAGGAAATTTCTTCTATTGTTATTTAAAAACTAATAAACTTGTGTACTAAAAATGTCCTACTATCCTAAATTTACTAAATTATACCAGTTGTAACTCATATTCCTACTAAGCATTTTATGGATTATTAGGATATTAATTGTTTCTATTTTGTATATTCTGTGGTTGTTTAATATATTGTTAGGGCTCAGAAGATAGTTATCAAAATCATGTAATTTTACAGCAAAGTCTCTAAAATATTCAGAGTTTGCTGCTATAGGTATGTATGTATAGTGAATACATAGAGTTCATGTTAATACATATACACACATATGTAATTAGTATATTAATATTGGTACTTTGAATTTACTAAGAAGACGTTATTGTTGAATATTCTAAATGCTTCCCTTCATAATCTTCAGCTTTTATGCTTGATTTTAATTTCTTTCTTTCTATTTTTTTTTTTTTTCCTGCAAAAAGCTTTATTTCCACTTGGTCCAAGGCTTAGGAAAGGGCTGCTCCAGGGTGGTTAAAAAGCTGCCTAGTGGCTGGAAGGTGAGGCCCAGGCAGGAGCCTTGATACCAGAAGACGCAGAAAGACCCCTCAAAGGCTGTTGGGCTCTGGAGGCTTGTCGAGCTAGGACTGGGTCTAGAGCTCACAGACTTCTCCTGTGCATTCACAGACTGGGTCACAAACCCTTCACTCACAGGTCTCTGAGCTAGGTGATCAGCAAAAACAGTTCTTGGAGCCATAGAATGGAGTACATGGCTGCGCAGGGCAGACACCTGAGGCAGTCAACACCAGCCAGGTGGCACTCAGCACATGTGCACACTAACTCCACCCACACACAACTTGCTTACAAAGAATGCCCAGCACCACCCCCAACCAGACCTAAGGCAAGGGGCCTGATGAAATTATTCCATTGTCCCAACAAGGCTCCTAGTCGTGCTTCAGGGAGAGCCTTTCAAAGAGATACTCACCCAGCCAGGCGCTGGGACCGACCTGCCTATAGAGATTAGTCAGGTGGTCACCTGTCTTCTTGATGAGTTTCACTTCCTCAACTAGGAAGTGGCTCTCCAGCAAGTCACAGAGATGGGGTCTCTGCAGGCAGAACCCAGGACATGAAGATCCAAAAGGGCCTGATTGAGGTTCTTCTCCAAGGCTATGGTGGCTTCCATGGCATCCAGGGTTTTATCCTCTCATCTTCGGACGGCTCTGTATGTCCTGGAGGAGGGCACGGGCCACCGCGCTGGTTTTGCATCTTTAAAAGATGCTCGTCACCTTCCCGCTTCTCCTGAGTCAACTCGCAGGATAAGTAGCCCACACCCCCCAGAACCACATCTTCACAGTGAAAACACAAGCCCAGAGAGAGGTGGGTGTTCCCACCTGATCTATGCAGATAGATCAGGCGGTTGACTGCGGCCTCCACCTTGGTGGAATAATTGTGATGAATCTGGGAGCTGGTGATTGGTTGTCAATAAGGAGCTCACCACAAAAAATGCTCTTCATTAGTCCCTGAAGCAGGAGGTGGCCAAGAACATGGTGCCAGAGGTTGTGAATGAAAGAGGAGATTGGAGGGCAGTCCGAAGCTGGGAGAGAGGAAGCAGCACCCCGGTCTGTTCCGTCCAAGCTCTGCTGAAGCAGGAGACATCCGCAGGACCGCTGGGTGGACTGATTTTAAATTCCTAAAATAATAATGAGAAATGTAGAACAGTGACTAGAAGGGAAATCGGGAGATTCCCGAAATATCCTAATTTAGAATTCAGAACCTGATTGTTAGACCAAATAAATTGTTACTTTAAGGAATAATTTTATGTGTGTGGCACGTTGTCATTAGATTTGAGATTTTCCTTTTATTAAACTATTAATAAGTTCCTGACAATGACTCTGGCCTGTCAAATCTAATTGTAATTCTAAGATTCTTGGTTCTTTCATTAAATTCTTCAGTGTTATTAAAGAAAGGACAGTAAAGTTGACTATGTAGAACTGCCAAAATAAATATTGCAGCTGAAATGTGATTATATATATTTCATATTAAAATAAATAAATAAACTCTTAAAACAAATTTAGAGGGATGTGTTACTTAAACTCTCTGCCTCAATTTTTCTGCCAGGAAGCAGAGTTATAATACTTTATAGTACCCACCAGTTAGGGTTGTGATAAAAATATATGTTCATTAAAAAAATTTTTTTAAAGTCAGTTCAGAGTTTGTATTGCACCGGGCAGAAGTTAATTTAATCCCCAGGAAGATAAATGACCCCAATTTCTATCTTTTTTTTTTTTATTTGAATGAACCTAGATTGGTTTGATTTGTATTCTGTTTTGTTTTGTTTGTGTTTTAAGGAGCTGTGCTTCTGTGTTCCTCTCTCTAAGGACATTTTATAGAACCCTCTGACCGTCTTCTTCTCATATTTCATTGGCCAAAATAGAGATTCTCACTCACTCCCGAATCTATTATCACTTATTGGAAAGAATAATGGGGACAGTTATGACTGTTTTAGAGCAATTAGGACCACAACCCAAATCCTATATCCACATCCAAGAAATCAATACTTGAACAAATGTGAATTCTTTTAGGGAGTGAGAACTTGGAGTGGAAGGGGTGGTAAGTTTTGTAGTCAGAGTAAGGTCTGCTATAAAGCTGACAGCTCTCCTTGTGCCTCAGTTTTTCATTTATGTCCTAGAATAAATAGAGCGTATCCTGCTTTAAGGAGCATTTTTTAAGAAAAGAGGGTATAGCCATCACTATGCACACAGAACTTCAGAAACTTCTCGCCAACCCAGGCCCAGAAATGACCTGTTACTTCTTTCTCAGAAACATGGATCCCAGAATCTTGCATTCATCCAGAAGGGTCTCACATGCTCCATCTGCATGAAGTACTTCATTGACTTAGTCACCATGGGCTGTGGGTGCAGCTTTTGCAGGCCATGTCTCTACCTCTGCTGGCAAGACATCTCAGTTCCTGCTCACTGTTGTGAATGCAAGAGATCAGCATAGCAGAGAGACTTAAAACCAATATTCATATGAAGAAACTGGGTTCCCTTGCCAGAAAAGCCAGTCTCTGGCAATTCCTGAGTTTTGAGGAACATATGTGTAAGACCCACAAGGAGATAAAGGAGATCTGTGAAGAGGACAAAAATCTACACTATTTGCCCTCCTGTCAATCTCAGGAGCACAAGATTCACAGACACTGTATCTTAGTAGGCTGCTGAGGAACACAGGGCAAGTGATGCCTCCGAAGATCCATTTCTGTAAAGGACAAATAAAATTCCTGTGGGTCGGTTTCCTTGGGTATCAGAGGACTCTATTAGTGTAGTCCTTTCAGAATGTCTGTTCTGGAGTTCCTTTGCCTCAAGCCTCCCAGATATGACGAACATCTGAGGTAAATAAGGGAAACATTAAAACCTCTTTATTTTCAATGGGGCTGGTTTTTCTCTCATTCTGGACCCCCTCCATATGTTAGGGTATGAATGTTACATTATTCTTTTCAATGGCACTCCAATTCATGGTTATTTTGCTGGAGAAGCCTATGAAGAAAAATGTACTCTTTATGGCAAAAAGCTTGTGAAAATCACAGAAACCTGAATATGGAAACTACCACAACCAGATCTTAGAAGGCTAGTGCTGAATTTCTAGCTAAGCCACAGATATCACCGAAAGCATGCTAGTTTATTCCCAGGTAAAGCAACACGGTACTTATACACCAACAACTACATGAGGCATCAGACAGACTGTCATATATGCTGGGATGGGTTAAATGTTGGGTATAGGAGATATTTGGGAGGCATCGAAGATTCCAGTGAAACTTCAAAGGCAGGGTAAGGATTGATCTGAATGCTGGTGAACAAACAGCATTTGGAAATGGATGAAAAATCTCAGGCAGAGGGAGCAGTGGCTCAAATCTAAGGACACCCTGAAATTAAGCAATTATAATTGAATAACATATCATGTGTGGTGGGGGAATATGATGAGAGATGTGGTTTTGTATGTTGAGGGGTACATGTAAACATGCCATAATATGGAAATGGATATATAAATATAAGGAGAAGTCTGAGTACTTGAAAAGAATTTTTAAAATAAGTGATTTTTTCTTTGTAGATGGTTATCTTGAGGATGTGATAATTTAAATGAATATTAATTAAAAATATTTTATGAGCACCAAGACTATGCCAACTGTTAACCTAGAAAATGTAACAGTAAACAAGACAGAAAATATCCTTGCCCTAACAAGGTTA
The DNA here is from genome assembly GCF_027409185.1 of Cynocephalus volans. Taxonomy (NCBI): domain Eukaryota; kingdom Metazoa; phylum Chordata; class Mammalia; order Dermoptera; family Cynocephalidae; genus Cynocephalus; species Cynocephalus volans. The sequence goes on along the minus strand of NC_084463.1, from coordinate 64,685,433 downwards.
AATAAAGGCAAATGGTCAATATGTAAATAAGAAAAATATATGATATGTTAGAGCATGATACGTTTCTTGAAGAATAATAAAGGAGGGGAGTTGACAAAAAGTACAGAAGAGTAGGTCATGGAAATGCGTGTTGAGTTTTAGATGGGGGGTCAGAAAAGTTCTCATTAGAAAATTCACATTGAAACAAAGTCCTGAAGAGAAAGGCAATCATGAGCATGTACACAGCGGGAGAATTCTAGGTGGCAAAGAGAGCCCGTGCAATGTTATTGCATTTGGGAACATGAGTAGGAAGGTGGTTTAAGGAACCACCGTGAGGTCTATGTGGCAGAATGGAGTAACAGTAGAATTGAAGGAAAGGAGATCAGAGAGATAATGGAGGTGAGATGGTAAATGAAGCCTTAATAGAACAGGTTTGCCTGGAGGAAATGCATGGAAAGGAACAGGCTAGTCTGAGGTCACCACATATAAAATGGTTTAAAGTACCTTGCCCCAAATCTCAGAAATAGGGCTAAATAATAGATTCCAGTCCAGTTGCTATAGCTGTAAAATCCATCTATCAAGCGTGAACTGGGTTTCCTTTCCATACATAGGGGTTGCAAGTAAGAAATGAAGTTAATTTTTCTTTATGACTGTCTTAGAAAACACTTTATCATGAATTAAGTGACTGTAATTGGTTGGATAAAACTATGTTTATCCTAATGCAAAAAAAATTGGAATAAAATTTTTTTGGAGGGTTAAAAATAATTGATACAAAACAGAATCAATGAGATTCTGTAGGAGATGGAGAAATAGGTTGATGGTTTGACTCACCCAGTGTCATTGCAGGGTTATGAGTTTAAGGAGAGAAGCAACCACAGCTGAACGTCAGAAGATGCCTGCAATTCTTCATGAAGAGGAGCAACATCAGTTAGAGAGACTATGAAAGGAGGGCAAGGACATTTTTTAGCAACTCGAGGAAAGTAAATTCAGAATGGCTCCAAAGAGGGAAATATTAAGGACATATGAGGAACTGAAGGAAACAGATATGGAGCTGTTCCAGGTAATGACTGACAAATGGGGTATCAGGATGTTGAACATTCATGTGAAGTTATTTTTCTGTCTCAACTGAAATCCATCTCCTATTCTATTTTCATCATTTGTTTCCAAAAACATTGTTCTAAAACTGCAGCTACTTAGTTTCAAGGACATTGCCTCTCTAAGGGATTCTACAAACCAGAGATCCCTCCTTCTTTATCCATGAACAACAGAATTTTGTAGAATGGTTAAGGTAACATCCTCAAGAAATACTTCCCACCTAAAAATTAATAATATATTTTGACTTTTTGAAAATTCAAAAAAGAATAAGCTGTTTATTGACATTTAGGTTAACTCATGGACATAGAAAGATGGAGCAATTTGGGAATCTAGGCTTGCATTACTATCATTTTGGGGTATACCAACTTTGGAATTAGTTAGGGCCTGGGAACGATGGCTGATTAACTTATTCATAGTTATAGCAGAGCACAGAGACTCCCCAGGCCTCCTCCCCCTTTTCTCACACTGAGAATGTCTTCAAAAATCAGATTTTACCAGGACATTAATTTATGACAGTAGGGTAGACTGATTTTCTTCTTGTTGTTGTTGTTTGTTGTTGTTGTTGTTGTTGTTAGGACATAGAAAATGCTTCCCAGGAAGAAAGACAGTGGGGAAATAATAACTTCTGAAACCATTTCACAATCTTACCCCGGACCTAGTGGAAGAGGTATCTTGTGAAAAGCACTGTTTCCATTTTTCTTCTCACGGGCTTTTGGAGACATAATGCACAGGTGAGTGTGTACCTGAATTCCAGCAGATGATCTTTCAGAGTTTCCCCAAATATCAGGCAGGATCTACTAAAGTGATGGCATAATTTATTGGGATATTAATTCAATATCTGCCTGGATCTACTTTTCCCCTCTCCCATCCAGGTATACATCTTTTTAGTGTCATGCTGAGTGATTTTATTTGGCAGGTTTAATACAAATGTTGCAAAAACAAACAAACAAAATGATAAAAAATTGTCCCTTCATTCCTGACTTTTTTTAGTTCTCCAAAGCCTACATGTATGAAGGAGGACCGCTGAGTTTTGTAGGTGGTGAAAAAGTCAAATACCTCACAGAGGTTGCCAGCAGATGCTGGGGAGAAAGGAAGAGAGAGAGAGAGTATACCAACAGACTCTATATGCACAAGTTTTGAAAAATAGATGAAACAAACCCTTAAGGTGTTAACAGCTGTGTTTTCCTCTAGGAAAGCTCTGCTTTAGGAAGCAGATCTCCCTGTCTGGAGAAGTTCTGCAATTTCTACCCTGTGAAGATAGCAACAGACACACCAGTCTTCAGAGAACCCCTCATTTCCAGATGGAGATTTCAGCGAAGTTTGCTAATGGACACCAGAATTTCATTCCTGAATATGCTCAAGGGCATAAGAGACTAATGATCTTTACAGATTTCTGGGCAATAGCAGGAGCAATTAGACTAAATGCTGACATTTTAGCAATATACTTAAAAATTCAGGAATTGTGAATAAGAATTTGACAAGGTGGTAATTTTTAAATTTCAAAATTGGTGCATTAAAAGTATTCTGATGAAGTCTCTTATATATAAGAATAATATTTTTTATGGCTGCCCTGCATCTTTGTCCTTGCAGGAGTACATCAGTGCTGGTGCACACGCCCCAACCTTTGCATCCAGAGATCAGTGTGGGGCCTATCACTGGACTGATGGATGGGCTCAACCACTTCCAAGGTGAGTGTCAACCCATTGGCTGTATTCCCGTGATCTAGTATTTATTGTTAGGAGCCCGTGAGAAATATTTTCCCCTTTGTTAATGGTTTTAGATATTTTCAGAAATGAATCATATAACTATGCAATCCTTTAACTGAGTATGTCCTTACAGGCAGATTTACAATATCAAGAGTTAATGATAGTGCAAAACATAAATATGACCCAGGTTCATATGTAGTGAGTCATACAGTTAGTAAAAGGAATGACACATAGAAAATGAAAATTTTAATAAATGGATCAGTGATCAGATTTCAGCTTAATTTCTCACTGTTACATACAAAATTATACATTTATTCAGTATATTTAATTTTGAATTGTTAAGCAATTTTGGGGGGATATATAGCTTGCTAGAGCTTGTTTGTTTTTAATTTTTTTCACAGTGGATAGATTGTATTCATATAATGTAAAAAATATGAGTTACAATGTAAAAAAGTAAAAGGAATTTCTTATAGACTAAAGTAGTAATAAAAACAAAAATAATTTCAGCTTACAATATAAAAAGCTGCATGTTATATTTCAAAATGTACATATGGACATATAGATTTTCTTCCAGTTCCCTTAGAGGTTCTTAGATAAGGGAATATCTTCACATCTCATTCAAAATGATGACACTATTACTTAGAAATAAGAAATGTCTTTCTGATACTAACCTGTATAACTAAAAAGAAAGTTCAGGAGATAAATTACTGGCTATTTTGATTTGAAAACTGAATTGAAAGAGATTGATTTTACATTTGACTCTCAATATTTGAATTCTCAAAAATTTTCAATATTTTTGGTTAGGGATTTGTTTGCTCTGTAGATGTTTTCATCATCCCTATAATTTATTAGATATTACAACCTAAGCTATTCTCACTGTTGTAACCTTATATTTTTCAGGAAATTAACCTTTTGGTAGAACAACTTTTATCTCAGGGCTTTAAATTTTCATTATTTACATATATGTCTATGTATGCTTTTTCTTTTTTGAGTGGATGTTTCTCTGGATCCTCAAAGAGTCAATAGTCAAGTCCTCCTATATGGAGAGTTGAGAAGGACTAGTCTTGGATTTGATCCTCATGATGCATCCTATATCTCTCCAAAACCTGGATGTTTTCTTGTGTGGGGTGTGCAGACTTTTACCTCTGGCAGACATTACAGGGAGGTGGATGTGGGGGACTCTTGGAATTTGTCTTTTGGTGTCTGTAATGATTATTAGAAAGAGAAGAATAGTTATGATAAGATAGACAAGAAGGAGGGATTCTTTCTTCTTGGATGTGTTAAGGAGGACATTCACTGCAATGTCTTTTCCATCTCCCCATTTTTATGGCATTATGTGCCAAGGGTGATTGATCTAATAGGAGTATTCATGGATTATGAAGGTAGAACTGTGTGCTTTATTAATGTTGCTAAAATTTCCCTTATATACAGCATCCCTTTTTGCTAGAAAGCTGGTAGAGCAATATTTTGGGGTGTGTCTACGAGGGTGTTTCCAGAAGACATTAGCATGTGGGCCTGAATGAACTAGGTGGGAAAGATGTGCTTTCGAGATGAGTGGGCACCATCCAATCTGCTGGAGACCCTGAGAGGGGAAAAAAAAAAACAGAGGAAAAGATGAATCTTTCTTTATCTGCAAGAACTGGGATACATTCAGCTCTTCTGTCTGTGAACATCAGAACTCAAGACTCTTCAGCTCTTGTGTTCCAGCATTTAAACCAACGGCACCATTGGCTTCCTTTGTTCTGAGGCTTTCACACTTCAACTGAGCCATGCTAAAGGGCATCCAGTTTGCAGATGGCCTATCGTGGGACTCCTCAGCCTTCACAATCCTGTGAGCCAATTCCCCTACTAAATCCACTGCCATATATTTATTACAGACATATACTTTTGTTTCTGTCTCTCTGGAGAACCCTGAATAATACACCAGGTGCTGTCTTCATGTAACACTGCCATTCTGGGAAAAGCCACATGGTCTCCTGGTCCTTCTGATGGTTTATGAAGCCCAGGATAACTCAGGGCAGCTGCTTTTTCCAACACTTCCTCTCACCTCACCACCAGCACGGTATACTTATAGTGGAAATTGAAGGCCCATATTTCCACATTGCACCATCCAATTTGGTATAATTTTTGTGTTTTAGGTTCTTTTTGTTTGTGCATCTACAAATCATATTTAGTAAATACTGGGCAAAATCATTTTTGATATTAATCTGCATAAAAAGGGGAAGTTCTCAAAAAGGCCACCCAAATGAGAAGAAGCCTTGTGGAGGCTGCAGAGGGAAAACCTTTCTCTGTGACACACAGGATATGGATGGAGGGCTCTGCCTGGTCTGCTCTTATGTGGTTGTTGCCGAACATGGGGTATTCCTTAGAGTGCAGCCTCAAGTCAGGATACTGCAGAAAAGCATGTGCTGAAGGTGAGGAAAGTGAAATTTCTAAACCAGATTATTGAAGCATTGTTCATTCTTGGCTTCTGCCAACCACCCAGAACTTTTCCCAGAGCTTAGTTTCAGCATCTCAAGTTTCTAGATTTATTGGAAAAGATACCAGATAAAGGTTTGCTGAGAATAATTTTGTCAAAGAGTCCTACCTTATTTTCACCTGGATGATGGCAGTAGTTACCAGAGAAAAGTTCAAAGGAACGTGAAACTCAAAACTGAATCTTACCTTTATATCACTTTATAGAATCACCTTTGTAGAATCTGGTGTAGATTTTCCTCAGGAAACATAGAGGTCTGTCTTCTATGCAGGGCTAGAAATTAGCCCCAAATGCCTGGAAAATTGTAAGGATCAACCATTCTATTTTCTTACAAATAAGTGGGACCAAAAAATATATATTTTATTTTCTGATTACACAAATACCACAGTCTTCTCATTAACATTTTATAAAATACAGAAAAAAGGATAAAATAAAATTGCTTTAATATCATCCCTAGAAAAACCTAGTTAATATTTTTTAAAAATATATTACTTTTTTAATAAATACACACTTCTGTACTTCAATGAGAAAATAATTGTGCTAATAAAATTGGTTAAGAATTGGAAAATAAAGCCCTTGAGATTTTTATCTGTAGGCCCCCAAGAGAGAGAGATTGTGCTTTTGAAATCTAAGATCACCTTCAAAAATCAAAATTTTAAAGACTTAGTAGATTTTCCATGTGAAATGTATATATACATTTATTTCTGAAGATTGAAAGACCAGACAATAATTCCCACTCTTTCCAAATATTGCATTCCCATAGCTGAGTCATTTGGTGAGAAATATATAAGAACAAAAAGGTCATCTATATTTAATTGCCAAATTGTAGAAGAGTGGGAATATGAGTTATTCTTTTTAAAAAATTCTTTCTTTCTCATTTTTACCATTGTTGTTGTTTTTGTTTTGTTGTAATGCAAGTTATAAATTAAGTTGACCCAAGGAGCTCCCTGAACTGGGACTTCCTGGCTTTTCTCTCCTTTAGCATCTGAGATGGGTCAGGCCATGTCAGGCAGAAAATTTTATTTCCTGCCCTTGCTGAGAGGCCTAAAGAGCAGCAAGAAAACATCTGATGTTACATAACTCACGAATAATGTAAGTACATAGAGAACATAAAGTTGAAAGGGTGGTGAATAAACCACTTATATCCTTAGTATGAAAACTAAAGGCAAACAGAAGACAACAACAAATACAACAATTATATAAAAGATATTAAAAGATGCAACTTGAAACAACAGAATTTCAAAAGGTAAAGGGGTAATGACATTAAAGCATAGAGTTGTTTTTTTTTCTTAGACACCAAAATTAAGTTATTATTAGTCTAAAATAATCTGCTATACCTATAACATTCTTTTTTGTTGTTGTTGTTAAATTTGTATGGACCCACAAAAAGACCCTATATGGCTAAAAGTATCTTGAACAAACAAACAAACAAACAAACAAAAAACCAAAGTTGGATCTATCACACTACCTGACTTCAAAATATTCTATAAAGATATAATAACCAACACAGCATGTTACTGGCATAAAAACAGACAAATAGAAAAATGGAACAGAGAGAGCCTGGAAATGAATCCACACACTTACAGCCAACTGAATTTTGGCAATGGTGCCAAGAATATACAGTAGGCAAAGGATCGTCTCTTGAACACAAGGGGTTGGGAAAACTGGATATCCACTAAGAGAAGATTGAAACTAGACCCCTATCTTTTACCATTCACGAAAATCACCTCAAATTGGATTAAAGACTTAAATTTAAGACCCCAAACTATGAAACTACTAGAAGAAAACATAGGAGGGGTGATACATGAAATGAGACTCAGCAGTACTTTTTTGAGCAAGACTACAAAGGCACAGGCAATTGAAACAAAAGTACACCAATGAGACTACATCGAACTAAAAAGCTTCTGCCCAGCGAGGGATCCTATCAACAAAATGAACTGACAACCTATAAAATGGGAGAAAATGTTTGCAAACTACACATCAGACAAGAGGCTAATATCCAGAATATATAAAGAACTCAAATGCTCAAAACCACTAATCATCAGGAAAATGAAAATTAAAACCTCAATGAGGTATTTCCTCACTCCATTTAGAATGACTATTATCAAAAAGACAGAAAATAACAAGTGCTGATGGGGATGAGGAGAAAAGGGAACCCTCCTGCATTGTTACTGGGAATGTAAATCAGTACAGCCATTGTGGAAAACAGTATGGAGGTTCCTCACAGAAACAAAAATAGATTAACCTTATGACCCAGCTATCCCACTACTGGTATATACCCAAAGAAAATGAAATCACTATATCAAAAAGACACCTGCACTCCCATGTTCATTGCAACACTATTCACAATAGCCAATGCATGGAATCAACCTAAATGCCCACTAGTAGATGAATGGATAAAAAATACTGTGGCATATATACACAATAGAGTACTATTTAGCTATAAAAAGAAAAATAAAATCCTACAATTTGCAGCAACATAGAAAATATACATACACATCATAACTGAGTTCTTGATTGTAGACTATCATTGTCTTCGCATTAGACCCAGAGAGAAGCAAAAGCCTTTTAGACGGGACTGAATAAAAAATTCTCAACTTTATTCTATATGTATTTATGTATCTGTGTGTTTAAAGGTGTGGGTATGTGTGTACTATTACTTGAAGTTATGTGTAATATATAACATAAAGCTGTAGCTCAGTTTAGAAGCCATGCAATAGGACAGCAAAACCTGGAATCACCTGGAGGGCCTGTTAAAACATGTTGCTGGGCTCCCCTCCAGGGTGCCTGATTCAGTAACTCTGAGGTGGGTCTCTGGAATTTGACCTTTCCAACATGTTCCCAGTTGATGCTGCTGATCTGGTGACCACAATTTGAGAACCACTGCTTTAAGCAAACCTGGTGTAAAAATCCGTAAGTGGTGCTAATTGATTTCAGGTGCAATCAGTTATTATCAGATCTTTAGAGTTTTTTCACAGAATATTTTTACTTTCCTGTGTTAATCTACTCAATGGGGATAGTGTCTTAGAACATTGATTTGATCAACACATGTCATACACAGGTGATTGTAGTCAACGTTGTACCCCCCCCAAATTACGTATAATAAATCATGCTTTGATCCAAAATAAAACAAACAAACAAAAACACCAATTCCATTGTTTTAATGCTTTCTGAAGAAAGAGGTGTGGTAACTTCTAAGAAAAATAGGCATGGTCATCAGAAAGTTTGTAACAACAGCAGTCAGAACAAATATTTCTTCTTCCTTTATTATCATTTCACACATTCTTTTCAGGAGAATGTACAGTGAATCACAACTTACTGTATTTCAGAGAGGTACTATTTTAAGTGGCAAGACATCCTAACATTGACAAAGGTTCTTCTAAAATGGGGCTTGGCCAGACAGATTTCAAAGCCTGTCTGGTAGTACCAAATTTAAATTAAAAGGATTACCACCTACATTTGCTTTCAAGTTTTCTGTCAGAAAGTATCTATTTCTGCTGCATTTCTCAAATGGGAAGCTTGCCTGAATCCCCCTAGTTTAAGATGATACTTGAACTGTATCATTTCTGTGTGATTTTCATACAGCTTGCTTATTGCTTACTTTGTGATCTATTTGTCCTCTATTTTGTGAAGTTGTGGAGAGGAAGATAGAGAAATCCCACCTTCTATTTTGTTCTAACTTATGAAAAAAAAACTTCCTTGTATTGTGAAATTTCCTATGCTTTCAAATATTCTATCTACTAAGGATATTTTAAAATAGGTCTTGAAAGAGTGCAAAGAGAACACAGTTTCTGCTAAAAGACAAGCTCTGAAAAGAAACACAACTGGAATTCCTGATTTTTTTTTTTACTCCGGATTATCATGGTGTTTATCCTAATGTATTTTTTTTAATAATAATTTATTAACAAGTACTAATTGACATCTAATAATATGAAGAGGTGGCAACACCAAATGCTGGGGAAGATGTGGAGCTACAGTAACTTTTATTCATTGCTGGTGGGAATGCAAAATGGTACAGACACTTTGAAAGACAATTTGGTGATTATTTCCCAAACCAAACATATTCTTACCATAGGATCCAACAACAGTGTTCCGTGGTATTTATTTTAGAACATAGTGTAGAGAGGGCAGAAATTATCAAGGAAGAGAAGGACATATATTCATACATCATATTAAATATTGTCACAGGTGAGAGTGAGCATGCAAGCAGAATGTGAAATTCTAGAAACTCAGACCAGAATTTGCAAGGTGGGTGTTGTTTAAACATCAATGATGGGGATAAACCAGCACTAGTGAGTTCATGTAATCAATAAGAAGAAGACAGGTCCTTCAGCTGGTCCTACCTGCTGAAAAAACTCATCACACCATGGCTACAAGGATCCTCACATAAAGGGGTTTGAAAAGCAAAGTGTGTTGTGCTCAGAGTCATTTGGAGTTGGCTGGCCTGCGAAGACCTCAGAAAGTTGCGGTTGCCATCCAGAGAGCCCAGAGAAAACAGAACCCCAGACCTTGTTCGATGTATTTTGGGTGGATTTTGCTACAAATGCTGATGAGGCCAATTATCAGGCGAGTACAGGTTTCTGAGTAGATGAATCCCTACTTTCTTCCCTTAAAAATAAAAAATAGAGGAATAATTCGACTCTCAGTATACTTAAGAGCTTCCCAAGCAGAAGTAATGTGCCAAGATAATAAAAATTATGTAGTTACTTTCAGTTTATTCTTGAGCTAGAAAAATTTAATCTCTATCTTTTTATTTAAATGTATAGTATGACGTAACTTTTATTTTTATTCCTTATACATACAGATTGTGAATTTTTAGAGAGAAAGTCCTAGTTATCATGTAGTTTCTTTGGCGTGATATCTTAACTTCCTTGGAAACTCTTGTTGTAGAATGTGAAAAGTACTAACTTTCCTGAAACTTCAGGTTGCAGCCTTGGTCATTAAAGTGCTCAGCAGCAATCCAGAAATTGGTGATGGCTGTGGAAATGTGGCGTTGGTTACCACAGCAAAGTAACAGGAATGAGAGAATCGCCTGGACTCATTCTGGTCCAGAATGGGAATTTTGATTACTTCCAGTTATTTATTTTATAAGCACAATATATTAGATAACACTGGTTGTCATTTTAACTTGGGGTTTACATATTTCCTAAAGTGGATGATCTTTTGATAGCAAGTGTGATATGATTGTAGAATATATTGCTCTTCTCTCATCAATAGATACCCTTTACATTAAGGTTATTTAAAAGCAAGAGTATTGAACTAAAGGTTGTAGTCTAACCAAGATTGACATAATAATAACTATTTTGTATTGGGGTAAATGGTGCGGGTTTTTAAAGAGTACAAAATAAAGCATTGAAAGTGGCTAATTTGGGTCACTCATTTTGGTGATTAATTTTAGTGTGTCTTTATATGTATCATCATTTTTCCCACCTTGTTTTGTCCATGGGTGGTAAACCAAGTATTTCTGTGTACAGGTGAAGAAGACAAAATGGAAATAACATAGACAAGTGATTTCTTCCATTAGCTCACGTAGCAACTGCACATTTCTTCATAATGGCAATTTTCTTTTGATGTTTTATTTGTCCCTATGTGTGACCTTCTGTTGAGAGAGAGATTATCTTCATCTATACATATCTTCTGAAAACAGTCCCAATCATACTGTATATGATTTTAAATAGCATGAGAGCATTCTAAAAAGTTCATTGAAAAGTTTGCATTATCTTTTAATTCTGTCGTTCCACAGACTTTTTGAAGTAACGTTGCATGTTTATTCTGATACTTTTTAGTATAAAAAAAGTTCGTGACTTTGTGAGAAATGACATTTAATTCCTTAAGTGTTTGATTTTTCTTATACACATATTTCTGCTTCTTTTTCTCATCTTCCCGGTAGGGTTATGTCATACACATTTTCCAGAGCCTTTAGTTTGTTTTTATAATTTCTTATTCAAAATATTCTAACATTATTTTGTACATATTTGTGGGGTACAGTATGTTGCTTCAGTACATGAATATACTGCAGAATGATTCACTTAGTGTAGATAATAGTTTTGTACCCATTAATCCACCACTTTTCCTCCTGCCTGCCCCCAACCACCAGTAACCACAATTCCACTCTCTACATCCATGAGAACAACTTTCATTTTTAGATTCCACATATTAATGAGATGATGCAATATCTGTCATTTTGTGCTTTACTTCAACTAACATGATGGTTTCTGGTTCCATCAATGTTGCTGCAAATGATAGGTATCGTATTTTTTATAGCTGAGTAGTATTCCATTGTGTCTATATACCACAGTCTTTTTTTATGCATTCATACATTTATGGACATTTAGGCTGATTTCCTCTCATGGCTATTGTGAAAAGTGCTGTGATGAATATGGGAGTGCAGGTGTCTCTTTGATATATTGTTTTCGTTTCCTTCATATATTTACCCAGTACTGGGATAGCTGTGTTGCAGGGTAGGTCTGTATTTATTTGAGGAAGCTCCATATTGTTTTCCACAGTGGTTGTACCATTTTGTACTCCCAACAGCAATGTAGGAGGTTCTTTTTTCTCTGCATGCTTGCCAGTAATTTTTTGTCATGTTTATAATAGTCACTATTCTCAGTCACTATTCTAACAGGAGTGAAAGGATATCTCATTGAGATTTCAATTTGCATTTCTCTGATTAGTGATGTTGAGCACTTTTTTTCATGTGCCTGTTGGCCATTTGCATGTCTTCTTTTGAGAAATGTCTGTTCAGATTCTTTGCCCATTTTTTAATTGGGTTATTTGTTTTATTTTTTGCTCTTAAGTTCCTTGAATGTTCTGAATATTAACCCCTTGTCTGATGTGTAGTTTACAAACACTTTCTTCCATTCTGTAGGTTGTCTCTTCACTCTGATTGTTTCCTTTGCTGCGCAGGAGCTTTTTAGTTTTAAGTAGTTCCATTTATGTATTCTTTGCTTTAGTTGCCTGTGCCTTTGTAGTCTTGCTCAAAAAAGCACTTCCCACTCCCATTTCGCATAGTGTTTCCCCCATGTTTTCTTTTAGCAGTTTCATAGTTTTGGGTCTTTAAATTTAGGTCTTTAATCCAATTTGAGGTGATTTTTGTGTATGGTGAGATAGAGGTCTAGTTTCAGTTTTCTGCATGTGTACATACAGTTTTCCCAGCATGATTTTTTGAATAAGCTGTACTTTTCCTATTGCATATTTTTGGCACCTGTATTAGTCCATTTCTGTTACTTATAACAAATTACTTGGAACTGGGTAATATGTAAAGAAAGCAAAACTTATTCCTTACAGTTTCAGAGGCTGGGAAGTCTAAAGACCAGGGAACCCATCTGGTGAGGGTCTTGGTAGTAGCATCAGTGACCCAGAGGGGGGAGAGAAGGGGGAGAGAGGAGGGAGGGGGTGAGGGGGGAGAGGGGGGAGAGGGGGCTGAACCTCTCATTTGCTCTCCTTTTAAAGCCCTCAGAACCACGCCCCTGACAATGATTATTAATCCATTCACTACTGCATGGTCCTACAATCTCATCACCTTTTCAAGGCCTCAACTTTCAATTTCCATAATAGTATTTCCCACCCTGAACTGTTACATTGGGAATTAAATTTTGAGGGGACATTCAACCCAAGACAGCATCTTTGTCAAAAATCAGTTGGCAGTAATGTGTGGATTTCTGAACTATTTATTCCATTGGTCAACCTGTCTGTTTTTATGCCAGTACCATGCTGCTACGGCCTAGATTTTACTGATTTTTGTTTAGATGTCTTATGTATCTTTTGTTCCTTTCTTTCCAATTTTCTGTTTGTCTTCTGTATTTGTCAGTTTCTTGGGGTGATAAACTATTTTTTTCTCTTTTGTTAACATTTTTGTTTTGCTGATAGGTATTGTTCTTTCTTGTGTATTCATGGCAGTGATGGTTGTTTTTGTGGTATCAAACCAAGTACTTCCTTGAGAATTTTGGGTAGGGCTGGTCGTGTAGTAGTAAACTCCTGCAGTTTTCGTTTGTCTGAGAAATATACTATTTGTCCTTCATTTCAGAAGGAGAGTCCTGCTGGGTAAAGTGTTCTTGGCTGGCAATTTTTGTCCTTTAGTGTTTTGAATATATCATCCCATTCTTTTCTGGCTTTTAGGGTTTCTGATGAAAAGTCTAATATTATTCTGATTGGGGCTCCCTTACAGGTGACTTGCTGCTTCTCTCTTGCAGCTTTTAATATTCTCTTTGTCTTTGAGTTTTGTCTGTGTGATTATCACATGTCTTGGAGAGGACCTTTTTGTGTTGAATGTGTTTGGTGATCTTTGGGCTTCCTGAATCTGGAAATCTGTGACTTTCCCTATACCTGGGAAGTTTTCTGGTATTATTTCATTCAATATGTTTTCAATGCCATTTCCTTTTTCCTCCCCTTCTAGAATACCCATGATTCGGATATTTGAGCGCTTAAGGTTATCAGTTGTCTCTTTTAGATTTTCTTCAATTTTTTTGATTCTTTTTTCTGGTCTGCCTGTGATAATTCAAACAGCCTGTCTTCCTGGTCAGAAATTCTCTCTTCTGTTTGTTCAAGTGTGCTGGTTAAACTATGTTGTGTTTTTTATTTCATTGAAGGAATCCTTCAACTCCACAAGCTCAGCTACATTCTATTTCAAGGCATTGATTTCTTTGTACATTTCTTCTTTCAGATGCTGTATATTTTTTCTCATTTTATTGTGTTGTCTAACTGAGTTTTCTTGTATCTCATTTAGTTTCTTTAGAATAATTGCTCTAAATTCCTTGTCTGTCATTTCAAAGACTTCCTGTTCCATAGGATCTAGCACTTGAGAGTTATTGTTTACCTTTGGTGGTGATGTACTTTATTTTTTCATATTTCTGGTATCTTTCCTTTGGTGTTTTGTCATTGTGGCTGGGGGTATCTCAGTTCACTCGTTTCACCCTGATTTCTGGCTTTGATCCTGAAGGAACTGCCACTTCTGGGCAGCAGGAACTAGCTGGGCCTGAAGTTCCGCTCCATCTGCCTTCTCTGGCTGAGCTGGCTCCAGGTGTGGGGTCTCTGAGCCTCTTAAGTCACTCCCAGAGGCAGGGACCAGACAGGGCCAGAAGTCCTGCTCTGCCTGCCTTCTCCAGCTTGGCTGGCTTGGGGTGTGGGAACCCAAAGTCTCTTAAGTCTCTCCCTACAGCAGGACTGGCCTGGGTTGGAAGTCCCACCCTACCTGCCTTCTCTGGCCTGGCAGGCACAGGGCACATGGGCCCAGAAGCTTTAAAGTTTTTCTATGCATTGGGGAGCAATCTGAACTGGGGTCCTGCGGTGCGTGGCTCCTGCCCACTCCAGCGCAGATATCAGGTACCCTGTCACTGCTCCTCAATAGCTGCAAGTTGGTTACTCTGTGGGAGACAGCAACATCAGGAACCGACTACTCTGCCATCTTGACCAGAACTCAAAACCTCCCATATTTGTCCATTCAGTATGATATTAGCTGTGAGTCGGTTGTATATGGGCTTTATTGTGTTGAGATACATTCCTCTCCTATACCTAATTTGTTGAGTGTTTTTATCATGGAGTGTTGGATTTAATCCAATGCTTTTTCTGCATCTATTGAAGTTATCATATAGCTTTTTTTTCTTCATTCTGTTGATGTGATGTATTACATGTATAGATTTGCTTATGTTGAACGATCCTTGCATCTCTGGGATGAATTCCACTTGATCGTGGCATATGATCATTTTAATATCTTGCTGAATTGTATTGGCCAGTGTTTTTGAGTATTTTTGTGTCTGTGTTCATTAGTAGTTTTATTTTTTTGTTGTTGTTGTCTCATTTTCTAGTTTTGGTGTGAGGGTAATGCTGGTCTCATAAAATGAGTTTGGACATATTCCTTCCTCTTCCAAGTAAATGAAGAGTTTGAAAAGAACTGGTATTCTTTTTTAATTGGTAGAATTTGGCTGTGAAGCCAAATGGTCATGGAGTTTTCTTTGTTGTAAGACTTATTAGTGCTTCAGTCTCATTACTTGATATTGGTATGTTTAGGTTTTCTGGTTCTTCATGATCCAACTTTCATAAGTTTTTTATGTGTCTAGGAATTAATACATTTTTTTCTGGATTTTACCGTTTGTTTACATAGTTGTTTGTAGTTTCTTATGATCCTTTGTATTTCTGTGGTATCAGTTTTAATGTCTCCTTTTTTTCTGATTTTGAGTCCTCTTTTTCTTTGTCTAGATAAATTGATTTCATTTACTTTTTGAAAAAATAACTATTTGTTTTATGCATTTTCTGTAATGTTTTTTAATCTCTAATTCATTTATTTGTGCTCTGATCTTTATTTCTCTCCTTCTACCAATTTGGGATTTGGTTTGTTCTTGTTTTTCCAGCTCTTTCAGGTGTAACATTAGGTTGTTTACTTGGAGTCTTTATTCTTCTTTGACATAGGCACTTATTGCTATAAACCTCCCTCTTAGAACTGCTTTCCCTGTATCCCTTATTTTTGGCTATGTTGTGTTTTCATTTTCACTTTTCTACAGAAATTTAATTTCCTTCTTGATTTCTTCTTTGAACCATTCATTGTTTAGGAGGATTTTATTTAATTTCCCTTTTGATGGTGATTTCTAGTTTTATTCCATTGCGGTCATTCAAGTTGATATACAGATTTTTTTTTTAATTTGTTGAGACTTGTTTCATGTCATAACATATGGTCAATTTTAGAAAATGTTCCATACTGCTGAGAAGAATGTATTCTATCACTATTGGATGAAATGTTCTATAAATGCATTAGGTCAAGTTGGCCTGTAGTAGAGATTAATTCTGATGTTTCCTGGTTAATCTTCTCTTTGGATGATCTGTTGTTTGCTGAATATGGGGCACTAAAATCTCCAACTATATTATGTTGGGGGAGTCTATCTTGTTATGTCCAATAGCAATTGCTTTATACAACTGGGTGCTCCAGTGTGGGTTCATGTATATTTAGAATTGTTATGTACTCTTGAATTGATCCCTTTATCATTATATAATAACCTTCCTTAACTTGTTTTTTCACTTTTGTTGTCTTGAAGTCTATTTTATTTTATCTGATATAAGTATAGCTACTCCTTCTCTTTTTTTGTTTCCATTCACATGAAATATCTTCTTCCACCCTTCACTTTCAGCTGGTGTGTGTAATTATTAGTTAAGTGACTGTCTTTTTGGCAGCATATTTTTGGTTCTTGTTTTATAATCCATTGAGCCATCCTGTGTCTTTTAATGGAGCATTTAATCTAATTTAATATAACATTTAATCTATTTACATTGGGGGTTATTACTGATATACAGGGACTTGTTACTTTGATGTTGCTTTTTTTTTTCTGGTTGTTTTGTAGATTTTAGTTTGTTTCTAGTATTACTGTTTTGTTTTGTGGTTGAGTGGTTTTCTCTAGCTTTAACTTTTGACTTATCACTATTTACTTTTAGTATGTCTCTTCTATGTTTTTGTGTTATAGTTACCATGTGGCTTACAAAAAACATGTTACAGTTATAACAAATTATGTTAGATTAATAACAACTCAAGTTTGATATCTAAGAAAAAAAGTCAAAGCCAACTCTGTGGTTTGCCATCATTCTCCCCTACTTTTGGACCTGTTTTTGCTGTTTCAAGTTACATCTTTTAATATTGACTACCTTTTATATGCTGGTTGTATATGTTAGTGGCTTGTTAGGTTTGTCCTTTAATCTTCATACTAAGAGTGTAAGCACTTTATTCACCACCCTTACAATACTAGAGTATTCTGATGTTGTCTGTGAACTTACTTTAATAATGAGTTAGGCACCTTCAAATGTTTTCTTGTTATTCTTTAGCACTGTCTTCTTTCAGATTGAAGAACTCCCTTTAGCATTTCTTGTAAGGCAGGTCTAGTGTTGATAAATTTACTTAGCTTTTGTTTGTCTGGGAAAGACTTTATTTATCCTTCATATTTGAAGCTTAGTTTTGCTGGAAACAGAGTTCTTGACTGACAGGTTTTTCCTTCAGCATTCTGAATTTATCATTCCATTCTCGCCTGGAATGTAGGGTTTGCACTGAGAAGTCCACTGAGAGATGTATTGGGGCCTCCTTAAATGTTATGGGTTTCTTTTGCTGCTTTCAGTATTCTTTCATATCTTTGGTTTTTGAGAATTTGATTATGATGTGCCTTGGGGTGTTTCCTCTTGGACTGAATTTGATTGAGGACCTCTGAGCTTCCTGTACCTGGATGATATCATCTTTCTTCATACTTGGGAAACATTCAACCATTATTTCCTTAAATATACTTTCTACCTCTTTTCCTTTTCCTCTCCTTTGGGTGTGCCAATTATGTCATTTTGCTTGAGAGCATCACATATTTGCTGTATTTCTATCTTATTTTTTCCTTTTTTCTTCTCCTCTGATTGGATAATTTTGTGTGTTTTATCTGACTCTTTCCATTGTTTAAGTCTGTTGTTGGAGCTTTCTATCAAGTTTTTCAATTCACATAATGTATTCTTTATTTCTAAAATTTCTGTTTGCTTTTTCTAAATAAATTCTATTCTTTCATCAAGTTTCTCATTCTACTCCTGAATTTTTTTTTCCAGATATCACTCAATTTTCTATCTTTATTTTCTTGTGACTCCCGGAACATCCTTAAGAGGGTTATTCTGAATTCTGTCTGTTTCACAGATGTTCTGTTCTTTTGTGTCTGTTGCTGGAGCTTTGTTTCCTTTGGTGGCAACATATTTCTGTGTTCTTACTTGATCTTTGGGTCTTTAGGTTGATGCCTGGGTATTTGAGGAAACTGCTATGTCTTCTAGGATTTATAGGTGATTTTTGGTTGTGTAAGATCTTTACAGGTTAATATCAGAGATTTGTCTCCAATCTGTCCCCCTTTTTCCCCTTTTCCTGTTCTATGGTGGTTGAATAATTACCACCACCACTTAGACTCTATATTGAAACTGATGTGCTGTCCTGTGGTTAGTTCCCAAGTTGGTGGAACTTCCTGTGGGGACAAGAACCTAAGCTCTGTGCTTGAGCTAAATTGCTGCTTTGGCACTAATTCTCTGGGAAAGGCTTTTGGTGCAAATTGTTAATCACTTCTCAGTCTGGACTATGTGGGAATTCCACTTGGGACTGAGTCTTTGTTCAGGTTGTGCCCCCCTGCAGTTTTATCACGTGACAGATTTCCACTGAGAACAGCTAGCTACCCATGATGAGTCTAATGCTCTCCTGGAGGGCCAGCCTTTTACCTGCACTCCAAGCACATCCCATGGGACAGGCCTTATATGCATCCCTTAGGATAACTCACTGGCCTCTGGGTGACTCCTTTCTCCAGTCAGCTGCATCTGCTTACTCCTAGTCAGGCCCTAGGGAATCCTGCCTACAGTTTATATTGCCTATTGTCTGGTATGTGGCACTCTGAAACTCTCTTCTCCTCTGCAGACTTCAAGCAGATATATGCAAAGGGTGCCACTGTGGCTTTTTTTCAGCATCAATGCTTATGCTGTAGCTACTGTAGGCCTCCCTATCAGAGTGGCCCAGAAGTGGTCAGGGCTCAGAACAATAAGTGCCATCTCTGTACCCTCACACTGTGGCCTCTTGCACCTTTGCAAACTTTGCAGGTCTCTTCTCCTCTTCCCCCAGCTCTAGTGGTCCCAGATTAGCAGTCTTTGCTTTTTAATAGTTATAATATGGTTACTTGTGCAGAGAAAAATGCTGGGAATTATCTGTTTCATCATCATGATGGTGTCATAATCCAATGTCTTTTTTTCTATGTCATATTTTTGATTGAATCAATATTCTATCAATTACTGTCTGTATGTAAAATGAGATCATAGATGAGCCATGAGATGTACTATGATTGTATTTTCAGTTACTTAATACATTTATTTTTCCTGAAGTTGATAAGTTTCATTTTTCTAGCTTTCACTAAAACTGTCACAAATGCACCCTCAAACTTTATAATAAAAATGTTTTCTCCAGATTAACATACACATCAGTTGGTCCCTCAAATTCATCTAGAGAATTTTTGCCCTTTTCAGATTTAGTGTGGTAATAGCTTTCTACAATTTTTAATCTTGGGGGTCTTTAGCCATGCTGGTTTTCTTTACCTTGCTCATAACATTATGATTAGACTTTTCATTTACAATATCTTCAATCATGAGTTAGTTTCCTCCTTTTATGCTGATAACAGTTATTTTACAATCTAAGTTGTTAATCTAATTTCTCAACTTTATTTTCCTAACATTCTACTGAAGTTTTAATTTGCCTAATGGCATTTTTATTTTACAAAGTACTGTCATCTGAGTGTTTTTTTTTTAAGTCTTATCTTTTTAATAATATTTTTCCCATCTCTGTAACTTTGTGAGTTTATGTAAACTTGCTTAGTTGTCCCAACTTCCCCATCTTGTAATAGGATAATTGTTGCTTTGCCTCCCATGGATTTGTCACCTCTCTTGCCCTGGGTGATGGAGCTGCAAAAGGATTACTCAAAGCCCATCTCTTCTGAGCAGTGAGAGACCCCAATGGGGTTAATCTCCCAGAACCCTCAAGAGCAAGGCATTCCTTCCTTGGGAAATTAACCATGAGTCGGGGTTCTCCCCCACATTTATTTTCCAGACCAGGAAGTTACAGAAAAAGAACATAGGTGGGGTAATAGTTTAACAATAGAGGCTGGTAACAAGCAAAGGGACATTCCATGATGCAATTTGCAAAGGGTTAAGTCAATCCACCAACAAAAGCTTGATCTTAGCAAACATTGTTTTTCCCTATAGCAGTTTCCCAGTATCTTTACATATTAATCAGTAACTTGTCTGTCCTTGAGCCAGCAACCTTGCTGTGTTACAATTCTTTTTATCTTATAACAGAGACTTTTAGCCTGGGGAAATTTTCCTGTCTTTTGCAAGGTTGACATTTTTATATGTACTTTTAAGAAGTTAGGCTAAACCTGAAACTGCAGGGCTCTGGAGGCCCTGTGAAATACATTTGCTTCATAAATATTGGTATACTGCACAGATAATAATAACAAACCCACCTTATAGAATTAGGGGGAGGAAAATGAGAAAATAAGTATAAAACATTTGTATATTATTTTGATAAGGCTGCCATAATAAATTAGCACAAATGGAGTGGCTAAAAATAATTATTCTCTCTCTTTTCTCAAGTCCTGAAATTAAAAATCAAGGTGTTAGCAGGGTTGGCTCCCTCTGGAGTCTGTGAGGAAAAATCCACCCAATACCTCTATCCTGCTTCAGATGGCTGCTGGCAACACCTAGCTTTCATTGGCTTGTGGAAGCATAACTCCATATTGCTTCTGTCTTCACATCTTCCTGGTGTCTGTGTCTCAAATTTGCCTCATCTTTATCCTATAAGAGCACTATTCATAGGATTTAGGTCCCACTCTACATCCAGGATAATCTCCTCTGGAGATTTTGAAATTTATTTCATCTGCAAAGTCTCTATTCCAAAACAATGGGGTGGACACTATTCAACTTACTGAAATTTAGGAAAAATGCCTAGCTAATAAAAGTACCACATAACAAACACAGCTGTACTTTCATTTCCATTGCTTTACATGCATCATCACAAACTTTAGAATTGGAAAGACTGATTTTTCTTACCTAGATTCAGAATCCAAATATTCCACATCTATGTCAATGTTATATAATTCCCCCCATTTCTGAGTTAGAATACATCTTATTATACTTCTAATAATAACTTACAAAATATTGAAGGTTTAAAGCAAAGAACATTTTCCCCTGAGCAATTTGAAAGATGTGATCATAAACACAATACGTTTGATTCAAACACAACTTGGCTTCAATTCTTTTTTTCCTTTCTCATATAAATGTTACTTTTATCTGAATTATTCTCTCTGTTCCATTTTGCTATAATTTTTCTAAGGACTTTGATTTTAAAAAATCAGAAACAAATTAGTTTAAGAATTCAATAACTTAATTTCACTCTCTCTTCAATCCTCCTCACTTCATTTATTTAAAAGGCTTGTTCTTTCGTAACTCTTATTTTTAAAAGATTTTTATTTTGGAATAATCTTCAAAATCCTTTTTCACATCAAAGTATAATATCTGGGCTATTTTTATTCCCTGTTTCTACCTCAAATATGGACTTGAATAATACAATTAATTTTTCAGAATATTATAATCTATAATTTTCTGGCACATTCATTATTATTTCTCTGACTTTATTATAAAGAAGTTCTTTGCTCTTCTGAAGAATATTTTTTAATGTCATTCAAAGGCTATATCCTTTCATACTCTACTGAAAATTTCAACTAGTTCTCAAAAATACTCTTCTCGGATATTCAGAAGCTCATTTTCAGAAGTTCATCTTCCTTTTTGCTCTTAAGTCTGATATTTTCTTTCCCTTCTTTTGCTTCTTTTTTTTTTCTTTCCTCCCTGAAGGCTCCTTGTTATATTCCTCTTATTCATCTGCTATTCAGGCAAGATCTGGTTTTATTTGTACACAATTTGGCTTATATGAGGCTTTGTTTTAGAGTAGAAGATTATCTTTAAAATATCATTGAAGGAGTTATGAGAATTTGGGGAGTGATCTGGGGAAACATGTGCCAGAGATATTATACTAGAAAAGCCAAGGTTGGTAAGAAGATTGTAGCCATCAGATCTGCCATGTGTTCAAGATCCAGTAAGTGACAGGTATTTTGGAGGAATTTTCTGGAGGAGGGAAAACTTTCACTGAGGCTTATGCATGAGGAACAGTTAACTATAGAACATTTGCAATTTTATTTGGTTTTCATTAAATATTTTCTGTTTGAAAGAAGAAATATCAATCACTACAGAAAGCTTTCACTCTCGTACACAGGGTCTTGAATAATCTATATGTCAGTCATTTACTACAGGCTCACAGTCCACCCATAAAAGCAGGAACTCTTAGACTTGTCTCATTCTGTTTCCAGCTTCTCAACTGCACCTTCAGTCATGGTCATTTGGATTGCACTTAGAAAGTGGTCACATTCAGAACTGTAGAGTGAAAGTCCTTCCCCATTTAGCCATTTTGTTCTCATTTTCCATCCCCAGGACATTTTTGTTATCTTAAGTTTCTTGAGTGAGTGCCCTGGCATTTGTCTTATTCAGTTCTGTTTCAGATAGGCTCTGGTGAGATCTGGCAGAAGACAGGCTGGGTGGGCTGGGGATGAGGATTTTAACTATTTAAAATGAAGCATATGGAAATTCAGAAATAAAGCAATTTTTTTTTCTTAAAGGTAAATTAATTATACAAGGGACATCACAAGTGGGGTGTGATTTTTCTCATTCATCTCAATGAAGACGGGTAATTTTCATTTTATTTCTCCTCAGAAACATAGAACTACATGTACTATAGAAATCTCAAAAAATTTACCTGCTCAGTCTTGAGAGTGAAGAAGTTTGAGCTCCTGCTGAGTTCCCTACATCACTGGAAGCTTATAAGTGGCTCAAAGGCCTGGAAATGGCTTTGCCTAGAAACCAAAACCGCTGGTCCCAAGAGGACATCCTGACGCTACTAGAATGCATGGAGAATAACCTGCCATCTGATGACAACCAGCACTTCAAGATAACCCAGTTGGTTCTGGACTGGGAAAAAATAGCTTTTAAAGACTTTTCTGGAGAAATGGGCAAAATTCAAATGCTTAGAAATTTGTCAGAATTTGAGAAAGTCCTGCACTTTAAAAGAATTAGTCCTAGAAGCTAAGAAATGTATTAATAATTCATAAAAAAAAAGGAGGAAAAACAGGGACTCCTCTAAGAAGCAAGCCCTTGACTGCTCACTTTTCAGTACTCCCAAATGTACTCTGAGCTCAGTTCTGCAAGCTGACCAAAGTCCTGTCAAAGAGTTCCCAATACAAACTGAAATATATTCAAGATTTATAGGAGAAACAGGAGTTTGAGGAAAAACTGGCTCAACTCACTGAAGACCACCCTGATATAGCCCAGAACTCTAAGAATATGCTATCCCTAAAAGGCACTTAACCAAAGCTCAGAAGTTCTAGGAATGTGTATGAACCAAAAGGTCCTTTTCAGAAAATTATGACTTTTCCAATAAGATGTGATTCCATAGAGAACCCAAGAAGTCCCCCATGAATGGATACCACATGTCCTACCAGGATTTGTGCCTGAGTATAGAGTTGAACTATGTACCCTTTTATGCATATGGTGGAGATGAGCAAACTTGGGCAGTGCATCCCACAAAGCCTGAAGGAACATTTTAAGAGCCTGTTTGAGGAGCTGCAGAAATAGCACATGGTGGACCTGGACCTCTGCTTCAGAGGTTTGTCTCAAGAGGAATATTCTGCATGAAAAGTGTCTTTTTCTACTAAGCATAAGAACAGATCCAAGACAGGACGCTTGAACCCCAAGTTGGGATGGACAGATCTGCAGTCTCCATCAGCACAGTCCTGCAAGGAGGGCTTACAGAAGTGCAGGCTCCAGGGGCAGATTCATCAGAGACTTTTTGGGTCAACTCTCATCCCTCATAGGGATCAGAAGAGAATAAGAAGGAAGGTGGGAAAGAGGACAAAGGACGAACTCCTCAGACACCAGCAGTGGGGATGAAGATGAAGATCATGGGTCTGAGGCTCCAGCTTATCTTCCTCAGGGGACACCTCAGACTCAGACTCCACCTGAGCTTTAGTGTATGCACAAAGGGTTGAACAGAGAGCTTTCCAGCAAAAGCCCAGGGCATCCATGTGAAAGGGAGAGGACCTCCTCCTGCCCGTTTTTACTTCCCTGCTTTATTCCTTCCTTCTCCTCTTCCATACAAAGTAGAACAGGTTGGGAAGAAGGGAACTTGAAGCAGTACTCTCTATATCAGGTCCATAAACATGGGAGGAGGCAGCCCTCCTGAGAGAATATAAGTTTGAGCCATTATCCCCCCGCACCACCCAATACCACCCCCAGAGTAACTTCACACAATTAAGGCTCTTTGGATAAACAATGAGATGATTGGATTGGGGGGGCCACATTGGATTAAACCAAATATTCCTGAAGCAAGAAACTTTGCATTCCTGATTTTCTACCTGCCAGAGGTGGTAGGAGGACACCTATTAGCCTGTGACTCCTCCCTTCTCTGTGGAACTGTCCTTTGGAACTCCTGCACTGAATCCAGGGTGGGGAATATTTGAGAGGTAAGGTAGGTGCCTCGAGAAAATTGCTGGAATCCTGATTAATTTTCTATACTCCCTGAAGTAAGGAGTTGGCTATTCCCACAAGTGGGAGTGGGCAGAATCATGTAGGCAGCTATATTTCTATATGTGTATATATGTGTTAGCTCTCAATGACACTTCTCACTAACTTCAAAGAAATGAATATTAAAAAAAACTTACCTATACTAATTTAATGAACTCCTCCGTAGTATCAGTGCTTTATGACTTTGGGTACTACCTCTTTTGTAGTGTCTGCATTTATTCTGGGCAGAAGCTCCAAATCCTTCCTATTGCTCCAGGGCAAGTGAATCTCACACTTAGCATTGAGGATAGATACATAGGTAGACACAAAGACAACTAAAAAGATATAGAGATAGATACGTATACTACTCTGTTTTGTCTGTCTGTAAATTCACTAGTATGGCATTGCTTTAATTATGTTCGTTACCTGTTGTGCTTGAAATTCTTAAAGCTACTGCCTTCTCTTTCTTTTTCCTCTGTTTTCATACTTCATTCTCGTGAATATTTCATAACAAAAGTAGTGGTATCCTTTTTTTTTTTTTTTTTTTTTTGTCTTTTTGTGACCGGTAAGGGGGATTGCAACCCTTGGCTTGGTGTCACCCACACCGCGCTCAGCCAGTGAGCACATCGGCCATTCCTATATAGGATCCGAACCCGCGGCAGGAGTGCCGCTGCACTCCCAAGCGCTGCACTTTCCCGAGTGCGCCACAGGGCTGGCCCAGTGGTATCCTTTTTATATCTACTGTTCCAAGTGTTTACTTTGTTCCTAGATATTTTGGTGAATCATAGTGTTTTTCTCAGTTTCAGAAAACAATGGCAATGTTTATAATCTTTATATCTCAATTTTCTCTTTTCAAATTGTTCTGGATTCTCCAAACACATGTTAAATAATGGCATTGATACTGACTTTTAGACTAATGAGTAGAGAACTTGTAACCATGAAAATCATGCTAATATACACATTAAAATAAATTATAACATTATAAGAAAGTGCCTGTTTACTAATACTAATTTGCCTTAATGTATATTTTGTATCAACCTATCATCTATTAATGCAACTTTTCCTTAGTGTATTAGTCAAGTTTCTCCAGAGAAACAGCACTGAGAGATTTTATAATTTTATATGTTATGTATACTTGTATACATAATATGATTTATAATAAGGAATTGGCTCACAACATTATGGAGACTAAGTCATCTCACGATCTGCCATCTGCAAGCTGGAGGCCCTGGAAAATGCCAGTCATGAAACTTAGTCTGAAAAGGAAGGGCTGACATGCAGGGAAGCAGGTAGTGTAAATCCCAGTGTAAGAACAGAAGATGAGGTGAATGTCCCAGTCCACCTGGAAGGCAGGAAAAGAAGGGGCGAATTCTTCCTTCCTCAGCCTTTTGCTCTATTTAAGCCCTCCATAAACTGGATGATGCCCACCCATATAGGGGAAGGCAACTTATATTACTGAATCTACTGATTCAAATGCTAATCTTGTCTTGAAACACCCTCATGGACATACTCAAAAATAATATTTAGTTTGGGCACCCCATGGCAAATCAAATTGAAATATAAAATTAACCATCATACTTAGTACAGGCAATTGAAATAATGAATTACTTAATATTAAGTCCTCAATACATTCCATAATTAAACTCATTTGTTTATGCTGTAGAGAAAATATTCCTTTCTTAGGTCAGGAATATTATCTATGTAAGGCTTCCAGATATATTAAGTTGGCTACTTTCGTTTTTCATGATCAAGATTTGTTTTTTCCAGAGTAATAAAATCTGAGGTGGTGAGGGGACGGTATACTTACTAAATATTATATTAAAGTGCATGGCCTTTCCACTCTCCTCCCCAGAAAATGTAGTTAGGGGAGAACTTGAGGATAATCACTCACTGAACTGTTCCAAACACACAGACACTGAGACTAGACTGGATTAACATTTACTGTTTTGGTTTGCAGAAAATCAGAAAAACTGAATAGTAAATATGCAAGAGCTCACCTAGGTGCTGTAATGTGCCTGGCACCATGAAAGACCAGAGCAAGGGTAGATAACCTTTTTTTACCAGTGTTAATTGAGCTAGGGTCTTCGAGGAACTAGTAGGTAGAAGAGAAGAAATGAGATGGCAGAGTTATACAGTTCATACATTTAACGTTTATTGGCTGTCATTCATCAGGGTTTGCTTTTCGTCAAGTACAATAAACTCCTTGTTTCCTCAACTTGGCCTACTCAGTTTCCTTTCCTGCTTTCTATTTTGTGGTGATCTGTGTTCTCACCATAGTCATTTCCCTTTGTAGCATGAACTCTTCATGCCCCATGCTTCTATCATTCCTATAGTGACAAATCCCAGATTGAAGTACAGTCCATTTATCTACGGAAATTCAGATAACGAACCAATTTTCTCATCGAGATCTCCATCACAGAATTCATCCTACTTTTAAAACCTGATGCATCCTTGGCAATGAACTCACCAATTGCCCACCAACACAGTGAAGGTGACCTATCCTCTCAACACATAATCAGCAGGTGAGCCCCAGAAGGGTGGCATAGAACTGCCAGGCTGTAGTAGGGTTTTAATAAAATTTCTTGATAATTACATTTTCTTCAGGTTTTGCTAGTTGTTACATACAGAAGATAGATTAGTGAAAGAGAAAATATAACTGCTGACAAATATTTTGACATCTAAAGAAAACAGGAAATAAGACATAAAGATCTTCAAAAGTTTTTTCTTAATTATATATATGGTGCAGGCTCAAATACATTTTTATGGTTTCTTTTACTAAAACCAATGTTTAAAACCCATTTTGAGTTTTTACTGAATAAACTGGCAGGAAAGTAAAATACAGGCATTTAGGATTCAGAAATGACTAATACTTTTACTGCCTTTAAAGTCTTATAGGCAGTTTCAGTAGTATGCTAAATTAAGTATATGCTTTTATTATCTTTAAATTTGGGGGAATTTATCAATTTTTATAAGAATTCCAGATGGCTGACACATTCAATTTATTTGGAAGATCCTGTTGTAGGTTGTGTAGCTTGTTTCCCTCTTTGACCTTAAACTTGCAAAAGTAGCTTTAAAGACATAATTCTTTTTGCCTCAAAACCAGCAGATACCATAAGTCACATTTGCCACTAGGTAACAGTAAGGTATAGCTCAGGCTAAAAGTAAGATGACTGATTTAAATGGGGCTCTGCTTGTGATTTTACATCACGCATTTTCAAATTCATGAAAGTATTAGCAATAATTCATAAGTATTAGCAATAATTATCCTTATGCTACCTATCCCAGATATCTTGTACAAAGGGGTCATAATAACTATCATCTTTATATTATTAGCCCAGTTCTTGTTCTCGTAGATGTCGGATCCTCATTGTGGTTAAATGTCTTTGGTTAAATGTCTGGGCTGGCCATATCCTCCATTCTCTGATAGCCGGCTGAGGCTCTTCCCCAACGCAGAACTCTAGAAAAGCCCTGACCTACAAGCTTGACTTCCTTGTGGGACTTCATACACAGTTTGAGTGCGCTGTCTACTAGGCTGAATGGAGAGCTGCTGTGTCTCTCTGATTCCTGGGAGGGAGAAGAATTATATGAATGGGTTGTCTGCACAGTACCAAGTCCTTCCACTGCCTTCATGGGCATGTCTTTCTGTCTCTCTTCCAGTGAGTTGGCTTCTGCAACACCAGAAGCATGAGGAGGTGGCTCTGAAAGTCCTTTTAGAGAACCTATTTTATTTTCCTCTGGCCTGGCTGCCTTTGCTTTCGTTTTGAGGGACCAGTTTCTCAAACTGGCTATACCATTTCTCAACCATGTGTTGAGGTGAAGAGTTATAGAACGCATTCGTGAATGCCACCCTACACTATCCTTATTTGTATTGACGAGGTGGCTGCTGCCCTGCCCTGATGACGGACCAGGCATTCCAGAAATGAAGTTGGAACTGCTAAAGTCAGAAGAAAGCTCTCCCTGTTTTCTTTGAGCCTGAAAATTGCAATCTATTGGAGAGGGAGTTTCAGTGGGTGTAAACACGGAATGTTCAGAAATCTGAGAAAAAGGACTGTCCTGACAGCTCGCTGATGAGCCAGATGCGGAAGTGCCTGGGGAGGATAAGCTGGAACAGCTAGTCTTTGGGCAAAAGCTTAATCTTGGGGGTAAAACCTTCTCAGAGTTTTGGTTTGTGGCACTACTCTTGCCCAACTCAATCCCCATGACCAAACTCTGATTAATAAGCTTTTGACCCTCCATTTGCAAAGACTTATGCTGTTTGAGATAATCCTCCTCTCCCTGCAAGAGACCAGCTTCACAGCTGGTTTTATGTTGTTTCTTTGAATCAATCCCCCTGAGATAGATCAGGTTGCAGTGCTGGTTATCTATGTTGGGCTCTGAGCAGTGCCAGTGTGTCCTTGAACTCTTGAGGGTACCTGTTGTGTGTGGCAGGGAGTATCCCGATGTATCTTCATCAAAGGGCTGGTTCCTGGAATGATCTTGTGAGGACATATGACTATATGATGCCACAGAAAAGGACACTGGCTTGGACTTAGGGAAAAGTTTTTCATGATTTCCTTCAGTACCAGACATGCTTTTGTTCTTAATGTTTTGATTGGTGGCATTTTTCTTGCTGACATTGGTGCTTGTGACTGAACTCTGTTTAAAACATATCTTGGACTTAGGGAAAAGTTTTTCATGATTTCCTTCAGTACCAGACATGCTTTTGTTCTTAATGTTTTGATTGGTGGCATTTTCCTTGCTGACATTAGTGCTTGTGACTGAACTCTGTTTAAAACATATCTTGGACTTAGGGAAAAGTTCTTCATGATTTGCTTCAGTACCAGACATGCTTTTCTTCTTAATGTTTTGATTGGTGGCATTTTCCTTGCTGACATTAGTGCTTGTGACTGAACTCTGTTTAAAACATATCTTGGACTTAGGGAAAAGTTTTTCATGATTTCCTTCAGTACCAGACATGCTTTTCTTCTTAATGTTTTGATTGGTGGCATTTCTCTTGCTGACATTAGTGCTTGTGACTGAACTCTGTTTAAAACATATCTTGGACTTAGGGAAAAGTTTTTCATGATTTGCTTCAGTACCAGATATGCTTTTCTTCTTAATGTTTTGATTGGTGGCATTTTCCTTGCTGACATTAGTGCTTGTGACTGAACTCTGTTTAAAACATATCTTGGACTTAGGGAAAAGTTTTTCATGATTTCCTTCAGTACCAGACATGTTTTTCTTCTTAATGTTTTGATTGGTGGCATTTTTCTTGCTGACATTAGTGCTTGTGACTGAACTCTCTTTAAAACATATCTTGGACTTAGGGAAAAGTTTTTCATGATTTCCTTCAGTACCAGACATGCTTTTGTACTTAATGTTTTGATTGGTGGCATTTTCCTTGCTGACATTAGTGCTTGTGACTGAACTCTGTTTAAAACATATCTTGGACTTAGGGAAAAGTTCTTCATGATTTGCTTCAGTACCAGACATGCTTTTCTTCTTAATGTTTTGATTGGTGGCATTTTCCTTGCTGACATTAGTGCTTGTGACTGAACTCTGTTTAAAACATATCTTGGACTTAGGGAAAAGTTCTTCATGATTTGCTTCAGTACCAGACATGCTTTTCTTCTTAATGTTTTGATTGGTGGCATTTTCCTTGCTGACATTAGTGCTTGTGACTGAACTCTGTTTAAAACATATCTTGGACTTAGGGAAAAGTTCTTCATGATTTGCTTCAGTACCAGACATGCTTTTCTTCTTAATGTTTTGATTGGTGGCATTTTCCTTGCTGACATTAGTGCTTGTGACTGAACTCTGTTTAAAACATATCTTGGACTTAGGGAAAAGTTTTTCATGATTTCCTTCAGTACCAGACATGCTTTTCTTCTTAATGTTTTGATTGGTGGCATTTTTCTTGCTGACATTAGTGCTTGTGACTGAACTCTGTTTAAAACATGTCTTATCCCCTTCCTGGAGAGATTGATTCTGCTTCAGATAATCCTCATCTTTTTGAGAGAAAATTGCAACATGGCTGGACTTGCGTAATTTTTTCTGATAAAACTCCTTGAGAGAGGAAAGCTTAGAATCTAGATAGTTGGTGCAGGGCTTCGAGCAGCGCTGGAGTCGACTCAGGGTTTTTGGAGCATCTGTTGCATCTGAGGACAGGTAGCTGGGTGAGCACAAGTCAGATGGGGCACTGAAATGCTCCTGCAGTGGAAGAGCCTCTCTGTACATCACTATAGCGGTCATCAGCTTGGATTCAAGAGGCTGGTTCCTTTGAATGTCTTCATCTTTAGACTGGTCTAAGTCAAAGTCACTCGGGGTTAAAAAGCCTTCAACCTCAGGCTGGTCAAGGTCTTCCATCTCAGGCTGCTCGAGGCCATCAGCCTCAAGCTGGTCAGGGCCTTCGACCTGAGGCTGGTCAGGGTCCACAGCCTGCGGCGGGTCAGGGTCCTCGGCCTCAGGCTGGTCAAGGCCTTCGACCTCAGGCTGGTCAAGGCCTTCCATTTCAGGCTGGTTAAGGATTTCAGCCTCAGGCTGGTCAAGGCCTTTGACCTGAGGCTGGTCAAGGCCTTCGGCCTCAGGCTGGTCAAGGCCTTCCGCTTCAGGCTGGTCAAGGCCTTCGGCCTCAGGCTGGTCAAGGTCTTCCATCTCAGGCTGGTCAAGGCCTTTGGCCTCAGGCTGGTAATGGTCTTCCATCTCAGGCTGGTCAAGGCTTTCGACGTCAGGCTGGTCAAGGCCTTCTGCCTCAGGCTGATCAAGGTTTTCAGCCTCAGCCTGGTCAGGGCCTTCGGCCTCAGGCTGGTCAGTGCCTTCGGCCTCAGGCTGGTCAGTGCCTTCGGCCTCAGGCTGGTCAAGGCCTTCGGCCTGCGGCTGGTCAGGGCCTTCAACCTCAGGCTGGTCAGGGTCTTCCATCTCAGGCTGGTCAAGGCCTTCCATCTCAGGCTGGTCAAGGCTTTTGGCCTCAGGCTGGTCAGGGCCATCCACCTGAGGCTGGTCAAGGCCTTCAACCTCAGGCTGTTCAGGGTCTTCGGTCTGAGGCTGGTCAGGGTCTTCGACCTCAAGCTGGTCAGGGTCTTCTATGTCAGGCTGGTCAAGGCTTTCGGCCTCAGGCTGGTCAGGGTCTTCGGCCTCAGGCTGGTCAAGGCCTTCCAGCTCAGGCTGGTCAAGGCCTTCGGCCTCAGACTGGTCAAGGCTATACACCTCAGGCTGGTCAGGGACTTCAACCTGAGGCTGGTCAAGGCCGTCCGCCTCAAGCTGGTCAGTGCCTTCGGCCTCAGGCTGGTCAAGGCCTTGGGCCTGCGGCTGGTCAGGGCCTTCGACCTCAGGCTGGTCAGGGACTTCCATCTCAGCCTGGTCAAGGCCGTCAGCCTCAGGCTCGTCAAGGCTTTCGGCCTCAGACTGGTCAGGGCCATCCACCTGAGGCTGGTCAGGACCTTCAACCTCAGGCTGGTCAGGGTCTTCGGCCTGAGGCTGGTCAGGGTCTTTGACCTCAAGCTGGTCAGGGTCTTCTATCTCAGGCTGGTCAAGGCCTTTGGCCTCAGGCTGGTCAGGGCTTTCGGCCTCAGGCTGGTCAAGGCCTTCCAGCTCAGGCTGGTCAAGGCCTTCCAGCTCAGGCTGGTCAGGGCCTTCGACCTGAGGCTGGTCAGAGTCTTCGGCCTGAGGCTGGTCAGGGCCTTCCATCTCAGGCTGCTCAAGGCCTTCGGCCTCAGGCTGGTAAGGGCTTTCGGCCTCAGACTGTTCAGGGCCTTCGGCCTGAGGCTGGTCAGGGCCTTCAACCTGAGGCTGGTAAGGGCCTTCGGCCTCAGGCTGGTCAGCGCCTTCGGCCTCTGGCTGGTCAGGGTCTTCGGCCTCTGGCTGGTCAAGGCCTTCGGCATCAGGCTGGTCAAGGTCTCCCATCTCAGGCTGGTCAAGGCCTTCGACCTCAGGCTTGTCAAGGCCTTCCATCTCAGGCTGGTCAAGGGTATCCACCTCAGGCTCCTCAAGGCCTTCGACCTCAGGCTGGTCAAGGCCGTCCTCCTCAGGCTGCTCAAGGCCTTTGGCCTGAGGCTGGTCAGGGTCTTCGGCCTGAGGCTGGTCAAGGTCTTCGACCTCAAGCTGGTCAGGGTCTTCCATCTCAGGCTGCTCAACGCCTTCGGCCTCAGTCTGGTCAGAGCCTTCAACCTGAGGCTGTTCAGGGCATTTGGCCTGAGGCTGGTCAGGGCCTTCAAACTGAGGCTGTTCAGGGCCTTTGGCCTGAGGCTGGTCAGAGCCTTTGAACTGAGGCTGGTCACGGCCTTCAACCTGAGGCTGGTCAGGGCCTTCGGCGTGAGGCTGGTCAGGGTCTTCCATCTCATGCTGGTCAGGGTCTTCCATCCCAGGCTGGTCAAGGTCTTCCATCTCAGGCTGGTCAAGGGCTTTGACCTCAGGCTGGTCAAGGTCTTCCATCTCAGGCTGGTCAAGGCCTTCGACCTCAGGCTGGTCAAGGCCTTTCGCCTCAGGCTGGTGAAGGCTTTCGGCCTCAGGCTGGTAAAAGTCTTCCATGTCAGGCTGGTCAAGGCCTTCGACCTCAGGCTGGTCAAGGCCTTCGACCTCAGGCTGGTCAAGGCTTTCGGCCTCAGGCTGGTCAAGACCGTTCGCCTGAGGCTGGTCAGGGCCTTCGGCCTGAGGCTGGTCAGGGTCTTCCATCTCAGGCTGGTCAAGGCCATCAGCCTCAAGCTGGTCAGGGCCTTCAACCTGAGGCCGGTCAGGGTCCTCGGCCTCAGGCTGGTCAAGGCCTTCGACCTCAGGCTGGTCAAGGCCTTCCATTTCAGGCTGGTCAAGGACTTCAGCCTCAGGCTGGTCAAGGCCTTTGACCTGAGGCTGGTAAAGGCCTTTGGCCTCAGGCTGGTCAGGGTCTTCCATCGCAGGCTGGTCAAGGCCTTTGGCCTCAGGCTGGTAAAGGTCTTCCATCTCAGGCTGGTCTAGGCCTTCAACCTCAGGCTGGTCAAGGCCTTCCGCCTCAGGGTGGTCAAGGCTTTTGGCCTCAGCCTCGTCAGGGCCTTCGGCCTCAGGCTGGTCAGGGCCTTCGACCTGAGGCTGGTCAGGGTTTTCGACCTCAACCTGGTCAGGGTCTTCGATCTCAGGCTGCTTAAGGCCTTCGGCCTCAGGCTGGTCAAGGCTATCCGCCTCAGGCTGCTCAAGGCCTTCGGCCTCAGGCTGGTCAAGGCTATCCGCCTCAGGCTGCTCAAGGCCTTCGGCCTCAGGCTGCTCAAGGCCTTCGGCCTCAGGCTGGTAAGGGCTTTCGGCCTCAGGCTGGTCAGGGCCTTCGACCTCAGGCTGGTCAGCGCCTTCGGCCTCAGGCAGGTCAGGGCCTTCAGCCTCAGGCTGGTCAGGGCCTTCGGCCTCTGGCTGGTCAAGGCCTTCCATCTCAGGCTGGTCAAGGCCTTCGGCCTCAGGCTGGTCAAGGCTATCCGCCTCAGGCTGGTCAAGGCCTTTGACCTTGGGCTGGTCAAGGCCATCCGCCTCAGGCTGGTCAAGGCCTTCGGCCTCAGGCTGGTCAGTGTCTTCGACCTCAAGCTGGTCAGGGTCTTCAATCTCAGGCTGGTCAAGGCCTTCGGCCTCAGGCTGGTCAGGGCCTTCGACCTGAGGCTGTTCAGGGCCTACGGCCTGAGGCTGGTCAGGGCCTTCGAACTGAGGCTGTTCAGGGCCTTCGGCCTCAGGCTGGTCAGGGCCTTTGGCCTCAGGGTGGTCAAGGCATTCTGCCTCAGGCTGGTCAAGGTCTTCCATCTCAGGCTGGTCAAGGCCTACGACCTCAGGCTGTTCAAGGCCATCGGCCTCAGGCTGGTCAAGGCCTTCTGCCTCAGGCTGGTCACGGCCTTCGGCCTGAGGCTGGTCAGGGTCTTCCATCTCACCCTGGTCAGGGCCTTCCATCTCAGGCTGATCAACGTCTTCCATCTCAGGCTGGTCAAGGCCTTCACCCTCAGGCTGGTCAAGGTCTTCCATCTCAGGCTGGTCAAGGTCTTCCGCCTCAGGCTGGTCACGGGCTTCGGCCTGAGGCTGGTCAGGGTCTTCCATCTCACGCTGGTGAGGGCCTTCCATCTCAGGCTGGTCAAGGCCTTCCGCCTCAGGCTGGTCAAGGCTTTCCTCCTCAGGCTGGTGAAGGCCGTTCGCCTGAGGCTGGTCAGGGCCTTCGACCTCAGGCTGGTCAGGGTCTTCCATCTCAGGCTGGTCAAGGCCATCAGCCTCAAGCTGGTCAGGGCCTTTGACCTGAGGCTGGTCAGGGTCCTCGGCCTCAGGCTGGTCAGGGCCTTCGACCTCAGGCTGGTAAAGGCCTTCCATTTCAGGCTGGTCAGGGACTTCAGCCTCAGGCTGGTGAAGGCCTTCGGACTCAGGCTGGTCAGGGTCTTCCATCTCAGGCTGGTCAAGGCCTTCGGCCTCAGGCTGGTAAAGGTCTTCCATCTCAGGCTGGTCAAGGCCTTCAACTTCAGGCTGGTCAAGGCCTTCAACCTCAGGCTGGTCAAGGCCTTCTGCCTCATGCTGGTCAAGGCTTTTGGCCTCAGCCTGGTCAGGGCCTTCGACCTGAGGCTGCTCAAGTCCGTCCGCCACAGGCTGGTCAGTGCCTTCGGCCTGAGGCTGGTCAGGGTCTTCGGCCTGCGGCTGTTCAGGGTCTTCGACCTCAGGCTGGTCAGGGTCTTCCATCTCAGGCTGGTCAAGGCCTTCAACCTCAGGCTCATCAAGGCCATTGACCTGAGACTGGTCAAGGCCTTCAGCCTCAGGATGGTCAAGGCCATCGGCCTCAGGCTGGTCAGGGCCTTCAGCCTCAGGCTGGTAAGGGCTTTCGGCCTCAGGCTGGTCAGGGCATTCAACCTGAGGCTGGTCAGGGCCTTCGGCCTCAGGCTGGTCAGGGCCTTCAACCTGAGGCTGGTCAGGGTCTTCGGCCTGAGGCTGGTCTGGGTCTTCGACCTCAAGCTGGTCAGGGTCTTCCATCTCAGGCTGGTCAAGGCCTTCGGCCTCAGGCTGGTAAAGGTCTTCCATCTCAGGCTGGTCAAGGCCTTCAACTTCAGGCTGCTCAAGGCCTTCGACCTCAGGCTGGTCAAGGCCATTGGCCTCACGCTGGTCACGGTCTTCCATCTGAGGCTGCTCAAGGCCTTCGGCCTGAGGCTGGTCAGGGTCTTCGACCCCAAGCTGGTCAGGGTCTTCCATCTCAGGCTGGTAAGGGCTTTCGGCCTCAGGCTGGTCAGAGCCTTCGACCTGAGGCTGTTCAGGGCCTTTGGCCTGAGGCTGGTCAAGGCCATCCGCCTCAGGCTGGTCACGGCCTTCGGCCTGAGGCTGGTCAGGGCCTGCGACCTGAGGCTGGTCAGGGCCATCGGCCTGAGGCTGGTCAGGGTCTTCGACCTCAGGCTGGTCAGGGTCTTCCATCTCAGGCTGGTCAAGGCCATCAGCCTCAGGCTGGTCAGGGTCTTCGACCTCAGGCTGGTCAGGGTCTTCCATCTCAGGCTGGTCAGGGCCTTCGGCCTGAGGCTGGTCAGGGTCTTCCATCTCAGGCTGGTCAAGGCCTTCGGCCTCAGGCTGGTCAAGGCCTTCCGTCTCAGGCTGTTCAAGGCCTTCGGCCTCAGGCTGGTCAAGGCCATCCGCCTCAGGCTGGTCACGGCCTTCGGCCTGAGGCTGGTCAGGGCCTTCGACCTGAGGCTGGTCAGGGCCTTCGGCCTGAGGCTGGTCAGGGTCTTCCATCTCAGGCAGGTCAAGGCCTTCGGCCTCAGGCTGGTCAAGGCCTTCCGTCTCAGGCTGTTCAAGGCCTTCGGTCTCAGGCTGCTCAAGGCCTTCCGCCTCAGGCTGGTCAGGGCCTTTGGCCTCAGGCTGGTCAGGGCCGTCCGCCTCAGGCTGGTCAGGGCCGTCCGCCTCAGGCTGGTAAGGGCCTTCGACCTGATGCTGGTCAGGGCCTTTGGCCTGAGGCTGGTCAGGGTCTTCCATCTCAGGCTGGTCAAGCCCTTCGGCCTCAGGCTGGTCAAGGCCTTCAACCTGAGGCTGGTCAAGGCCTTCCGCCCCAGGCTGGTCAAGGCCTTCAACCTCAGGCTGGTCAAGGTCTTCCATCTCAGGCTGGTCAAGGCCTTCGGCCTTAGGCTGGTCAAGACTATGGTCACTGAGGGTTAAGACAGAGTCCATCCTTCTGCTACTCTGGTCAAGTTTATTTGCCAAGTCACTACATGGAGCATCCACATCCCCATTTACTTCATTTTCCAAGCTGTCATGGGAAGAGTCACTTGGTTGGAAGCAAGAGATAGCTGTCAAAAAAAAAACCAGACCATGGTTAACATATTTACTTACCATAAATATAGCCCAAGCTGCCTTAAACACAAACTATGGTGCTTAATTAAATTCTCTTTTCACATAGAGTGTTCAAATCTCTACTCTCAGGAAAGAAAGATTCTGTCACAATCTTCTCAATTGTTAGTGCAGAAGAAAAATAAACTGTTGGGGTATACTGTACTAAACTTATCTCAGTTCCTGACAAAACGTTTCTTAAGGTTTTCTCAAAACAGTGAAAATGTTATAAGACCATGAAAAGGTTAAAAAAAAAAACCAAACCAAAACAACAGCATAAGGGAATTAATACTAGGTATACCCAGATTCCAAATAAGACTGCCTTCAACATGGATTGTTGGTGTTTATACATGATTAACTGTAGTCTTGGGGAAACCATTTACTAACCCTATTAGTTCCTCTTTTACAAAGTTCTTTAATATCCATTACCTTAGTTAACCTTTACAATAATCATTAAGTTAGATTTTATTGTTTTCCACATTTTACAGATGAAGATACTGATGTTCAGTGGCATAGAATAATTGGTCAAGGATGACATAACTGGCAGTAGAGGAATTCTGGAAGGTTGTATGTCTTTGAATTCAGCACTTCCCCCACAAAATGATGCTAGTTTTCAAACTGTTTCATAGCACACTAGAATCCTGAGGTGTCTCGGGGACCAGTAAGAGGAAGGAGAAAAAGGAAAACAAGAACAAAAAACAGGTCTGCCTCTACTGCCTCTGGGCCTTCTACCCTAGTTTTAACAACAGCAATTCTATTATATATAGTAGGATTCTTCATAAAGTTTTACTAAAAAAAAAAAAAAAAAGCTTCAAACTATAATGCCACAGCACGCTGCCATTAAACATTTCTTGAAGGCTGGGACCTCATCTTACACATTTCTTAATCCCACCACACTGCTAATATACCCTGACCTATATAGCAGGACTTCTAAGGAAGGAACAGAGGCCCTGGGCCCCAGTGACCCAGGTCAGAGGCCTCTTTCACCTCAGCTGCTGTGGGCTTCTGGGCAACCACTGTCCCAGCATCTTCACAGACAAAATCTCTCTTTCTCACAAAAACCAACCCAATTATTCACAATACCTGAGGCATTCTCTCTAGTGTCACATCTCACTGAAGTCTCTCCTAAGAGGGAAGTAATTTCTTCACCAAATATCGTGCAGCAATTTTCAATCAGAAACTGTACAAGCAGGGGAACCTGTAAAAAAGGGAGAATGAACTGCTACTTTTCATATAACGTGTTTATAAATCACATTTTATGTGAATCTTGATTTTAACAAAAAATACTAAAGTATCCTGAGAAATTTATATGCTTTAAAAGTATACAAAATTTTCCCCTAAAAAATACTTTCAAGAGAAGTTTGGACATAGAACTTAATTTTAATCAGTAGCCTAAAATTATTTGTGTACTTGGCTTAATGCTAACATTTTATACCAATAGCTCTGTTTGTAAAATTGGGATAATTTCAAGTATTCTCTATAGGGTGTTTGGGATGAAGAAATATATTTTGTTATTAAAATTTGTAAAGTATTATTACAAGATAAAGACTTATGCAAAGTACTTCTTGTGTAAAGGACAGCTTGTCCTAAGCTTGGGAAGAGGGCTCCTCTGTGGGTATATTGTGAAGGACAGAGACAGCTAGAAAGAACATTTGTGTTTTTCCTGACTAGTGTCTACCTATGCACTTGTCTGACTAGCTTATCCACTGTTGCCTTCCATAAGCTTCCTAACTGAAAGTGCTTGTGGGGTAAGAGTTTACTAGGGGGCTTTGTGCATCCATTGAGATGTACTGGAACCTTTCTGTAGTTTCTTACCCCAGTAGCTGAGGCCAAGGGGCAGGAGGAATGTTGGGAGCAAAGGAAACTAATATCCCCAAACCCTTTATTAACTGCCAGGCACTACAGGAGTGTGATTTCAAGTAACTACAGTATTATCACCACCTCCATTTTTCAGATGAGGACATAGTGGCTCAGTATAACTGACTTTGCCTAAGACTGTACATCTGGCAAATGGGGGGCTGAGAATTAAACCTTGGCTTGTCTAACTCCAAAGTCCTTGGTTTTTTTTTTTAATTTAATAATCATATGAACTGCTTTATTATCACTTTATGGTTTAAGTCAGTCATAGAGTTTAGCCTCCTTAAAGGGAAAAGAGAAGAAATCCAAGTGCAATCTCTTTTCTGCTTAACAATCACCTTCCTATAGCCTATTAGGATAGGATAAAACACTTCACAATCAGTAGACTCAGTTTATAAGGAGGTGTACTTAAGTTAATTAAGAAACTGTCTTTCAGAATTAATGCTCTGAATTTTGGTTTCAAATTGGGGACTCAGTCCCCCAGGGCATAAAAATGAGAAACTTCTTTACCTTTTTTGTAAATTCACTTTCTACTTCTGGCCTGGAGGAAAGAGGAGGCCAAAGTATGCTTGGAGCGATACACACAGCTAAATTATATGCAGTCATCTGGTTACACGAGGACTGTTGTTCGATGTTGTGTAATACCCCAAAAAGATACCTTAGGAGAACAACATTTGCTCTCGGAAGCTGGTCTAATAGCCTAAAGACAGAAAAATGTGCTGTTTAAACATTTCATTAAAAAACTTGTAAAGATGGGCAACCCTAACTTTGCATAAGGAACTGTGCAAGTCAAGGGGGTGAATCAGGAACAGAGTTCAGATATGCAGGAATTTCCGTTAACGTGGTACCATACAAAGTGAGGACTGCCTATACAGAAAGAGAAAATTTTAAAAAGCACTGGGGATTTATTTATTTTTTTTGTACACTGCCTTCACAACCCAATGAAAATGTAAAAGAATGCAGAAAAATGTCCCATAAAAAAGTGCTGCCTGAAATATTTCCCTGAAACCAGTACAATGTGTTTTAGCTGAGGCAAATCCTATAACATTTCAGAATATTCTCAACCAAAACCCACAAAGTTTTCTGACAAACTTTAACAATGATTAAATTTAAAGTGCTTCTTTATTTCCAAGTAGCAACACAGAAATGCTGTCTCTTGGTGAGAACCCAAACCTTAGCTATTAAGACTTTCAGGTCTATTCTGAAAGCTTATGCTCTGCTACACCAGCTTCCAAGGCCAATTTTGTCCCAAATCTCTGTTTCATTGGTATCACTTTCACATATATGTCAAGCTTACAATAGTACATTTTCTACTGTTTTCATTTTGTCATTCATAAGGGATTTTATATTTTTTTTTCATTTTTATTGAATCAAAATTGATTATACATATTTTGGGGGTTCAACATAGAGATATGTTGACCAAGCAATATTACTAGCCTAAGTATTGTTACAAATCATAATTATTCTTTACACCCTTTGTCCAATCTCTCCCCATACTCCCTGTAATTACCCTAGATTTCTTCTCTCCTTCTTAAAGAATAATGGTTACTCTGTTGATTTGTTGCCTAGATGATCTGTCCAATGCTGAGAGGTGTGATCAGGTCCCCCAATATTATCATAGAGCAGATGCTTCTCTGTCACTCTGAAATGGGCTTTGTGGAGAGAGACGTCCTCCTCTTTTCTTTATCTCTGCTGGTGACTCTCCTTGTGTCAGTGCATTCCAGGGGCTGGTGGACCATTTGCATGGTGGTTGTGGCATCTAGCTGCTTTCATGGCAGCCATGGTTATTGTGACGGCTGTGATGGGCTACCCACATGGAGGTGATGTTTTTGGCATGCTTCTTGGTGCTGCTGGTGTGCCTGGTTGTGAGGAGTGTCTGGTCCCTGGCTCCATAGCTTGGGTCCCCAGGTGGGCCCCAAGGAACTGGAGCGGTGCCTGGTTGTGGGAGGGGGCTCCGGTCCCTGGCTCCATGCTTCAGGTCAGCGGGTGGGCCCCGAGGCACTGATGCGGTATGTCTGGTTGTGGTTGGGGGTTCTGGTCCCCTTCTCCATGCCTTGGGTCCCCAGGCAGGCCCTGAGGTGCTGGCACAGTGTGCCTGGTTGTGGGAGGGGGGTCCAGTCCCCACTCCATGCCTCATGTCCCCTGGCAGACACCAAGGCACTGGTGGTATGCCTGGGCTGGAACTAATTTTTTGTCCTTTTCATCCCACTTCCTATGGGAATCAGTACTTGAGCTGTGTGGTTGAGCTAAATTGCTGCTTTGTTGCTGTTTCCCTAGGGAAGCCTTTTCTTGCAGCTCAGGGTTTAATGGTTGACCTTATAGGTACTTCCGCCTCTCCAGAGACCTGGTGCACCTGGGTGGTGTAGAAACTATGATCTAGGCCTGAGTTCTTCCATCAAACTGCACCCCATACAATTCTGCATTCCGGACCAGTCTCCTCTGAGTGGTCCTGTGCTGACTGGGGGTCAGATCGGCTGTCCTTGCTGTGTCCCAGTGTTCTCCTGGTGGGCCTGTCTCTCACACTGCCCATGCTCCAAACAGTTCCCATGGGATGGG
Organism: Cynocephalus volans; assembly: GCF_027409185.1. Lineage (NCBI taxonomy): Eukaryota > Metazoa > Chordata > Mammalia > Dermoptera > Cynocephalidae > Cynocephalus > Cynocephalus volans. Next base: position 64,644,372 of record NC_084463.1, on the reverse strand, counting down.
GCCTGCACTGGTCCCTTGCGATGACTCATCGGCCTCTGAATGGCTCCCCTTTTTCAGCTGTTCTGGCTCCTCCTGCGTGGCTCCACGGGAACCCAATTAGTGGTCTTGCTCTCCTGGGGGCCACCAAGGCCCTCTTCTTCCTCCCTGCTGCCTCCAAGTAACTCCATCTGAAGGACACAGCTGCGGCTTCTACTGGCTCCTGCTTCATGCACTCAGCAGTTCCAGCCTTAAAGTGGCTGCAGCATGAAATGCTCAGAGCAGTTTTTTCTTTCTGTCATCATGGTTTCTCCCACCTTCATGAACTCCATAGGTCTCTCCTTCTCTTCCCCTGAGCTCCAGCAGCCCCAGCTTGGCTGATGTTACATTTTTACAGTTGTAAATTTGTTGATTTGTGGGAGAAAGAGATGCTGGGGACCGTCTATTCTGCCATCTTGACCAGAACTTGATACAGGATTTTTAAATGATCATTCACCAAAAATGTTTTTTACTACCATTTGGAAAACAGATAAGCTGATATTCATGACTACTGCTTTTTTCAATAAGAATCTGCAACCTGGGGGGAATAAGGTAATCTGCCTCCTGTTGCACAAACAGCAGAGAGGTCTTTCTTCAGTACAATGGACTGACAATGAGTATATTTTGTTAGATAAGTTATGAAGAGCTTTGAAACAGACCAAAAGATTACTGGGTGTATTCAATGGCAAATAAGTCATCTAGCATATGCTTCTGGGTTATCTGTTTCTATGGGGGCTCTGAGCCTTTGAGCTATTTTACTACTCCACATGTTATAGATAACTGATAGCAGTGTACCTAATACTTGTCTACAGACTTGAAAAATTCTGTCTGATGGAGAGACAACTGATTGATCTGCACTCATGTTTAAAAGTTGCTCAAGAAAAAACTGTACTAAACAAGCACACACAAAGAAATTATATTGGGATTCTCGGGTTTTCTCCTAGTATCTTTTACAGCACAGATTATACTGCATTGTAATTCACAATTTATCTACTTTGCTCTATCAGACTGCAGACTGTGAGTTCCTTGAAGGGAGAAAATAGGTCATTTTCTCTGTATCACTTCGGTTGCTGAAGACAATAAGGAGTCATCTGGTTAGTTAGATATTTACTAAAATTAAGACCATAAACTATAGATTGGGCCTACATATTAGGTAGTAAACGAATGCGTTTCATTTCCTACCAGATTCAGATATACAGAAGGTATACAATGTTCAAGTATTCCATGTTAATAAGATGAGGGAAAGAAACAATAACAATGACAGAAGCCAGCATAAATCTATTTTCAAACTGGTCCCTGGGACCATGACTTTGATAATTGTCCTTATTTTAATAGACAAGCTTATAAAAGCTTTGTAGAAGTATTTGTGAGACATGACCAAATTAGAATAATTACCTTTGAATTGTATTTATTTTCTCTTCATTGTTTCCTTGATCCATTACACAGACCCAGTGATCGTAGAGATTTGATGAAAAAATGCTTCCAGGAATATTTCGCAGAAATTCCTTAAATCGATGGAAAAACAAGCATTTTAAATCATTATTCTCATGCCAAATATGTATTGGAGAAATAAGAAAGAAAACATCTTGTTGAAAGTTCTGTGAAGTCCTCCCTTCTTCGTACTACACAGAGCTCTGTGCCTGCTCTCCACTGACTTCTGCACATGGAAACACGTGCTTTTATTTTTTTCTAACGAAAACCATTTGGACAACCAAAGTTTGGATGATGGTGAGAAAGATAAAGGACAACCTATTTGGGCCAAAACCTCCTGTTTTATGTATTTTAAGCAAATTGGTACTTTATAGGGTCTGGCAGTAAACAATCTTAAATCCTTTTTTCCCTCCTTTCCCTTAAATATCTAGTCCAAGGAAATGCACCAAGATATCTGTGAGATTCATAATCTGGTAATCATTCATTTGCTCATTCTATATATATTCATTCAACACTCTATATGTATTTATACATATATGTCAGGCACTGTTTGAGGTGCTAGGGATAGAGGAGTGAATAAAACAAGTCCATGCTAAATAGTATGTCCATGGTACAATATCCTTTCTTAGAGATCCCATTCTGTGGAGACCACTGGCAGGGCTAAGTGTGGTGAAACTAGATGATGACACAAACAGGATATGACCAAGGGCATTTGCTGTTTGGATTTTTGTTTATCAAAAGCTTAAAAATAAAACACATTTGGTCTTGGTCCAAGAGTTCATTCTAGGCCAATTTTCTCTGTTGCTTTTGGTATGGCAACAAGAAGGCCAAGCTTGCAGTCTCATCTCCCATCAGTAAACTTTAGTCAGAGAAAACTCAATTCTTTGTCAATGCCAAGCACAGCCCCAGCCACAGTGGAAGTCATGACTGAACTGCTGCTATGTGTCACATGGGAAAATATTAATGGGGGGCAAGAGAAGGCTAATCAACTGTAACTGAGATTCTAAGATAATTTGAAGAACATCTTTCTAGTCACTCTGTTAACATATTTTTTTTAGAGTGGTTAACAAGAAGAAGGATGAATTAATTCAAAGTTTTCCACTGTTCTATTGTATCTTGCAGTAGAAATATACCTGGATACTTGTGGTTCAGATATATTATCACAAAACTTACCTTTTTGGGTAAAGCTATGGAATTTTCATAATTCCAAACTAATTTTAGCTGCTGCACTCACTTTAAAAGTCAGTTAGAAGAGGCAAAATTTGTTATTTTAAAATGGGGTGCTGACAATAGCTCTCTTTTTAAATCTCATTGGAAAACATACTTATGATCTGCCTTCAAGAAAAACATCATTAAATCTTAAACTTACACTTAAAAGATAATAACTCATAATATCTCAATGAACTCTCCCACAGCTGGAATAACAAGTTACGAAATAGAGCCATCATCACAGCTGAGAAGGATGTGCGAGCCGGTTCTGAATTACAATCACCAACTCACAGAAACCACAGCCCAGACCATCAGCAGAACTCTCCAATTCATTTGAGATGAAATTCTGCCAGATTAAATATGAAATTTTCCTTAAAAGTCTGATAGATCAAAGCTGTAGTGTCTCAAGCAATTTTTGTCCAATTATAGTTTGAGAAGTTAAATTTATACTACACTACTTTAAAACAGTCTTAAAAATGAGAAACAAAAGTTCAAAAACTTTTGCCAAAATTGATCTCCTTTCATGAAAGCACTTGGAAGAAATGTGACTAAAACACAGTTACATAATGATAAACCTTCAATTATTTGGAATCTATTTAACCAGACTCTTCAATCATTTGGATAATTTTTTGTCTTTTGCTTATTTTTGGAAAAATAATATTTCTGCAATCTAAAACACAAATGAACTCTTCTAGAACCATGCTTCTTTGTAATAGCCTCAAGAATTTAGCACAAAATTTTAAGAAGTATGGTGTTGTGAAGAACAGCACATTAAGGAAATTCTTCTAAAACATTGGTTTTACCTTCCTAAATTGAGAGCTGGCAGAGAACCTAATTATATGAAAAAGAAAAACTCATATGCATATACTCGTATATCCTTGGCATATATATCTAGCTAAGCATACCACAGATATCCTTATTGTATTTCAGGACTGAAGAGTCATCACAAACCCTGTACAAAACAGATTAGTTGAACCTAGTTAAAACTCTCCAGTTCTCTTGAGTGATAATTTATTGCAAAAGTCCACAGCAGGGTTTGTTTAAGAGCAGACATGGCCCATTTACCCCAAAACACCTAGTGTTCATGAAGATATGCAGTAAAATTCTGAAAGCAGCTGGCCACTCAGCTGGAGTAGGGGTATGCAAAAGTCTTCTTTGCCATATTTTCCATCATTTGGTTTTTATGTTTCAGGCCTTGGGATGCAGGCTGTGGGCCTTGTCTCTACCTGTGGCTCCAGTATACCCCAACCCTTTGGGAGATGGGGCCCCCTTCTGCAGGTCTGCAGAAGCTACTACTGGGGTCAAAATTTCTGCTTAAAGCTAGTTTTGACTCTAGGTTTTCCAAAAATGTATGACAATTCCAAGAATGTGAGGGAAGAAAACATTTTAGAACTCTGTCAGCCATGGGTAGATGTGACATAGTAACCATGGGTAAAGGGTAAGAACAATAGAGAATGTCAAATGTAGTAAAAGTGAAAGAAGGCCCAGATGTTGTAGCCGTTCTTACTCCACTTCCAAAGTAAAAGGCATTAGGGGACAAAGGAAGGAATATTTGTGGGCATGATGGTTATGTAAATGAATGCAATTTTCAGTCATTTCAATAGTTTTTTGTTTCAGTTCCAAGGCAAATGCTTGTTTATTGCAAGGTAAGCTGTAACTATCTTCGAAAACTTTGCCTTCATTAGGAAGGTAGTGAGATAGTGAGAAAATCATCATAAGCAGGATGCTTATTTTTGTAAACATGCTGTGTATGTTTTGATTATTTTAATTTTTAATTACAATTTTTCTTTTTGCATGGGGTGGCAGAACTGAAGAAGAGATTGGTGTGAGGTAAAAATGTTTTTTTAAAGTATATCTGACATGTCATATCATCGGCAGTGGCTTTTAAAGTCCAATATTGACTTTTTGAAATGTTTTTAACCTTTTTTAGATTCTAAATCTACTTTGGTTCTTTCCTGATAGAAATAATGTTCATAATGAAACAAAACAAAACATAAAATGTTTAACTTGCTCCAGAGCTACACCACGGGGTGGATAAAGGGAGAACTTTTCCTACCTTTAAAACAGATGCTATCACAAAAATACATTCACAGTCTAGGTGTACTTCGACTCCAGAATTCAGTTTCTCTTTTAGCTCTCTGCAGGATTTCAGACTGGCTGATAGCCTGAAGATTCCTTTTGTTAGGGGTCCTTTTTGATTAAGAAAGTAAAGCATATCCTATGGGGAAGCAAAGGAAACAAAACAAAAAAGCACTTCACACATACATGCAAGGGAACATGTACTGCAGCTACTAGAGGACAGATTAAAAGCACTGAAGGATTGGAGCTGGATGGACAGCTAGAAGGATTAAAGTCAATCTTTTAGAGAGTAGAATGGTGGTTACCAGGGGCTGGGGATGATGGCGGGGGAGTTAGGGAGATGTTGGTCAAAGGAAACAAAATTTCAGTTAGATAAGAGAAATAAATTTAGGTGACCTATTGTATAACATGGTGATGACAGTTAATAACAATGTACTAAATTCTTGAAAATTGCTAGGAGAGTAAATTTTAAGTGTTTACTCACTTTGCTTTCTTTCTATTTGTATGTCCTCTGCTTGCAGTGTAGGAAGAGAATGGGTTTTAGAGACAAGCAATCCATGGCATTTAAAATCTAGTTATGCCACTTATTTACTGTGTAACCCTTGGTAAAGTTCGGAGGCTTTTTTTTTTAATTAGTAAACAAAGGAATGATGACAATAATAACTACCCTCTGTATTTGCTGTGACAGATAAGCTGTGAAGGGGCTAGACTAGTGTCTGGCATTTATAGATGCACAATACAGCATAAAATGCCACACATCTAGTATAGTGCTTGCAGGATACTGGATACTCAATAAAAATGTTGGTTAACAGTGATTATTTAATATATCAACACAAACTCAGTGGCTTTCAACTGACCCATTCTATACACAAAAGATAACTAAATGCCAGAGAATGTATCTTTATTCTTAAATACTTGAAATACAAATAAAGCAGTTTTAAAAACTTTAAAAAATATGATTAAGTAGTCTCTGTTGGTGAAGTGGTTAAAAAAAAAAACCAGACTTTCAGAACAATATGGAGTTGAAGAAGGATTTGTGAGAGATAGAATATGGATTGTCTATCTACAGAGCAAATTCCAATTTACCTGAGCAGGCTTATATGGCTCTTTCTTGAAACCAGTAGTCTAGATTATCTCTTATGTCTTCCTTATGATTCTTCAATAGCTAAGTCAGATTTTAATTCTTTTAAATAATGATAATAGAGATTCTTAGCTAAAGCCAGGGATGTCTATAATCTCTCCATCTGGGGACAGGTTTACTTTCCAGAGTTCCCCATTCCTAAAATTCCTTTCCCATTACTTTACAGGCCAAAATGAGACTTACTAAGACAGGTTTGGGCAGATTATCATTCTCACAAATATTTGGCAGAGAAACTCCAAACAGCTGTCCTGGCACAGGAGATGTTGGAGATATGGGCAAGTTGTGCTGGTGAGTGCTAGAGCCTCGCCAAAAGGCCCAGTTTAAGATAGATCTTCTCCTTTTAAATGTCTTCTGATTTGAATCTAAGGCAGAATTGAGAGTATTAGAAAAACTAGTTTAGTTTACTTAACTTTATTTCTATAATTTCCATTTCACTATATGTTCGTTACTATGGCTCAGAAAAGAAATGCTTATAGATGTCCTTTGTTATTGACAATTCAACCCATGACATTTCTCTATAATATTATGTAAATTAAGGAAAAATCAACTAAGGAAGAATCAAATGTTTGGTTCTTCTTCTATCTATTTCTGAGACACCACTGGTATGTTTACTCGAGTTTTGGCACTAAATTTCAAAGGTGAAAGAATGGCTTCCTATTGAAATATTACAACTTAAAGCAAAAAGTGTTTTTCATACTAACATATACATTTTCCCATTTTAAAGATGAGACTGGGCATCCAGAAATTTGAAGACTGAATTATACTACAATTAAATCATGAGAAAAAGCAAGCAAGGAGGAGGGAAAGGGGAAGATGGAGGAGAAATAGGAAGAAGAGGAGAAAGAGGAGAAGAGTTGTTGTCTCTATTAAGATGTTCTATGGAAACAAAGAATGCTTTATTGCCTGATGTCCAACTCTACTACTGACAACAGATACAGGAAGGCAATGTCCTTCGTTTTTTCCCTTTCTTTGCAACTGCAAAGACTTTCCTGTATTTTTTCAGTTCCTGACTTTAAGACGTATGCTTAAGGCAGGATGGATGGGTGCAAACATGACTGAGACTTGCCCTTGCCATGGCGACATTTATAATCTAATAGGGAACAAGACTGGTGGTGGGGTGAGAGAGGGGAAAAACAAGTATATTAATAAATAAAACATCATAAGGGAGGAACAACGGACCAAAGGTATTCAGAAGAAAGTAAAGCACATTGATCCAGTACGAGGGAGAGGAGTGATCCTGGAGACGTTTGCATTTGATTTGGATGTTTTTTAGGCAGTTGGCAGGTATGGGGATCCGAACCCTTGACCTTAGTGTTTATAACACCATGTTCTAATGAACTGAGCCAACTGGCCAACCTGATTTGGATTTTGAATGAATAAGACTTCAACAGACAGCATCCAGCATAATGCCTTGTACCTAATAAGTACTCAATTGTTATTGAACAATGATTGAAACTGAGGAGAAATTTAAGTGGAAAAAAACAACATATACAAAGTAGGCAGAAGTAAAAAGGGTCAATAGTGAGTTATGATTTTGATACCACAGTGCTGAAATTTTTGTCATCTGTGTCTAATTTTAACATGAAAGTTAGTTTGCAAATGATCTGATACATAAAAAGGTTCCATTTTTAAAAGTTCCACTTCTAAAAGTGGCTAGCTCCTTCTCTCCCTCTCCCTTCCCCCAACACACACACACACACACACACACACACACACACACACACTCACACACACACACACACACACACACACAACAACTATAACCTCTACACAAGTGAATGAAAATAAACCTACCTGTAGTCACTAAAGAGTGATCAAAAGAAGGTAGACACTGAAAGTAAAAGTTTGACCCTTCGAAGAAGGGAATGGCATGGCACTGAATGTTTCCTATTCTTATAGCTTTTATTATGAAGACAGGCCCCAGGGTGGCGGGGCAACTAAAATTTGGAGAGAAACCGGAACTCTTACTGGCTTGGAGAAATAGAGAACAAAGATAAAGGTACCCACAGCAGCTGGAACGTGAGAGGGAATCACAGAAAGGACAAAACCTGACAGTGGAAGCCCCAAATATTGTACATTCAGTTCTGCCCAAATTGCTGGCTAACCCCTAAAGCATGCATTCCTGGGGCAGATTCAAAACATCTTGCAATTAAGGCTAACAGAACCAAGATATGAGAGGCCACAATACCCAGATAGCACTCACTCACGGTTTGACTCAATTCTCTCTAAGCATCGTCAAATACTAACTTTAAAGAAGTCTTTTATCTCGTTTGGATATAATGTACCTTAGCATTTTATTTTCTCAGAATAACCTACTTAAACCAAATATTTAAAAAGCCAAGTTGTGAGAGGAAAGCAAATAAGCAACATTTTATCTGATGGCCTTACGACCATCATCCACACTTCACTCCCTTAGGATACAGTAAGTACGTCGTCAATGTACACACAGTCAGGTGGGCAAAAGCTCTTTGGCTTTGAACTCAGGAGCCTAGTTAAGACTCTTGGTTCAGACACTTATTTAGGCAGGTTACTTAACTTCTTTCCTTAACTTTAAAATGCAAAGGATAACCTATCCCTCAAAGGCTTACTGAAAGGATCATGCAAGATAATGTACGGAAAGTATTACTTTGCCCAGGGCATGGGTCAAAGGAATCTTGATTAAAGCTGCCAAGAGACCAATCTACTCCTCAAAAACAAGACCTCCTCGCTGTACTTACTCTCCATTTGGTTTAACAGCCTTCTGGAGGTATGTAGACATGAAAGAATACCACTACTCTATTAAGAATTTTCTTCCTGCTTTGACATTCCCAACCTACACCATTTTAGAAAACAGAAAAAGAAATGAAACCCTTTCTGAAATCCAGAAAGGGGTTCCTGTATGTCTAGCAATGTCAATCTGGGCAAATGTTTGTTTAGTATGTACCATAATATATATGCTGAGTAGCTGTACTCAGTCTGGTTTGCTCACATTTAACCTGGTTTTATTATTTCTATAACTATGAGATTTACTTGATTTTTTAGCTTTCACATTTCTTAAGAAGAATGCTCTATCACAAGTTATAAACTCAGTTATTCTATGAATGTAGACAGAGGTTTAAGTGGAAATTGAGTTCTTTACTTTATCATAAAAAATTTCAGCTGTAGCCATGCTTTTTATGTTCGGCATTCAACCTGAGAGTCCAGGTTCCCTCTGAGACTGAGAGAAAAAGAATTTTCATTAAAATTTACTTTGGTGCAGAGCCTTTAATGTATAGCCCTTATTTTCTAAATGTCAAAAGCTGATGAAAAAACATGTTACTGCAAAAAAAAAAAAAAAAGATTATGTAAATGTAAAGGAAACTAATTTCATGTAAATCTAGCTTTCCTAAATAACCCTGGCAAGATTCAGGCTAGTGTTTTTGCATGCTTAAACTAGAAAACTGAATATTAAAAATAACAATCCTTAAAACTTTGTGCGTATAGAACAATAACCACAACAGTAAAAGCTTTCATTAGAAATTCTATTCTGGCCACATAGCTACAGAAATTAAGAAGACCTTTATTTTTGTTTTTTTCCAGAGTGGGAAATACATATGAGAGAACATTGGAATGACAGGGCAAACAGGTAAAAGAAGAAACATGTCCCATATTTTACCATCCACTATAAAAGTTCACATTAATTCCAGTGTAGTCCTGGGTCTGAAGCAGATATGGAAGGTAATAAGCCTGCTGTGGGCTCACAGAAATGGGAGTTCCACTCACAATAGAACCCCAAGAGTTGCTTCAGAGCACACTCAGAAAGATCCCGCTTAATTAACTCTTCCACTTCATTCAAGTTTTTCCAGTAGGTGTGACTAAGCCATTCAATCTTTCATTTAACTTCTGCTCTGTTCTATACACTGGACTAAGTCCTGGGATGAGTTCTCAGGCCTTAGAGAAGCTCACAGTCTAAAGAGACATGTAGATATGTAAACAAATAATCACAACGTAAATTTTTAAGTTACACTAGAGGTATGTATACAGTGCTCTGGAGACACAGAGAAAGGGGTAGCTAAAGATTCAAAGAAACAAAGATTTCCTAGAAGTGATATTTGAGTTGGGTCTTGAGGTCAGATCTTTGAATGTCTATATTCAGCACCCCCAATTAACACTAGAGCTATCTCACTGTGGACCAACCACCCCAAGGATGACTTGTAGTGACTCAAGTCTCAGAGGTGGAGTTCTGAGAGATCTATTGCTATTCTGTTTCCAGTGTAAGACTATTTAGTGGGAGGTCTTCTCGACAATGAAGCAGAAATTTGAAAAACAGATGGAAGATGACTGTGCTCACCTAAAGCGATGCTGGTTAACAGGGATATTTTCTTTGAGCTAACTAGAGAAAACGTCTCTCAGAAATGGATGTATGAAGCTTTGTCTAATTGTGGCTTATTTTATTCAGGTGGTTTAAAAACATAATATTAATTCTTCCCAGCCAATATTTTAATAGAAATTATCTTCCTCTTTTATCTCCTTGCTAATCTTAGAAACAACATATAAATTTCCACATAAGATCACGCAAAATATCTACTTCCTGGGGCTAAGCAATTTAAGAATTTAAGAGTTCTGTGGATTTTAAATATACAGGCCAGGGCCGAGCCCGTGGCGCACTCGGGAGAGTGCGGCGCTGGGAGCGAAGCGACTCTCCCACCGCGGGTTCGGATCCTATATGGGAATGGCCGGTGCACTCACTGGCTGAGTGCCGGTCACGAAAAAGACAAAATAAATAAATAAATATACAGGCCAAACAGAGTATGATGAACTCTGAGTATAACAAGTGGCACTTGGTAAATAAAGCCAAATTCCATATATATAATATGTGCTGGAAAAAAAGTATTAGCTCATTTTTCCCTATTAGAAGTCAGGTTAATTGTTGGTATGTATGTGAAGAAAGGCAGGGAAAGAGAGTGAAGAGAGTCTTCTTCTTAAACTCATTTCCTCCTACGAGGTCTCCTTTTTAATTCTGATTTATGTTAGGGATGAGTTGGGGGCAAAGAAGGTGGGAAAGAAGGAAACAGAAATATGGACTTTAAAATACATTAAATTTTGATAATCATAGGGTCATATATTGTACATCACAATGAGGCTATGGAAGTACTGAAAACAATTTCCAGAGTGGAATGTTGCCTTCAAATAAAAAAAAACAAGAGTATTAATAAAAGCTGTGAGGATGTTAACAGTAAGACAAACAATAACTATGTAAAATTGTCTCCATTTCATGAAGTGAGTTAGTACTAACATGTCCACATAATATGGCAGTTGGGTCTAATGATGAGTCGAGATCTAAGGACAGAAGATCTATGTTGAGTTTTCAGTTCTACTGCTATATGCTTTGTGATGCTGGACACAGTCTGAGTCTGCTCATTTGTAAAATGGGTAATAATGGAAACTTACATGGTTGTTTTGAGGCTTAAAAGAAAGTATTCTATAAACTGTTATGTTTTATGTAGAAATTACTTGTTAACATTATGAAGACTGTTATCATCCAGGGACCAAAAGTTCCATTTGTAGAATTTGTAGGCTCTCTACAGTTCTTTAGTCTTTCTAGATGCCTTTTGGCTTTTTTACTTCTCATTAAAACACTGCAAAGATGTAACAGGCAAAGAAACGGAGACCAGTCAAAAGAGATGGTTCTGTTACTTAGGGAAAGCTCTGTTATAAAGTCTAGTAGAATACTGAGACTTTACCTGAAATGTTTTTGATTAAATGTGCATTCTAATAATCTAAATTAGAGGGCAGCAAACTACAATCCCTGGGCCAAATCTGGCCTGCCACCTCTCTTTGGATAGCCTGTGAGCTAAGAATAGTTTTTACATTTTTAAAAGGTTGAAAAATTCAGAAGAAGAATATTTGGTGATACATAAAAAATTTTAAGAAATTCAAATTTTACTGTCTGTAACAGTTTTGCTGGGACACTACCACACTCATTCATTTATGTATTGTCTATGACTGTTTTCACTTCACACTCTATGGCAGAGTTGAGTAGCTGTGACCAAGACAATATGTTGTGCTCTCATTGCTTTGCACTGTTGCTCAGGGCACTACAAATTTCAGTGACTCCATTATATTTTGACAATGTTTCAAGTGCCACGTGTGTCATGATACTGCAAATCTATTTTTTTTATTATCCATCATGTCAAAATAAGAAAAGTAGACTTCCAGTGCTGAGTTTTTAGGGCACCATGAAGTGTGTATGACATTGTTATTGAATCAATGGGCAAAGTATTGTGGTTACTGTGCAACGACATAACAGCCATGGTGAAAAAATATATGTCAACTTTACCTGACTAAGCACTTGTCAATAGATGTTGACATTACCAGACTAAACACTATCACAGTATCCCCAACTTAAAAGAAAGCAACGATCAGAAAAATTAGAATATTTAAAATAAAATATCTCATCACCACAGAATTTCTTCACAAAGACAAAAAATGAAAACAGACTGCAACAAAAGTAAATTTGAGTGGCTCATTTGTTAGCCAAGAAAGGATAGCCATTTACTAATGGTGAATTGATGAAATCCTGTGTGCCTGTAGTAGATGAAGAAATGAGCCCAGAGAAACTAGATTTAAGATTATTAGCCTTTTAGTCAGAATAGCTGATCAAATAGTTGAGGACATCAGGAATAATATCAATAGTCAACTAAAACAAGGCAGGTGACTCACTTTGGTTCTTAATGAGTTGACAGATGTTACCAATACTGCTCAGTTGCTTATTCAAGAAGTTGATGCCGCGTTTGAAGTGACTGAAGAATTAGCCTTAAACAGACTGCATAGAACAACTATGGGTGAGAATATTTTGAAAGAATTTGAGAAAATAATTCAGCACCACCTGAAGTGGAATCTGCTAAAATGTGTTATGTCTGATGATGTAGCAAATGTGTGGAGTGAAAAAACGGTGTGATTCAACAAATTTACAAAGGTTGTAAAATTTTAAAATGTTTAATACGTATGGTTTATTCAGTGTATTCATCAGTGGTACTGCAGGGAATATATTTCAATCTATAAAGTGTTACTGGATTAGTAGTGTCAGCAGTGAACTTCATTTACTCTCATGGACTTAACCATTGTCAGTTTTGTGAATCGTCAGAAATAGAAGCCAAATATTAGCCTTTCTTGTACTATCACAGAGCAGTTCAATGGCTCAGCAGTGGTAAAGTTTTATAATGATGTTTTGAATTCTGGGCTGAGATTAAACTTTTTATGAATGAGAAGAACTGCTTTCAATCACTATTACTGGACATTGAATGGCTTTATAAGTTAACTTTTCCTGTAGATTTGATGTTTCTTAATGAATCCCACCTAAAATTACAAGGCAAAACAATGCTTATACATAAAACTTTTAATGCAGTAAAGTCATTCAACGATATTTAATCACAAGTAATGTCAAGCTGCTTTATACACTTCTGGTGCTGTCAAAACAAGAAGAAAGATCTCTAGTCCCACACAAGTCTGCAGCACATATATTTTCCGAGTTCAAACGATAACTCTAGTAGTGTTTTACCAATCTCCACGCAAGAGGAAAATATCATAACTCAAAATCTATTTATTAAATTGAGGAGCTTCCACTTAACCTGCAATTGGAAGTGATTATCTTCCATGAAATGAAGAAGAATCTAACACAAGTCTACAAATGCCATCTAAGAGAGAAATGTGCTCAATTAGGATTATACGCTCATAGAATGATATCGATATTTGGCAGTACCTATCTGTGTGAAAACGTTTTCCAAGATGAAATATAAAAATCTCATTACAGATCAGAACATTTGCAATCGATTTTGACGATTAAGTCACGAACTTTAAAACCCAATTAAGTCAAATTTTATCCCCCTCAAGATAATTCAACTCTTTTTAGTAGACATGTATTATGTATAATTATACTCAATTATTATATTTTGAATTCCATCAGTAAAAAACACATGGAAATTTTCTTTCTTTTGTTACATAAGCACCTACCTGCAAATTTCACTATCGAGCCCCTTACAGAAAAACTTTGCTGACCCCTGATCTAAATCAGTGGTTTCTGAAACAGTTGTTCATCAATATCTTCTGTATTAAAAAAAAAAAAACCCACATAAGAGGTTCACCTGCAATTTTTAGTTGCACAGGTGATTCTGATATCCAGCTTGGCTTTGGCACCATTAGGCTATAGTTACTCCATCCCTGATCCCATTTGCCACAAATCATCTACCTCTGGAACTACCATTATCCTAACTTCCAATAGAAAGAAACTGAGCAGAGGATGCCTACAATTTAACTTAGAAAGCAAGTCACTGGCAAAACTGAGTAAAACCCTTAGGATTCCTACTCTCTGATTATCAGTCAAATTAATTAAAATTGACAACAGACCCAGAGAAATAGTTCTGAAAACATGGGTAAAAAAGGTAGAGTGGGAGAATATTATTCTCCATAGCATAGTTATAAAGATTCTCTTTGTATCTTTAATGAGATAACAAATCTAAAAATTAATTTGATTATCCATTAAACAAATATTCATTGAGTAAATATTCATTTACATATGCCAGGCACTGTTGCAGGTTCTGGCAATACAGAAGTGAACAAAACAGACCAAAATCCCTGCTTTCATGAAGCTCACATTTTATTGGATGGAAAACCATGATACGTCTCTCTATAGCACCCCCTCAGAACAGCCCAAGGAAGTGAGCAAACAGTTTTATAGTCCAAAAGTTCAACTTACTGTTACAGGACAGGAGAAGATGACTGGTATGAATTCATGGTAAGTTTGTACACCGGTGTTGGCAAGATGAGGGAGTCCCTGATGACCGATCTATTAATTTACTGTTGACTTCAGTAAAGTATAGAGTTGGAGGCCAGGTCACCATCAACAGAAAGTGATGGGATTGGGTGTGTATGTGTGTGTGGAGGGGATTCAGACAGAACAGTTGACTCAAGGAGTTGGAAAATGCCTTAGTGATAAAGTTAAGACTCTCTAGCCAGTATAGAGTGCCCATTTGAGGGTGGTCATTAGTGATATAAAACTGCCCTGCTGCTGTATTATTTCCTCTAGCAGTGTTTCTTTAGAGTTCATCTAAAGAAGGACTTTTGCTACGTACATAGGAAAGTAGGAAAGAGGGTCAAAGAAGCTGAGGTTATCTGCAAGAGAGATAATCATGATAATCATGGAATTCAAGTTGGATAAGAAAAGAAGTAAAAATAGGAGTTGACTAAAAGATGGAGAAAGTGATACAGTGTTGTAAGTTATAAGTAGACAGGAGGAATCTGGGTTTCCAGAGAGGAAAAACTGTTTTGTTTTGTTTTTCCATGTTTCCATGCACAAAGACTAGACGTGTTATTGTAAATGAGGAACTGACAAATCATTTGGGAAGGTCGAGATAGTAAATATTGTAGCTTTTGTGTGCCACAGCTTCTGTCCTAGTTATTCAACTCTTTAACAATAGCAAGAAAGCAGAAAAGAAAAAATGAACAAAGGCTGGCTGAAGAAGAAGAGAGGGCAGTTACAACTCTTTTTGCCCAATAAGATGTCAAAATTTGGAATCAATGGAGTGAATAGGAAGATAAGTTTTATGCTAGTATTGCAATTATTAAAAAAAATCTATACATGTTTTAATGTGAAAATTATAAATTAAACAATTTTAAATGAATTGAAAGATGTTTTGTTTAAAAAGGGATCTTGGGGTGTAAAATTCACAATGAGTGCTGATTTGTCTGTTTTCTCTAAGTTTAGATTGCTACATACACATTTTTCTTAAAGAAGGGTCATTCTACAATAAGGTTAAAAACAGTATGAGCTACTTTTTCATTAATGCTACATCAGTTGGATCACACACAGAGGAAGTACTTCGAAATTTCTTTTGGCATTCAGACGATGCCTAAAATCTGTTATGTGGCAGGTAGGTGGCTTCAGTGATCTCTCAAGGTCCATGCTATGCCTTTAAATTTATTACTCCTTGGGCCCGAGTTTGTTCATTTGCAAAGGCAATTCCACTGTTCACTGGACCCCCTAGTTGGTTCAAATTGATAAGGGCAACTGTAGAAATTTAGCATCCATTTTCTACTATCCCACTCATAGTTTCTGGTATCCATTTTCTATTTCTCATACACTCTTAATTTCAGACTGAGAGCTTAAAACTCAAACTTGGCTTAGGGTAAATTATGTTGGACACCATTTTTATCATTCTAGAGTCTTTATAATGGGGAGGTAAGAGACAGCTATGTTCACAGGAAATTAATACTCAATTGGTAGGCTAAGGAGAGACTTCTGTAGAAATTATCCTAGTCTTCACATAGTTAGCAGTCCCAGGATCCAGGCAGGGGATCAGAGTCCCTGACATCCATTACTGACAGCCTCCTTTTTATACTGTGACCATTTAGGGGGAACACACAGTGGAGTGTATTACAGTACAAAGAAGGTATTGAAGCACCTGCAGCATTGCCTAGTGCCTTTGACTCTGCAGTGGCCATAAGATTAAAGGGAAAGAATGGTGAAGAAAGAAGGGATAGGCTGTATTGCTATTAGTTGCTGGTTACATCCGTCATGCCTATTTCTGATTTATAAAATGATCTTCTTCTAAAACTCCATCTTTCCTTTCAAAACTCCTAGGTAATTCAAAAGAAAAATCACTCCATCTGGCTGGAAGTTTGGGTATTTTCATTTGTACAAAATGTGTATCCAGAAATGAAAACTTTTGCTGAAAGAAGGCTCTATGAAGGACAAGAAGCGACTCACCACTCCGTTGCTGGGCCACAGCCAAACGGCTGCGCTTCAGGATGAACTGGCACCGCATCTCTTGGGGCAGCTGTTCCATAAGGAAGGGGTCCTGGAAGTTGAGAGGTGTGGTGGAGTCCTTTGATCCCTGTGTCAGGAGTGCAGTGTCTCGAAGGTGGCTCATTTTAATTCCATAAGGATATTCATGCCCTACACAGAGAAAAATCTAAATGTAGACTTCAGACAGGCTGATACTGTGAGCATGTGTGCTACAAACTGGAATGTACTGCAATTTACCCCTGGTACTTTTGGTATAAAGAATCCTTTTGTTGACTGAATGATCACCATGTTCCTCTTAGTTGGAGACCACTGCATAATGTAGGTGGTCCTACCAAAATAGTTTTAAGGATGAGAAGAAAGGAAGGAAGAAAAAAAGTCTTTTAAAATTATCTAGTGTGGAGTGAATGTACAGGTCAGTTTGTGAGTTGCATAATGTTGGTTTCTCCTATTTGCACATAAGAATATTTAGAGGTATTCCAGTTTCTCCTTTGACACTAACTAGATCTATAAATCTTCAGCAAATCCCAGTCCTCTCAGCCTCAAATGCATGATTTAAAATACCCTACTCCTATCGCACAACTATTGTAAAGATCAAATAAGTAAACACTGGTGCTTAATATTATTTAAATAATAGGGACAATGAACTATGTATGTCAAGAATTGCTATTGTTACTATTATTTAACACAAGATGTCTGACTGAAAAACATTTAATTAGTTTTTATTAGTTATATAAGTAGAGCTTCTCAAGAGCATTGGGACTGGTTTGATTTATGCTTCCCTCCCACTGCTGCACTCTGAGGCTGGTGTTCATAGGCAATAATCAGAAGGAAGACTGCAGGAGATTAGAAACACAGAAAGAGATGCAAAAAGGATTTACAAACTAGAAAAGCTAAACCCTGCACATCTCATCGCAACATAATTTTTGCTCTTTAATATTCTAAGTAATTGCATCCTGTTAGTGTAAAGCTCAAACACTACTGGTTTGCAGATTTTTTAAGCACAGGAGTAAGTTCCCTTCTATTGCTGACTTATCACTAAATGTAACTCAGTAAACGCTTACTGTTCCTTTCTACCTGGCATAGGCACATAATGTCAATATTCGATTAATATCAAGCAATACAGCAACTTCTAGGAATTAAGCAAAAAAAAAAAAAGAAGAAGAAGAAGCCTTCTATAACAGCAATAAAACAATCAATTTATCCAAATAGCCAGCAGCTCATCTACAATTGAGGTTTGCAAGGCACATTAAAATATACAATTATTTTTATTTTTATTTTTTGGTATATCGCCAATACAGGGATTGGAACCCTTGACCTTGGTGTTATAACACTGCACTCTAACCCACTGAGCTAACCAGCCAGCCCAAAATATACAAATAAGAACTGTTATTCAATCGTGGGACAATCACATGTCATGTTCCATGGTTTTTTAGTAAGAGCTGGTAATGAAGCTTGGAGATGTTTTAAGCTTGAAAGTTACCATTCACCTAGTTTTAATTAAATTAATGTATTTTATTAAAGCATATTTTAAGTATTTTTTTAAAGATTTGCCGACTTTAATTGTTCTCCATTGACTTTACAAAAATGGCAACATTAAGTGAGAGCTAAAAAAGAGAAAGAAAGAAACTACAATCACAATAATACATTGAATTTTGAGAAGTAGAAAACAGAACTGTGATTACAAGAGGTGGGAAGGGGTAGGGGTATTAGGGAGAAATTGATTAATGGACATTAAGAATTATTAAATTTTGAAATGATAAATACACTAATTATCCTGATTGGATCACCATATATTGTCCACAAACACTGATAGTCCACTCTGTACCCCACAAATATGTATAATCAACTATTTCAATAAAAATAAAATTTTCAGATAGAGGGGGAAAAAGAAACCCTGAAATAAGTCAATTTTGTCCTCAGTTTATGCATGATCACTTTCTACATTCTAAGCATACAGATTTTGTAGAAAAGTTTGGTTTTAGATTACTCAGATCAATGGAAACACTGATTACACAGTAGTGACCTCACAGATAAATGAAAGTACTGCACAAGATGATGCATGTGAAATGCTTTTCACAATGTCTAGCAGGTAGTAAGCATTTTTCAATTGTTAACAGAAATCAACGTCATCAACATCATTCTGTTCATCATCTCAAAATCTGCTACAGATATTGTCCTTCATTTTTATTGCTCTGTTTCTGTTAACGACTCTGAATAAAATTACTGATCAAAAAATATTTTTTAGCGAAATGATTTAAATAAGGTGAGGTGTAAACTATATACCAATGCTCCTCAAATCAAATGCTGGGTAACTGAGCTACAGAAATAGCAAAGTAAGTTAGTGAAGTGACAGTAGATTAGCCAGTGAAGATTTATATGTTCAAATGGATTAATCCATTTTCTTTGATGCCTAGAAAAGTTCCTGGCACAGGGCAGGTATTTCATACTCACTGGTGGTTTAAGATGCATGACTGGATTATAGACTGGTCTTCCAGAGAGGCAAAATAGTAGATAGGAAAGGTAACAGAAAATCCCAAGAACTGAATATAAAAAGAAGTGTATGAAGAAAAGGAAATACCAATACATATTGCTGTGTTACAGAAAAAAAGTAAAGGTTTGGCAAGCTAGCTCTGTTTATAAAGTGAAAAACAGAAGAAAATTCACATTTTTCTTCCCAACTATAAAATTAGCTACTCGAGCAAAGAGATTTTTTCTAACACAGAGAAATGTTTAGTAGATATTTATTCTTCATATGAGATTTAACATTTCATAGTATTTAAATTTAGGACCATATGACTAATTCTCTCAGACACTTAGTATTCACTGAATTTTAATTATAGTTCTCTTAGATTTTCACAGAAACTTACCAATGAGTGGGTATGGTGCTGCTTCTTTGCCAGAATTGACCCATAACTGGTAATCTCTCTCAGAGCCCTTGGAGATAAAAGAATTAAAAGTCATAATAAATCTTCAACATTTGGTACTTCGATGAGGACTTTTTTGGGGGGCATTTTTATGTTTCGTCAAAGGAAAAACCTGGGGACAATGTAAATGCTATATAGGTACACGGGAGTGATTATGATTTTTTTTAGAAAACCCCATCTCTCTCCCCCCAATCCCCAGTGATGGCTAGGGATCCACAAACTTCAATGGAATCAGGCCCTCAATATAAAGGTAGCCCACGGAATGTGAAATCTTGACTAAATCTTTCTACAAAGGAAGAACAAACTTTCTGGTTCTAAAAGGCTAATCTCTTCTTTAGAGTCCTGACTTCTGCTATGTCTCTGGACTTCTCAGAGAATATCCGACTTAACCTTCAACATGTCCCTGGCAAAGACAACCTTGTTATCCAGAAAGCCACAAACACTTCTGTATGTATGATTAAGAAGTAAAATATCAAAGGCTGATTTTAGTTCAGCTGCTTCTGAGCAGGAGAAGAAGAGGCTTTGAACAGATAGGCAATTGGCATAGTCTACACTGGTTTTAGTTTGGGTAAGTCCAGTCCTGGGCACAGAAAGAATGAGAATTCAATGTAGAGAATAGGCCCAGTCATGGAAAACATAAAACAATAAAATTGTTCACTAGTAGAATTATAACCCCGGAAGGGTTATATTCCTCTAGGAGGAATACGATAAATATATTTTAAAAGAAGCTAGTACAGATATAGTCAAGTCTGTTGGCAGTATTTCATATTCTTGACTTTAACTTCTGATTAGCAATCATGGTCCTGCCCTTATAACGGAGGGTCTTGGCTATGGAGAATACCATACAGACTGCCCCCACTACCATACATACATAGTTTGTTACTTCATCACTAGTCAAAAAATTATATTTCAAATGGAACGAGCAACCTAATAAAAATCCTTTCTTTTCATATAGTGTCTAAAAACACTGTGATCATCTCTTAGACCAGGTGTACTCAAATAGCCTCAATCAATTCCTAATTAAATTAATAGAATTATTTTGGGATCTGAGGAGATGGATCACTTTATCTAAAAGAAAAATACAGATAAGGAAATGAATCCTGTCATTAATTAATCTCCCTTCCTACCCCTAAAACTATTCACTTTCTTCCAAAACATTCACACAGGTTAGAAATCAATGCAAAGATGTCTGCTTTACTCACTGCATATAAATTTAATTACATTTAAAATACATTACTAAATTTAATAAGTCAGATTTTTTAATCCCAAATTTTTAAAGAGCTCAGGGCAAACCCTGAGCTCTTTAAGGGCTTACTATAGCACCATGTACTAGCAAATTGAAATACATGGCATGTCTTAAACATGTGTCATGTCACATCATAGTGTGTTTTAAAATTTATAGGGAATCTCACACAAGGAATAGTGTTGTTCAAGTGCTTTCCTTAGTTTCCACCCTTCTGAGAGTCACTCTCTTTAATAAAAGTACTCACTATGTGGTGTTTATATAATTGATAGGGAGGCAATGAGGAGAACCTTCCAATTCTCTTTCCCCAACTCATTCTCAAACATTTCAATATTTTCCTCTAAAACAATTTCAAAAGGTAACCTCTGTCTCAGAAAACAGGAGCAGAAGCTAAAAGCAAAATGAAAAAGTGTGGAGTATACACTAAAGCCCTTCAAATCCATGATCTATTTAAAAGCTTGTCTTTTTATTTACCAGTTCATTAGAAGTACCAGGCATCTTATCCTCAGGACCTACAGCCAGGCAAAATGGCTTCTAGCCATGTGTTCTTTATGCAAAAATTCTACTACAGAGCAAATCCTTCAGAATTCATCATCCTAAGACTAACTGTGTCTTGAGATAATAATAGGATGATTAGGTAGGGAGGAGAACTCTCAAATATTGACAAGTAGAAAGGAGGGAAAGAGTTGAAACTTTATTACTAAGAATCTTACACCAAAAAAAATTTTTTTTGTAAATGTACATAGCATATACAATAAAAATACACATCATCACCCTAAAATTATAGTCCAATCTTATGCTTTTTGGTTCATACAAGTTTTAAAATAAGAGTGGAAGATAGCACCCATATTTTAAACTAATATTAAAGATTTACTGTCCTTATTTTCTATGCTTTGGGGGATAAAATATGATTTTGGTATATCTAATAACCAGCTGTCTTATGATGGAAGGAATAATATTTACATGACTGTAAAGTATCAAGGTTTGTTTTCAATTAAGAATATCTAGCAGAGTAACTTACAGTTATCCTTAGCATTGTTAATGACATGTTGATAACTTCATTCGCTGTATCTGAATTCATTACTGTTATAGTTTTAGACTGTAGAAAAAAAAGAAATAAGAAATAGAGCTATGAATAAAGAATTTTAAAACAGGTGAACAAATAATAATTGCCAAATGATTATCCAAAGGCAAATCCTGATTTCCTTTAGGTGGTTATAAATAAAATTTCAAACCCGATTTCAAGTGTGGACAGAGTAAAGCACATGACTTAAGTAGAATATAAACCTTTGACTATAATTTACTTTCATTTCCTTATATATTATGCCCTTTAATAAAACATTTATTTCTCTCAAAATAAAAGATGTGTGGCTCACAAAATATAAGAGCTTAAGCAAGTAAGGAGAAGACTAAATATATTTCATAGAGAGTACAATAAAAAAAAAATTCAGTGAGGCTGGTGTTCTGCCTCATTTCCATAGTTGTATTTCCATTGCGCAATGGGTAATAAAAAAGGGAGAGAGCTGAATCTCTTTATATCTCTTCCTTAGTACTGTTTTCACAATATAGGATTTTATTTCTTTCCATGGTATAAAGTCAGTTTAGGTAAAATCAGAATAAGAACTGGTTATGAAAGACATTTAAAGCCTAGAATTTTAAAACACAGCTATTTATTGAGCACTTTCTATGTGTTAGGCATTGTGGCTACTAAGATTCTTATTGTTAAAATCTTCAGAGAATTTAAAACTGATGAGTCTAGGAAAAAACTGAAAAGTTTAGGAAGCTCTACTCTATTACCAACTCTGCCATTCAATAGGGTATCTGTAATAGCTCCGTGCTAAACTACATTGAGAATTGCTATTTAAAAACAGACAATTTGCATGCTACAAACAGAAAAGGGATTAACAAGATTCTGAGCTATCTATAGAGCTCACTGCATTCCAAAATATATTATGTAAATATACGACAGTGTTGTGTTATCAAAAAGGAAATATTTTTGCTATGCACATAGGTTATATATATGATAATTATCAGATAAATAAACGATCAGGACTGCTGATAGAAGGGCTTAAATGGTACAAATAAGTAGCATAAAAGGAAAAAAATAATATAAAAGAAAAAATGATATAAAAATAAAGCAAAGTGAAATCCACTGATAATTCATCAATTGTTGTTCCCTTATATTATGTCTTCCCAATAAGTCAATTACTTCACATGACAAATTGCCTTTAAAAGTTGTTAGTTAATTGAATTTTATTTAAAACAATTTTTTTTAAGTGCACTGATTTCAAATTGTCCTCCTTCTATCCCAAAGATTATGCAAACGTGTCTCAGAGCACAACAAAAAGGGCTTGGAACGCCCAATCCGGAGCCTGTTTTCTACCAGAGTGGCATAGTTATACTACATACTGAGCTTTGTAACTTGACATATAACTTCAAAAAAGGCTTCTGCTTTTTTCTTTTTCTTTTTTTTTTTCCAAGTCTGAAAACCATTCAATTCAATTTAAAGAAAATCTCTCATGAAGTCTTTTGTAGTGAAGAATCTATCTTCCCAATTACCTGGTCTCTTAAGGTAATGGTTTTTCTTAACACTAGGCACATATGTTCAAAATAGTGCTATAGGAAGTGTATTTTTTCCTGCTTGCCTTTCTGGTAGATGAAAAAAATGAATTTCGGCAGATACGGCTCTTTGGCTAGTAAACAAACAACAAAACAAACAGACAAAACTGAAAATGTGGCAATTCCTTTCCATATTAGCAGAACTCACTGACAGGTTGTGCCTAACTGAAGACCAAGGATAAAGAATACTTCCCATAGATGCACTCGTAATTGGGGAAATCACTCTTTCTGGAAGCAGGGCTCCCTGTAAGAGACTACTGCCATGAAAGCTACTTCAGAGAGCAAAGGACATAGTGTGTCACAGCACCCTTGACTTATCTAGGGTACTAGTGATAAAAACAGAACACCCAACCTGACCACACCTCCTGTCTTCTCTTTCAAAATGGGGGACATCAGTCCTTTCTCAAGCACACACTTTCTATATACTGAAAAAAAAAGTGATAAAGGATTTTCCATGAAAATCCTGATTGTAACCAACTGCCACAACAGTCGAATGAAAGCAGGCCGAAACAAGTGTTGTTGTTGTTGTTTTCCTACTTTGCTGCAGGAGATCTCTGTAGTCTCATACCATAAAAATCTGAGTACTTTCCTCAAGCAGCGATATCTCACACTCAGGAGTTGGTCAGAACATTTGCATAGCTTTTGCTTTTCTCCCAAACATAACTGTTTTGCATGTATTTTCTACACACAAATAAAGCTATCCAATGTAATCTAGAGCTGCTGTGAAGTATGATAGTCCATAGTATCATAAAAACTTTCATAAGTTTCCAACTTGTTCATCACTGATAACATCTTGGCCCTTGTACTATAATTTCAGTCATCAAATTAAACATAACAACTAGGGTTAAAGAATTAATATTAATTTGACCAAAACGACAAATACTGTGATCTAGAAAAATGCTGATTCCCTTATAAATATCATCTTTCTCAGATCTTCCACTTATTAACCTGAGGGATTCAATCCCTAAAAACTTAAAGAATGAAAACTTTTCAAAACCACTCTCTACTTAAGAAGTGATACGTTGGAAAAAAAAACTGTTTAATACTAAAAGGAAATACCTCATGGAAGTGGATTTACTAAAAGCCTCTGCAGCTGCTATTGAAAAGATCCAGAGAAACATTCATGCCAGAGGGAGGAAAAAGACATCTGACAAGCAATATTCTTTCCAAGTGTAAATGTTAAATACTGTAGTTAATATGAATCTTTCTTGCTTTATTTTTGCTAGGTTTACTTTTCATATATACAAAGACATAAATATATCCAGGAAAATGCATTTTCCCCCTATCGTATTTCAAAATGCCTACCTTCTATAGCACATACACAGTCTGTTTGCCTGCCTGTCTCTCTTTTTATTCATGCAGGGACTTGGAATTTAATTTTCTGGCTTAGAAACACTTACATAGGCACAATTTCCAATGTCCTTGGTGAAGATTTTGAGCGGAATGCTCTTTGGGTAGTCCTTCTCTTTCTCTACATTGATGTATCTAATCAAATGCAACAACAATTCAAAACAACACTGAGTCAGATGGAATTCGCTAATGGCTTATTTTAAAAATCAATCTATTTTGCTAATATTCTCAATATACTACTTATATGCTGTTTTAAAAAAGACAAATGGAAAGACTCAGCAAACTCAGATTACATCATGGGTTGGAAGGAAATTTTAAAAAATCAGGACATTAGGCATGGGCACAAAAAAGAATGGGACATACATGTCAGATGAGGTTTGAGAAGCACAATCAGCTAAAGGCACCTCTAGGAGATATTTAATCTTCAAAGCTTCCCTGTCTTCTCTGGACAGGTCTGGCACCTTACTAAAAAGTACAGGAACATATATGATACTTTTAACTAGGATGAACCAAAGCAATGGCTTTTGACTTCTCATTTAGCTCTCCAGCAGAGGGTAAATCTTGGTTATCCCATTGCTTAGGAAGCAGGAGAGGGGAGAAAGGGGAAAAAATTGTGGGTCTAACAGACGTGCCTAAGTTGACCATTTTAGTCTGTATGTTCAATAGCAGGAATAAAATTCATTTTTGAGGTGCTCAGCAGAAAGCCCTGAATTTGTGGAAACAGTATACACTTTGAGGAAACTGATAGTTCCAATTGGTAGGTTGGAGACAACAGAAAGAGATGGGAGAGAATATTACCTAAATTCTGTCTAAAATGATCTAACTAGACCTCAATGTTCTCCTTCTGAGAAAGTACGAAATACATGTAATGAGAGAACATTATTTACAGTAAGTAGTAGCTAATGTACAATCTAAACAACAGCTTATTCTGAGGACAAATGAACAATTTCTACCAAAGAGAAGGAAAATAGTTTGGGGAACATCTCTGCAGAAAAGGCTTTAATTCATTTATTACAGGTTAAAGACTAAAAACACATATACTGAAAAAGTACCTCTGAAGGAGAGAGAACCATTTTTCCTTTTGTTCTGGAGAACTGCAATCAAAGAAAATGAGAGAGAAAAAATTAAACCATGTAAAAAACTATGCTAGCATGTTTAAGATTGTCAATCCAGGTGAAAATATCAACAGCCTGTAACAGATGTAGTTACACATGTAACAGATGTAGTTACACATGTAAGCTGCAACCTCGGCACAACTGTGTTTTGGAGAATCCTGCTGTGAAAATGCCCTTTAGGAAAAACTACATAGTCAAGTGTGGTTTCATTAAATCCTCTTGGATAGATACAAGACAGACCCAGTGTCCTCCTTTACTGCTCTTTTACAAATGGTATTATATCAGTGGGAGGTATTTCTTAACAGTGGAAAGAACAACTTGATTTGGAATTCAAACACCTGGTTTCCAAATTATATGCAGGCTAGGTGATCGTAAGTCACTTAACCTCTCTAAGCCTCAGTTTCCACACCAGAAAAACTGGGTTAATTATCTTCCAGAGTATTTTTGCAGCTTAAAGGGCCATACAAATAAATTATCTTAGAAAGATTTTGCAGGTGAAAAGGGCCATGCTTAAGAAAGTATGCTTAATATTGAGATTAAAGAGATTGAAGAGAAATTTGGCATATGGATGGAAATATCTTGGCCCAGAAACCCATGGCCCAGAGCCCATGGCGCTTCCTGCGGTGCTCAGTGGTGGTTGCTGGGCTATCTGAACACTTTAAAGATGTTGTTCCACTGTCTTCTGCCCTTCATAGTTTCTAATGAAAATCTCACAAAATTTCAAATTGCAGTTCTGCTATATGTAACATGTTGTTTTCTCTCTGGCTGCTTTCAAGAATTTTCTCTTTTGATTTACAGAAATTTGTCTATAACATGGCCAGGTGTCGTTTTCTTCATACTCTTCCTTTTGGAATACTGTGCTTCCTGAATATGTACATTTTTGTCTTCCACCAAATTTGGGAGGTTTTTAACCATTATTTCTTTACTGCTCCAAACCCTCTCTCTCCTCTTTTTCAGACTTCATTAATACGTATATTATATCTTTTAATATTTTTTCACAAGTCTCTGATACATTTTTTCATTAAAAAAATCTTTGTTTTCTCCGTTCTTCAGATTGGACAATTTGAACTGATATATCTTCAAATTCACTGACTCCTCTTTCATTTCCATTCTGCAAGGAAGGCCATATGGGAGATTTTTTATTTGAGATACTGCAGTTTTCAGTTTTAGAATTTTTATCTGGTCCTTTTTATATTTTCTTTTTCTCTGCTGAGATTTCCTATCTTTTTATTAATTTCAATTGAATTTTCCTTTTATCTATCATGCATACCTAAAAAAGCTGCTTTAAAGTTCTTTTCTGGGAATTCAACACATAGGTCATCTCAGGATTGGCTTTTATTATCTTTTCTCTTTCCTTGTTATTCATATGTCAAGAAATTTTAGATTGTATTCTGGACATTATGAATGTTTTGTTTTGGAGACCATATTCTGTTATAACTGCAAAACAGTGTTGATGTTTTTGTTTTAACAGACAACTAACCTGATTAGATGAAGCTACAAATTCTATCTTATCTGTGGTGGGCAGCAGCTCAGTTCAATTCTTTTAGTCTTAGGTTTAAAGTGCTTTGAGTCTATCCCATGCATGTGAGGTTCAGCAATCAGCCACAGACTTGGGCAGTATCTATACACAGAATTTGGAGATTCCCTTCTCTAATGTACTCCTTTCTGAGATTTCTACTTTTGCTTTCCAATAACTGTGGTTGATCTGGACTTTGTATTCTAGTTCTTCAGCCCAGAAAGATTGTGGGCTTTTGTCAGTTTTGGTAGCACCATACCATGATGTGACTGCAGCCTGACCTCAAGCTAAAGCCTTAAAAATAGGAAACGCACCCAGTGTGGTGCCTTCTTCCAAGTTTCAACGCCTCTCCCAAATCTTTCAACTTTTGTTCACTCTCCAAAACCCTCAGTAGTTGCTGTTTGTATATTATGCAGAGTTTACAGTTGTTATCTGTAGGGTGGCCAGTCTGTTAAGACCTCACTCTGCATTCCAGAGGCAGAACTCAACACTTTACTTTTTAAAAAAAATAAACTTAATTTTGAAATAATTTTCGATTTCCAGAAAAGTTACAAAGATAACACAGAGATTCCCTGTATACTACTCATCCAGTGCCAGTTTCCTCTAATGTTATCCTCTTACATTATCATGGCCTATTTGTTAAAACTAAGAAAACAATATTGGTACATTACTATTAACAAACTCTTGATCTTATTCAGATTTCACCACTTTTGTTTTTTATTTAATTAATGATCTTTTTCTGTTCTAGGAGCCAATTGAGGATAGCACATTACATTTGTCTCCTTAGTGATTGGTCTGTGACAGTTTCTCCGTCTTTCCCTGTTTTGTTTGTTTGTCTGCCTTTTTTTTTTTTTTTTAACCTTCACAGTTTTAAAGAGTACTGGTCAGATAACCTATTGAATGTTCTTAATTTGTGTTTCCTGTATGTTTTTCTCATGATTAGACTGAGATTATGGTTTTGGGGGTAGGAATATCACAGAGATGAATTGCTTTTCTCGTCACATTATATCAAGGGGTATATGATATCTACATGACATCACTGGTAATGTTAACTTTGATCACTTGGGTAAAGAACCATAGTTTGAGCAATACAATGTATGTAAAACTTGTTTCCACATTTTCCCCTCTTCTTAGAAAGAAGTTTCATGGAAAATCCTTGATTAAAAATATTATGTAGTCACATCCCTCAGTTGAAATTGCTTCCTTTCACTTGCAACTCCAAGAAGATTAAGCAATAGGTAATGATAATATGAGAATACTTCAAAAGGTTCATGGAAAGATTCATATTATCTTTCGATTCTACTTTTCCACAAACTTTTTGAAGTGTCCTTTACAGAAATACATCATGCAGAGAATGATACAAATACATGTTTCTTCCAAATAAGCTGTTAAAATCTTGGCGTAGGCCAATACTGCAAAACAGAATATAATGACATGCCTGTCCTTTAATGGAAAATTAACAGCTTGGAAAATTTTAGTTATGTGGCTTTAGAATGGTGCCTAAGGAGTTTGGTGGTAGTGTGAAGAGAAGCAGAATGAAGAGCATCATTTGCATGTGATAAATACTAACTCTTAAGTGTAAAATAAATACTGGAGTTGGGGCACACTGTTTAAAATTCACAGGTGTGAATTTTGGTTGTTCACCCTAACTGAAAAGTACAATTAAGTATGTTCAGGATAAGACGACAAATATTTTGTATTCATATATTCTCCAACCCCATCTCAGCCGAAAAGTGAGTCTTGGGAAACTAACTTTTACTCCTTAAACTCATAAATTTGCTTCTGATTATTATATTTCTATAGATACTAAATCAGACTTAATACACAATTCAGGCAACCCAGTATTTCATGACATTAATTTTATTTATATAATGAAAAACTTTCTTTGGAAAGTTTTTGTCAGTATAAACTAGTTAGTCAAACTTAATTGGACATTTAATAATCATTTTATAATGATGGAAAATGATCCCAGGAGTTCCCAATATTTACCATTAATTTTCACATATTTTAATTAAAAGCTCTTTGGGAGAAACATAAAGCACACAAGTATTTTCATTGGGGGGGTGTGTCAAAACATGAGTGATCGAGTGAGTACTCAAGCAGAATAAAACATTTTCTTTTAAAAAATTAAAGGAACAAGATTTTATTAAATTTTTCTCTCCAGACAAGAAATTATCACAGTAGCTAACCCAGGTAAATACAGGACAAGCTGAGGTTCTTACCTGAAAGTGGCCACAAAGTTCACTGTGGGCCAGCCCAAGACAAAGGATTTCATGGCTTTGGTGTTGCCTTCTCCCACTTCATCCACACAGGTTGCTGTCCACATATCAGTTAATTTAATTTTATGTTTTATCTTAAAGTTGTTGTTATATCTAGAAAGATAAAAACCAAACAGGATCTCTTGTTTTGTGTCTTAAATTTTACAGGAGCTTCAGTATTTGTGATAAGAGGGCAGTTTTCACTAATCATGATTAAAGAATATCTTATTCATTGTATTAATCTTCAGTATCCAGCCAGTAAATCGTAACATGAATGGCTACCTTGGCCCAAGAAACCCTCTGAAACTTTGGTGAAACATTTATTTAGTCGTCACACTTGCATTTACGGCAGCAAATAGCCATAAACTGGCTTGTTTTAATTTTCTATATGTTAAGCACTGCATTTGGATCAAAAATCTAATTTTAAATTTACTGCTCTTACAAAAATTAATTTATTATTTATACTTTGCTTACTTCCAAAAAGATTGCAGTGGCTGAACACAAAAACTACACACGATTTAATTAAGATGTTTATAAAATTTTTATCTTAAGAGAGATGCACTAAAAAAACCTGAAATTAGAGGAATTTATAGTACATTTCTAAGTAAATGGTAACAATATTTTCTAGCCTTTAGAAGCACAGATTATTTTAAACTTCCTTTCTTAAGATTTTGTTCCACTATTTTCCCTTATATTCCAGCTAAAACTGAAAAACTGTAGCCTAAAAACAGAACCTAAACTTAAACAAACAAAAAAGCAGAGTTGACAAAATTAGCATTCATCTCTGGGGACTCTGAAGGTCATCTACTTTAAGATAGTGGTGAAATTGCTTTCTGACAATTTCTACCTAATACCGTTTAGTCCCCTGTTATGGAAACCACCATCCATCTTCACCTAATTGACAGATTTAATGCTCACGATAGACCTGAGACTTAAATACACATCAATCACAACAACTCCTTGAACTTTTTAAGACAAGTGAATAGATATGAAGTGGGGGGAGAGGGGAGATAGGAACAGGAGAAGAGGAACGGGTAAAGGGTCATGAAAATCAACTACAATGTATATTGAGACGTTAAAATTTTTTAAAAAGATACATTTCGAAGTATCCCTAAAACTCCTCTGATTTATAGAATATTTAAAGCTAAAACTATTCAGTGGGATTATAAAATGAAAAAGGGGTTTTCAGGAAGTATAAATGAAGGATAATCTACATTCAAAGTCTCATTTATACTTTCCATAGGGTACACTGATTTTAAGTGTAATTGAAAAGTGTCTGTGTGGTATGATAGCTTCTTTCTATATCTCACCCTACTGCTATAAACCTTTAGATTTTGTTTATGAAATAGACTCGATTACAGACAAAATCTTACTTCTTGGTGGCAACTATTTAGGTAATATCAAACAAAATCTATAAAGTCAAAACAGCTTAAGTAGTAAGCTAGAATATGAAATTAGGCAGTGTTGATTCATGATCTTATTCATGCCCTTAACTACTATGTATCTATAAAAAGCTCTGGATATTGCCATTCCTATAAAGCACCTGGATGAAGTATCTTTCCACAAAGTTCCCTTTTGCATTTGTATCTTTAGCCTACTTTTTTGTTTCTCCAGAGCTATAAGGTTTTTCTGATGAGGCTGTTAGTTTACTTCAGAGTTTGGGGGAGAAATCTCATGAACACTGATAGAGTTTGGATGTGTTATCCCTACCAAAACAAATGTGGAAATCTGATCCTCAATGTGGCAGTGTTGGAAGCTGTGTCATGGGGGTAGATCCCTCATGAATGGATTGATTTCTCTCCCTGGGGGATGGGGGTCCTGAGTGAGACCTTGCTCTGTTAGTTCCTTCGAGAGCTGGTTGTTTAAAAGACTTAACTACTTCTCTCTCTCTGTCTCTCTCCATGTGATCGCTTCCTCTTGCCATGTGATCTGCTAGTACCCACCAGTTGCCTTCCGCTTTCCGCCATGAGCAGAAGCAGCCTGAGGCCCATGCCAGATGCAGCTGTCCCAGAATTGTAAGCCAAATAAACCTCTGTTCTTTATAAATTACCCAGTCTCAGGTGTTCTGTTATAGCAACACAAAATGGACTAATACAAACGTTTTTGTACATAAAGCTAGATGGGTGAGCTTAAAAATATTTAAAAGAAGTATTCCAATAAAGCTTTTTATTAAAATGAACAGTCCTGAGGTCACAGTGTACTTTTTCAGATTTGTCACTCTCAATGTCCAATAGCATTATGCTACAAAAATTTTAAAAAATATAAATCTAACATGAACTGGCTGAAAACAAAACAAAACAACCCCTAAAAACAAATCTTTATTTCTACAATGTAGTTCCTTACTGTAAATTTATTAAGATAACAGATATACTTTGCTTTCCTGTCCTCCAATCTTTAAACTGTAAGGAATTAAAGTGTAATGTTGAAATACACAAGATTCTAGGGAGCTTTCTCCATATTCTAAGATGAAGATATCTTATCAAATATATTTTAGGGCATAGATCAAGATGTATTCCACAAGTATATCATGGCAATTCTATTGATAATGAATTAATACTCAGACTTTGTTTAACTTCATCTTTTTCACTTAAACAGAACTCATTATTGTTTACTATTTGCTTAGGAAATAAAATATGAGAATAGTGATGGCTTAAGAGGGTGTGAGGTAAGTACAGTCATTTTCTCTCTGTAAATTCCATACGAGTACTGCTGTAGTTTAGATATGTTTGTCCCCTGAAAGCCCATGTTGGAAACTTAATTCCCACTGTGACAGTATTAAGAGGGTGAGAAATCCTATGATGGTAATTGAAAGGTAGGGCCTTTAAGAGGTGATTAGATAGTGAGGACTATGCCCTAGTGAATGGATTAATCCATTGATGGTTTAATGGTGGTTATGGGTGTGGTTCTGATGGCTTCAAATGGAGAGCTCATGAGAAGCTTGCTCTCTCTTTCTCTCTCTCTCTCTCGCTTCTGCCATTCTCGCCATATGATACCCTGTGGCACTTTGAGTCATCACTAAGAATGAGGCTCTCACCAGATGTGTTCCCTGGACTTTGGACTTACCATTTACCAAAACCAGTTATAAGCAATAAATATTATTTCTTTACAAATTACCCAGTTTCAGATATTTCTGTTATAAGCAACAGAAACAGACTAATACAGGTGCTCTATGACTATTAAAAAATATTAACTTTTCTAAATATTTTAATGTCTATACAACAGATGCTGTTTTAAAAAATGAAAAACCATAATTTTATTGGAAAAACAATTCTTATTTATTTTTCTAATGAATATCAAAAGTGGTCTCTAATAACTCATCTAGCTTTAACACTTTTCTAACTTAGTAAGGAAAACAATGACAATAAACTGAAAACAATTTTCAGCAAACGCTTTCAACATTCAGCACAAAATGGAGCAAATGTAACACTTTAGCCAATAAAAGGAAGCATTTAACATCCTCTATATTATTGCACTTACTACAATTTATTTAGTTTGACTAAATAAATATGTAAGTAGCTAGTCAATGATTTATCCCGCTTGAGTTTATTTCTGTAGGTTCAACTAAAGATTGAAAGCAGTTTCCAAATGAAGCACGAAGATGAGGTGATATAATATGGAAATTAAGTTATCCCCTACTTCCTCATGGCTAAGTATAAAGACTAACTGCTAGTCTTGGATAATTTCAGCAAATATATTGATTCACAGTACTACCCAATCCTTCATCTAAAAGTGAGAAGTGATAGGAAATAAACAGGTTTGGTATTGCAGGGGGCTATTTTTTCTTGGTTGCTGTTCATTTCATAAAAATAATAAGTTCTTTCATATTAAGAAGGATCTGTGAATATATTTAAATGTTTGCTACAAGAATGATCATGTAAGCGATTTCCTGAAAAGTGGTGGTCAAAATTTTTGCAATGTGGCAGGATTCAATAATAATATAATTATCTCCTCAAATATCCATGTTTTATCCCAAGGGTCTTGGGTTTATGGCAAAAAAATAAGTAAAAACAACTTAGATCACTCACACTTTTAAATATCCCCAGCAGATATAGAAAGTACTAAAATGAATTGAATCTCTCAAAAAACAACCCTTCAAACAATTCATATAAGTTTTGTCACTTCATAAAAGCATTGAAGTGGACACAAAGAGTTCTCTCAAAAGCAGTCTGGAAACAAATTGTGTGACTTTAGGTACAATCAAAATAAAAAGTGAGCTATAGAAGTAGAAGATTGGCACACATTTTTCCAATATATCTAAAACAGCAATTTTCTAGTGGAAAAGAAATTGTCCTTATATAAAAAGTTTTTACCAAAACCTAGGTTACATAAAAACCACTTAGATGCTACCAGTAAACAGAACATAAATAACTTCAGGTAAGAAAACAAAGGCCCTCTATGATAAATATTACTACAACTGCTAAAGGAAAAAAATCTAAAGATAAAGGAAAATACATTCCTCCCTATGAACTAGATGCATGTTACAAGTAAATAGTCTTTAAGGTTCTAAAGTTTAGGAAATGGGTTATTATAATAAATTTTTGTTGTCTGTGTATCTACCTCCAGGCTGAGCAAAAAGCTTTGTACCTAATGAGCACAATGCAGTAAAGTGGAAAGAGCCAGCCATTGGAATTAAGGCCTTCATTCAAACCCCAGGTCTGCCATTTTCTAGTACCCAACAAACCTCACTGAGCCTCTGTGTTCAATATGTAAAACAACTCTTGTTTTGGGGACTTGTTAGGAAAATTGTTATGATTTTTTCCTACTATTTTTTTGACAGTTTTTTTTATTGATCACCAATATGTGGTGATCAAGTCAGGATCATTAGTATACTCATGTTTGCAAAATGTAATCAATGTTTGTGCCCCTTAACTAATTTCTTGCTAACCCCTCCTCCCCTCTCCCTTTCCCACCTCTAATTTGTTAGGAAAATTAAATGAGACATTTGTGATTCTCCTATTATAATACCTAGAATATAGAACCCATCTAATAACTTTTAAACAAAAAAATCATAACTAAACTACATTTTTAAAAAATAATGATTTGTTCCTGTGTTAATAGCCTCCCTACTTAGAGCTTTAAGTGGACCTAGTGCAAAAGCATAGGAGACTTTTCTTTCTCTGTATTCCTCATAACATCAACATCCAAATATAATTACATTGTATTATTTCTATTCAAAACACATTCTGAAACTGTTTTCTTTATCTTTGCATTTAAAAAAATATATGAACAGTTCACTAAACATTTCATTCCATTTCTTACTAGATGAGTAGTTGGACACTTTTACTCATCACAAAGGGAAAGACTGATTTAATGTTAATAAAAACTATATGGTTGAGAAATCTATGAAATCCAGAAGAAAACAAAGAGTAATAGAGGCAGCAGACCACATATGGGTTAAAAGAATGAAATTTGAAATAAGATGGACCTAGGTTCACATGTGGGCTCAACTAATTACTTTGTGATCTTAGGGAAGTCACTTAACTTCTCTCAGTATCAATTTCTCTTGTAAAATGAGGCAAAAAATACCCACCATGTAGAACTGTTATAAGGGTTAAAGTACTTAGAATAATACCTAACATACAATAAGATCCCAATAAATGTTTGGTTTTTATTGCTATTAATACCACTCAGATTAAATATAGCATGTTGCAAAATTAGTACTTAGCCCTGCCCATGTCTCATTTATGACACTGAACAACTTAGGTGTGAGAGTGTAGGTATTAGGAAAAAGTGTTTACTATTCTCTAGTGACTAATAATCCCTTTGATGAGATTGAATTTGTTAAAATACCCTTATTGTTCATGATGTTTCATAAATAATGAGAATGAGGGATGGAGCAAGTAGTAGCTACCATGTTCTAGTCTGGGTATTAATGCATTAACACTGAACATGAACATTTAGTGTTGAACAGAAAGTGAATTCTCTTAGATACTTCTAAAGTATATTCCAAATATGTCTGTATCCTTCTTTTAACTGTCATTTCCTCAGATGAAGCCTCCGTATCTCTCATCAGGATTGCTACAATAACCTCCTGTCTGGTCTCCTTGCTTGCACTCTTGCCTACCATTATTCAATCCATTATCTAACATGAGCCAGAATGATATTTTAAAAACATGAATCACATTATGCCACTCCCCCAATTAAAACCCTTTGGAATAATATCCAAACTCCTTATCACAACCTTTGTGGAACCAAGCCTCCAAGATGGCACCCAATGAACCCTACTTCCTGATATTCACACCCTTGCGAAGTTCTCTTCCATACTGTACCAAGACTGATCTGTGTGGCCAATAGAGTATGTCAGAAATGATGGCACACCACTTCCAAAATAAAAGAATATGGCTTCTATTTTGGTGCTCTCTCCATTGCTGACACACACACACACGCACACATGCATGCACGCGCGAACTAAGGCCTCTGGTCAACAGCCAGTGAGGAACCGAGGCTGCCAGAATCCACGAGTGAACCCGGAAGTGGATTCTCCAACTTCAGTCAAGCCTGAGATGACTGCAACCCTGGCCAACAAATGACTGCAACTTCATGAGGCCCACTGAGCCAGAACCACCCAGATAAACACTTCCAGCTTCCTGTCTTCAGAGAAACTATAAAATGTTTATAGTTTAAACTCTTATGTTTTGGGTTAATTTAGCAATAGATAACTAATATAACCTACAAAGACCCTGATAACCTAACCCTTGTCTACTTTAATCTTAACTCCTATCATTCTTCTTTTGTTCATTATGTTCCAGTAACTCAGGCCTTTTAACTCCTCCAAGGACCAACCTTTCTCACCAGCTTTAGACCTGCTATTCCTTCTACCTAGAATGCTTATTCTCACAATACCTGAATAGCTGGTTGCTTTTCATTGAACTTCAATTATTTTTTGGTCCTAATTCACCTACATAATATATATCTCCCCCCATTTTACTTCACCCAGCACCCTATTTTCTTCATAGCACTAATCACAATCTATAATTCCCTCCCCGACACATAAGAATTTGAGCTCCCAAAGTGCAGGGACCATACCCATCACATTCTTCATTGCATCTTAGAATAAATTTATTCAGAGCATAGCACAGAACAGAGATTAAATAGACATTTGTTGCATGAATAACAATTGACTTTTTTTGGCAAAAACAAAACAAAAAGCTCACTACAGATATTAGCTTTAGTAATAGAGGCCAGACATTCTTACGGTAAACATTGTGTAGAAAAGGTATCTTTGTTAGTGGAAATGCAATCTTATAATGATTACTGGGAGAGAGTATGCAGTATACTTACTTGATTTTAGTCACAACAAACAGATCGTTGAATAGGAAAAGGTGTCGCTCCTGCCTCTGCAGGCCTCTTTTCAGCTCTACTGGGGCATCAATCAGCAGAGTCCTACTGGAGCACATAAATGATGACAGAAATGCAGGTGTGTCAACACTAGCAGAAGGACTTTTCCTGTAACAGATCAAATGCCACAGATCAGCTATTCAAATGATCAAGTATAGAACCAAGTTTTTATAAGAGTACAGCTGATCGTTGGACAAGAAATATAAAATTCTATAATGTTTTTAATGCAATGGCATAGTGTCCTTATTGGTCTCCAGTCTATTCTCCACACAACAGTCTTTAAAGTTTCATTATAAAAATTTTGAAACATAAAGCAAAGCTGAAATAGTTTTATAGTAAACACATGTATACTCCAATGTAGATTCTACCATTAATATTCTATGTACTTGCTTTATCATATACCTACTCAACTATCTATCCTTCTATCTCTTTATTCATTTTATTTCTGGCATTCAGTGCAAACTGCATACAGCAGTGCATATCTTCCAAAATATTTTGGTATGCATATCATTAGAGTTCAATATTTATTTAGAATTTTTCTTTTGATATAAAATTAACTTAAAAAATGAAATACACAAATGCACAAATCTTAGGTGTATATTCACTGAGTTTTGACAAATGTATTCATCTGTGTAATTTAAATCCCTATCAAGATACAGAAAATTATTATCATTCCAGAATATTTCCTCTTGTCCCTTCTCAGTAATTCTATATAAATTATCTCTATGCATTGGCCCCTAGGTTGTTTATTTTTTCATTGTATGCTGAGACCTATTAGCTCAAAAGCTCGCTGGTACCAAATTCAAGTTTACACACCCAATTATTTGAAAAACAGCCCAAATGAGCAGATTTTTAGTCCCCCACGCCACCGCCATGCTACTGTGCAACATTACCTGGACATGTAACCGCCAGAGATATCCTCTCTGATCTTCCTCTCCTGTAGGAGGTTCCCTTGTCCTCCTCCCCTTCTGGATGGTGGCCCCTTGCCATAAGCCTCTGGACAGTTTCATGCTATGAGCGACTTATCTCCTCAGGCAATCCTGTCCAATGGTCATATCTTTTTCCATGATCAACCCCCAAACTCCTTATACCAGTCAGTCTCTATTCCATCTCCTCATAAGCAACCACTATTTCCCAATGAAGATTAGTTTTGCCTATTCTAGAATTTTATGTAAATCACACCGCAGTATATTCTCTTTTGTGTAAGGTATCTTTTACTCAGCATGTTTTTGGAATTCATTCATATTGTCACATTTGTGAGTAATCCCTTCCTTTATATTACTGAATAGTATTCAATGTATGAACATACCAAAGTTTATCTCTTCTCCTACGGATGGACATCTGGGCTGTTTCCAGTTTTATGAATAAAACTGCTATTAAATGTTCTATTGTTCTTTTTGTGACCTATGTTTTCATTTCTCTTGGGTAACTACCTCAGAGTGGAACTTTTGGGTCACAGAGCAAGTGTATGTTTAATTTTACAAAAAACACTAGTTTTCCAAAGTGGTTGTACCATTCTACATTCCCAGCAACACTGTAGAAGAGTTCCAGTTTCTCCACAACCTTACCAAGGTTTGGTGGTGTCCGTCTTTTGAATTTTAGCTACTCTAGTGGATGTATAGTAGCATCTCATTAAGATTTTAATTTTCATTTCTCTGATAACTAATTAATTTATTTCATGTTCTTACTGGCCATTTGTGTATCTTCACTGGGAACTGTCCTTAAATCTTTAGCCTATTTATCCAAAAATCATGTATGTATCTTTTTATTACTGAGTTGTAGCAATTTCTTTATGTTTCCTAGATAGCAGTCATTTGTCAGGTACGTGTTTTGGGAAATATTTTCTCCCTACCTACTGCTTGCCTGTATACTTTCCTAATGATGTTTTAAAGAAGAAAGAAACAATCAGCACTAAAGGTACAAGTTATCCCTCATTTTACAGATTTGAAGCTATTTACAGTAGTCAAAATATACCATAATTAAGTGAAGGCGATTTACAAGTAAGCATGGTTTCAAAATATGTGCATTTAAAAATTCTATGTAGCCTCTGAGACAAACATTTCACATTGATTCAACTCCCTCCTCCACCATGGTGACTGAGCTCAGTAGTTTAGTTGAGTAGGTTAGGACTTAATGGCTTGGGAGGTAGGGGCTGATTCTAACTTTTTTGCAAAGTAGCGTGCAAGTTATTTGGTTGCCTGTTTCTGCAGCTGTAAAGTAGGGAAGTTAGACTCGGATTATAAGATCTTTAAATTTCCCTTATAATTTGTATATGGTACTAACTATACTAATAAGTACCCAAAAAGTAGAATTAAGATTACTGATGAAAGACAAAAAGATAACAGATATGATTAGCTATTGGGTTGCGTGAAAGCAACCCAATCCTAAAGTATGGTTTATAAATGCATAGTTAAGTATATTGAGAGTCATCTCAGGGAAACAATTTAGAGTTGAAATAATAATAATAATAAAAAAAACCCCAAGCAACAGTGACACATCCATGCAAGCAACAAAGCCAGACGAGATGCCTGGGGGTCTGCATGCAGGGGACAAGGGCCTAGGCCATCCCTTGCCCACATCCAGGCAAGCAACACAGCCAGCCAAGATGTTCAGAGGTCCTGAGATGGGAGCCAAGGGCCAGCCACACCCCCAACCACAACCAGATCCTAAAATGTATTTATTAGATATGTGTGTTTCTTTGGGGTGTGTGACCTATCTGCTCATTTACTTGACCAGATTTCTGCTTAGGTTTTTCTAACACATTTTTAAGGGTTCTTTTTGCAATTAAAAAATAAAATAAAATAAAATAAAATAAAATAAAATAAACCCCAAGCAACAGTAATAACAATAATAATAACAAGAACTAAGAGATAGTTCTCTATTAGTCTCAGTAAAAAGGAGCTTAAAGAACAAGAACTTGGCAGAGTCTCCATTAAAGTACAGGTCGTAAGAGGCCATGACTTATCACCCCAACTATCCGATTCACCTGGCAGCTATAATAAATGGGGATTCTAGCTTATCTATGTTCCTTGGGTTTGAATAGTATGGGTCATAATGTCTGATCTCTCCCAGGAATACTAAAAGTCTAAGGACCATACACTATCCTGACAACTTGGAGATAATGCCTGAGTGATCAGCCATCCCTTCCTCTATTATAGTCATTCTCTGTGTGTTGTCCCCTGACCAGCAGTATCAGCAATAACTGGGAACTTCTTAAACATGCAAATTTTAAGGCCCACCTCAGACTTACTGAATCAGAAATGCTGAAGGGTTGGTTCAACATTCTGTATTTTAACAAGCCATTCAAGTAACTACTACACATTGATGTTTGAGAACCACAGTGGTTGACTGCTGGTAACTGAAACTGTGGGTAATGGGGGACTATGTATAACAAAAAGATGTATAGGTGAAGAACAAGGCAAGTAAATCAATTAGAATCCTTTGGAAGAAAAGGGAAAAGGGGTTTTTATGCTTGCTATTATAGATTGGAATTAAGCAGGGACAATGCCCACATTCTCCATCATAGAGAAGAATCTTTTCTCTCTCAAATTCTCTTAGGGTGAGGGATCAAAAAAAGGTATAATGACATCTTTTACTATGTAGTGATCTTCAAATTTATAGAAGATAGGAAGAAAGCTTCATTTACTCTTGCCAAAACTGAGCAAGGACAAGGCTAGCAAGCAATAAATGGAAGAAAGAATGGCTAAAATAGCATTTTACATAGCCTTAATCTCTTTATGGAATGACAAGAAAATACTGAGAGAGAAAATCATCTTTTGCATTTCGGTTTAGGTATGCAATAAACAACTGCTTTTTGGTTATAGTAATAAACCAGCAGAGAGCAGTATGGTTTAAACTAGGGATCCTGAAACTATTACTTAAAGGGTCAGATAATAAATAGTTTAAGCTTTGAGGGCCATACAGTCTGTGTTGAAACTATTCAACTCTGCTTTTGTATTGCTACATCACTCATAGACAATACATAAGTGAACAGGTATGGCTGTGTTCCAATAAAACTTCATGCACGAAAACAGGAGGTCTGTCTGGGCCACAGTTTGCTGACCTCTGGTTTAAACAATACTTCTAAATGTTTAAATGTTTATAAATTAAGGTTAATCAGAAGCAATTAGGAAATTATTATTTTTTGCTTGGGGTTAGCCTAGGCCAAAGATTAATTAGGCTATTTTTAAAAACGGTATTTATTTTAAAGCAATTCCAAAGGATGTTCATACATAGCAACTCATTTCTACTTCACGGTAATACTGTCAAATAAGTACATTTGGTGGTGGCTTTGAGGAGAATCCACAATGAAATTACTTTTATTTTTCTGTGTGGGTTTATCAACATATACGTCTATACTCTGTCATGTTAAAGATCAACATATAAGTATGGCAAGAGATGTTTTAATACTTTAGCAAGCTCAGCATTGGTTAAAAAACATTCACGCAGTACTTCAGAGAAAAATAAACATCTCAGCACCCACATAATTTAAAAAGAAAAAATATTTCATAGAAGGAAACAAAAACACAACCTTTATGTTTTTTAAAACTACAAATCTTAATCAGTGTCTCCTACTTAAAAATGTATTTCTCAATTACGTGTTTCTGAAGTCTTTATTTTTAATCTGAGTGCAAAGTAGATGTGTTTATTTTAGTCTCTTAGACTATGGAAATGGGGAGGGGTAAGATTATAACCTTCTATTTAGCCTCTTAATATAACCTGATTAGGATTTACAAGTTATAATTAACAGAGCTCTAAAATGATCTAACAAATACAAGCAGAGTCTAAGAATTAACCTGTTGCTTGCTTCTTATATATTAACATTTCATTTTTAAATGGGATTGTGAAGCTATTTCTGAAGGCAAAAAGGAGTTTTAGGAACGTAATCGTTCTTTTGCTAAAACTAGATAATAACTTTCATGAAAGATGGCCACAGTAATATCTCAATTTATTGCTAAGGCTCATTCTAAAAGTCAATCCACTTTTTGGTACAGTTTTAGAGGTGGTGCTTTGTTGTAAATCACAAAATAAACTAAAATTCAGAATACTTCTTGGAAATGTCTATGTTTATAAGTGGTAATCAATAAGAGATTATGATGACCAGTGCTATATAGGACCTGGACAACCTCAAAGCCTGTTACAGTAACGAGCACATAGTCACTGCTCAATAATTATTGAATAACTGAATAGAATTTACCTTCCAGAAATTTACTCATATCTCAAAGCCCATTCCAAATGCCGTCTATTCCATGAAAACTTTCTCTCAACTGAATCCTTGCTTGGCATCTCTATATGACATCTAACATTCATATTCTCATTTGACATTAACTGAACACACAATTACCATATAATAAGTTATTTGTAATAGTGATAAGGGTTGCCTTTGCTGGCTACCTGCCATGTGCCAGGCACTGAAGATAGGTTAGATCCCTGGCCTTAAGGGGTTAGCAGTCTGACAGGGGATTCAGACTTACTAGTAAACACAATGATAAACCAGTGAGGTAAGGTAAGTGCAATAAAAGAAATGCAAAGTGCCAAGGCACAAAGAAGAGCAAAAACAGGAATCCCTACCTGAGATTGGACTGGTTAGAAAAGTTTCTTGGAAGAACCAAAGTTTTAAGACAGACAGACCAATGAAGTCTGAAGAGAACTCTAAGAAGAACATGTCAAACATGTACCTGCACCATGTGCTTCAGGAACTGTGGAAAGTTCAGGAAGTCTGGAGTTGCAAGCACCTGAGGAAGAGTTGCAGCAAATGAGGAAGGGGCCAGATCATCAATGTTTTCCCTACCATGCTATGGGGCTTAGATTTTATCTGAAAGCATTAAAGGATTTTAAGCAGTATACTGTGTTTTGTAACATATTGAAGAACACAGAGAAGGGCATCTTAGAGGAAAGGAGTCATTAGGGAGTTACTGCAGTAATCTTAGGCAAGAAATGTTGCACACCTGAGTTGGCAGTGAGAAAAGGATAGGAAAGATAGAAGAAAACATATTTAAGAGATATTTTTTTAAAAGATTGTTAATTCATTCCATGCAATTGTATGTTTAAAACTGCTTAAAATGACAATCCTTATGATATGTATTTTACCACAATAAAATAAACACAGATTGTTAAAATATGTAAATTGATAAGTTGTGAGGGGTGAGATGAAGATAAAACTGACTAAGAAAAAATACAGCCTTACTGCACATTCTTTATTTTTTATTTATTTTTCATGCATTAAATACCTGCTGAGCGTCTATATGTGTTGGCTAGGCATTGTGCTAAAATGGTGGAGATACAAAGCAAACAGTTTAGATTACTCTGTATTCTTTTGGAACTTGAGTCTAGTTATTCAGCTCCATTTCTAGTAGAGGTTGGAAACCGCACTCCACAGTCTTATTTTATTT
Organism: Cynocephalus volans; assembly: GCF_027409185.1. Classification (NCBI taxonomy): domain Eukaryota; kingdom Metazoa; phylum Chordata; class Mammalia; order Dermoptera; family Cynocephalidae; genus Cynocephalus; species Cynocephalus volans. Next base: position 64,600,980 of record NC_084463.1, on the reverse strand, counting down.
GGCCCACAGAGGATTTTCAAAAACATTTGGGTTTCAATGTCTAGTTCACCACGTTCCCTCTCTGCTACTTCTTTACTGTCTACTGCACTTCCTAGGGCCCTGAAATCCTTTCAGTTTGTGATTCTTGTCCTAGTGTTGCTTCTTTTTAACTAGTTTAATTTTGAGTTCTTTTTAAAAATTATGGTAAAATGCACATAAAATAAAATTTTCCATTTTGACCATTTAAAAATGTATAATTCAGTGGTATTTAGTACAGTAACAATGTTGTGCAACCATTAACACCATCTAGTTCCCAAATATTTTCAGCACCCCTAAAGGAAATTCTATACCTATTAAGCAGTCACTTCCCTTAGCTCCTGGCTGGCAACTACTAAAAACTTTCTGTCTCTATGGATTTGCCTATTCTGGATATGTCATATCATATAATACATATGTCCTTTTATGTCCAGTTTATTTCACTTAGCATAATGTTTTCAAGTTTGATAGATGTGGTTGCATGTATCAATACTTCATTCCTTTTGATTGCTGAATAACATATTCCATTGTATGAATATACCAAATGTATTTATCCAGTCATTAGCTGATGAACATTTGAGTCATTTTCCACCTTTTGGCCATTCTGCATAGTGCTGTTATAAAAGTTTGTGTGCACATTTTTATTTGAATAACTGTTTTCAATAATTTTGAATACATATCCAGGAGTAAAATTAATGGATCATATGGTAATTCTATGTTTAACTTATTGAAGAACTGCCAAACTGTTTTCCACATTGGCTGCATCAGCTGACATTCCCACCAGCAACGTATGAAGGTCCTAGTGTTACTTTTGATTCTTCCCTCTTTTGCTCCCCACATATAATAATTTCTTTTGTTTTAAGGACATTCTAACTAAAGAATAAAATTTCTTGACTCCAAGCCCTCACATAACCTACAGTCATTTCATTCATAATGAACTCCTAACTGAACTCTCTACTTTCATGCTCTTTTCTCTAATCTATATTACTCACTTCTCACTTCTGTCAAATTAATCTTCCTGATGCAAGTACCAATCATTATAACATGTACTCTAAAGAGTAAAACCAACTTAATAAACTATCGAGTTCTAGCATGTTTTACCTTACCTGGTGGTAATATATCAGGTTAGAACTCCCTATATTGCCTGTATAAGGGGTAATCCTGTTGAGTCTTAGACAATAAATTAGTCCAGAAGTAATTTGGAACAAAAAGACATAACTATTGAAATAAAGCTATAAAAACCATTATCAACATCAAAACTGTATCTTACTCAGCAATAAAAATTTATCCATTAAATATTAATGACTATTTTGAACATCTCAGCATTGAAAGCATATTATCTGGAAATATAGTCTAAAACAACCATTTGTCTTATTGATGAGACAAAGCATAAGAAAGTACTATGACATTTCAATTGTCATTATCTTGATAAAATCACATTCAAATCACCAAAGGAAACTACATATAGTGATAATAATATGATGTGATTGCAATATGTACTATACTTCCACTTCCAAGTACTCTCAGTGATAAAATGATGAATCATGTAGCTCACATACAGTCTGAATTCTGACTTGGATTATGAGAACAAAGCCTAGTGATAATCCCAAGATCAAAATGAACTAAGATAGGATAAGGGCTTAGCAGGATAGATGGATGAGTGGTTGGATAAACAGAGTGAGCAAGGGCTGAAAAGCAAGAAGTATTCAAAGCAGCATTTAAAAATTATCATCAAAATGCTGATTGGAACAGACAGCTTCTATGATATAATGAGACCAACAATCTTACATCAACAATAATGCTAATATTTAAAGATCAAGGAAAACATTAAATTAGTAAAGACAGAATAACAAGAATGGAAAGAGGGAGTGAAGGACAGAAAAGGACACTAATAAATAGTTACACTAATAGAGCAAGATCCACACACAAAGAAACATCATTTCCAAAGAAGGGAGTTAATTATATCACTTCCTCACAGCCTTGACACAGAAACTGCTCAACAACATCTATTAGGAATTCACTTAGTGCAAAGCATTTGACATTACAAAAACAAAGGAGAGAACAAGACCCTATAAGCATTGTCTCTGAGGACTTCATAAGGTGATAATTTATATACAAATTACATACCATGATGCAAGCCCATTAATCAGAGAAAAATTTGAGCTTGAGAGCTTCGAATAGCCTAGTAAAAATGGCAACTTTTCGAGAAGAATAGCTCTACTGGATTATGAAAGAATGAGTACAAACAGAGAGATACCAATTAAGGACTGGAGAAAACACCAAACCAGTCACTTTCATATGGCCTGCTGAGTTAAAAATACTACTTATCTTCATTATCAACTAAGTAAAGTTGGTTTCGGTCAACTTGAATCAAAGAAGAGTGGAGAAAACACTCAGGCTACTCAAGGAAATTTATATATGTAGTAATTACAATGTGATGTGGCTATATGTTTATTTACTGATTCAACAATGAACCAAGTCACTAGTATGCAGATTAGGCATTCTAGTAGTTTGACTAGTTTAGTTCAGGTTATAATTAAATAATGGTACACTAAAAAGAGAAAAAAGAATAATACCTGATTAAAGGTAGTTTTATCTACAATTTTTAGGTCTGTTAAAGTTAAAAAATATCAGCTAATAACTTGTAACTAGGACATTAAGAACTACCATATTATACCTATGAATTACAAAGTCTTAAAGGCAGTATACTCCAGGCACTGACTTAAGTTACCTATCACCTCCAGCTCATTAATGCCAAAATGTCAATATTCAGGTTAATACATAAATGAGTTGATTCAATTAGTTGATTCATAATTAATAGAAGAGATAGCTTGGACAGGAAACTTTAACGATTATCCTGAAAAAATACCTACATAATATGTTTTAAGATAAGTAAGAACCACATAATGAATACTTGCTTTAAGACATTTTTAAAAGAAAATAAGAGGTTCAATGCGTTAAAGTTTCTTTTAAAAAAAATCATTAGTCTTTGAAATAAATTTTTGAGCACATTCTTGTTTTTGATAAATTTATTTCAAATTAAATCATTTGAAGAATTAAAGCAAATAATTTTTTTAGTGGATGCTAAATAAAAACATGAATATAATGGAATATTTTAATTTAGAGTGTTGTTTTTGTATATTGAGGTGGCTAAACTATTTGATGAAGGTTTAACTTTTATTTTTTAAATCCCAAATCATATTCCACATCTAAAAATAATTTATTCCATCACTCACACACGAGTGATTGCCCACAGTACATTAAATACTATTCAAAGTACTGGGAATATAGCAGCCAATGAAGTAGCTAGGGGCCACACAAAGAATTTCACATTTTAGTCGAAGTGAGATAGAAGAGGGGATGGTTTGAACAGAGAAGCAGCAGAATCCATATGGCGAACAGATGGCAAAAAGACTGGAGGGAGGCAAGAGTGGAAGCATGCATTAAATACTTGCTTCAACAAAATTTTAAAAGGTGGTGTTATAACAACAAGGTCAAGGGTTTAGATCCCTTTATCAGCCAGCTGCAAAACCCCTGCCTCCCCAAAAAAGAAAGAAAATTTAAAAGAAAACTACAGTAAAGAGTTGGCTAAAATTATTTAAATAAAAACTTTTTGGAGGCTTTTTGCAATATAGTAACTTAGGAGAGAGATAATGATGGTTTGCAAAAGATGGTAGCTGTGAAGGTTCTAAGAAATTCTGGATATATTTCTTTTCTTTTCTTTTTTTTTTTTAACTTTAACAATACATTTTATTTAGTCCAATATTTCAAAAATAGCATTTCAACATCTAATTAATGTAAAGATTAATGAGATATCTTGCTTTTTTAAAAAAATTTTATTTCGTCGATATACATTGTGGCTGATTAAGTCAGGTACAGAAAGAGAAATACCACATGTTCTCACTTATTGGTGGGAGCTAAAAATTAATATATAAATTCACACACACACACACACACACACACACACACACACACACACACACAGACACACACACACACCGGGGGGGGGGAATTCTGGATATATTTCAAAGGTAGAACTTAAAAGGATTTGATGATAGAGTGATTTCTGGCATGAGCAACTGGGGTAGAGATGAAGATAAGAAATTTGGTTTTGTACAAGTTAGGCTTGAAACAGCTATTAGACATCAAAATGGGGATTTTAAAGCTGCGGGAGAGATCAGATCATCTAGAAAGTTAGTACAGAAGGAGAGCAGGTTCAAGTACTGAGCCCTGTGGCATATCGACATTTACAGTTTGGGAAAAGGAGAAACTAGTAAAGCAGAACAAGCTGGTTGTCAGTAAACAGAACCAAGAAGCCAAAAGAAGAAGGGAGAGACTGGGGTGTCCAATGCTGAAGAAAGGTCAAGGAAGATAATATGACCAAAGATTATGAAGTTCTCTAGTGACCCTGAGAAAAACAACTTGATGGGCATTCATGAAGAAATGACTCCAGCTTGGTTTTATGTTAATGTCAAAGTTTTGGGAATTGATGATTCTGCAAAGTCACTATCTAACTTGTTCAAAACCATGTTCGATTTCTGGAAAAAATGTGTTTAAGAAGATAACAAATAAAACTGGATACATACAAAAGATGTCTCTAATCCAGGGAAGCCCTAATAAAATGATATTGTCCATTATTTGGTAGAGCTATTTACAAAGCTCTAACAGTATTCTCTCCCTACAACAGCTAAAACAACTAAAGTTAATAGAACCTAAAAGCTACATCATAATTAGAGTAGATATTTTCACATATTCCAGAAAATTCTTCCCCACAGTTCCAAGAAAGTATCTCCCTTGTGAGAATGCTAAGCATGCTTTCTTGTGCTCAGTAGCAATAACATTTAAGAAACACTACCAACTTTTTGCAAATTGTTATTGGAAGTTAAGTATCAGTTGAGATAAAGAAAAGAAGTCAGAATACTCTCTTTGACAGCCAGTCCATTTCAGTTTTCCAAAAGAATGTTTTAAAACTATCTTACATATTAAAGCCTTGAATAATTACCAAAAAACCTGGGATTTTTTGTTTTAACATTTAGGACTGAACAGCCTTCCTGTCTACCAAATCTAACATATGTATGTCACAATATATATGTATATATGTATATGTACATATGAATATGTGTGTGTACAGATGTTTTTAACTTACAATGGTGTTACATTCTGATAAAAACCCATTCTAAGTTGAAAATATTGTGGGTTTAATATACCTAAACTTATGGAATATCATAGCTTAAATATGCTCAGAATACTTACATAGCCTACAATTGGGCAAAATCATCTAACACCACACTTACTTTTAGAACAAGTTGTTGAATATCTCATGTAATTTATTGAATACTGTACTGTATTGAAAGTGAAAAACAGAATGGTTGTATGGGTACTCGATTATGGTTTCTACTTGAATGTGTATCACTTTCACACCATCACAGAGCTGAAAAATCATAAGTCAAACCATCTTAAGTCAGGAACTGTGTGTATCTGAATCCTTGATAACTGAGGATTATGTAGATGTTAGAGACACAATGAATTATGATTCCAGACAAAGGAACAGACTCATAAGTCCCACATCATAACACGAAATGCTTTTTAAATCAGTAAATCTTTGATGTTAACTTGCAATAAAATATTCACATGTCTCTTTTGGATAAAAGTACACCAAAATTCAGATAACTGAGGTTTCCAGATAACTTGGTTGCTTATTTTACTGTACTAAAACTTACTTACTCTAGGTAGAATAAAAGCAATAACATACTAAAAACATGCTGAAGTCTTAGATAGGGCTGCCTTACTATATCTCAAGTACTTCACGCAAGCCTACATTGGAAAATCTAATCTTGACATTTACACTTTGAAGCATTAAAATCTAACATACTTTCCATTTTCAAACAAAAGTAAACTCAAGTCTTAAAATTATATAGAACAAATGCAACATACATTGTCAAAAAACTTTGTGCTAAAAGGCTCAAATTGTACAGAAAAACAATTTTACATTTACTACTGTATAAGAAATTGTCTATTTTACAATTATTAATCCTTTCCACCTGGTGCTGTCACCAATGGTGAAAACACCTAAATGAAATGTGATATAACAGTACTTCAAAGGTATGGCATTTAAAACAACTTTTTACCCTGTACAATCTTAACATCTTTCATTTCATTTCACCGTCACCAAAACAAATAAAAATTCTCTAAATTGAACAGGCACATGTTCATTGCCATTAATATGTATTAAAAACAGTGTAATTAGATGTAAAAATGATACAAAAGAAGGTTAAAGGTGGTAAGTATCATAGAAAAGAGGTAAATATTAAGGGAGTTTAGGAGTCAGAAAGTGTCATCCCTGACAACTAGGTGGTGAAGTTGCAGAGGAGTGGACAGGGAGGAAGACGAGATCAGAAAAAGCTTCACAGAGGAGTCAGCATTTCTTCTATGTCTTTCGGAGAGTTATGTCTTGGACAAAAGAGAAAAACTGAAGCATAAATTGATCAGGTGATTTGCTAAAGGTCACAAAGCTACTTATTGCAAAGTCAGACCTGGGACAATGGTTTCCTGATGCCTAAAGCAAGTAGACTTTGGATTAGGCATGAAATTCTGGACATAAGTGGCAGTTTGGGCAGTATTTTTCATCTAGTTTTACTTGTAGGAAACAATCTTTGTTTATTTTTCCATTTCTCTGGTTGAAATAGGTCACAGTGAAAAAAAATTGCTAAAAGGACACTCAGAACAAGAAAAATTCCATAGCTCATGTTTAAATTAGCTCTGTTTCTTGATCTTTCTCTTCTCTAAACACAGAAACTATATGAAACCTTAAAAAAAAATCCCCTTATCCCTGGTATATTAGCACTATCTGACTCGTAGTAGGTGTTATAATTAGTTGCTGACTTAGTGTATTTATAGCCTACAAATATTCTACTTAGCACTTAATTACACATTAGCTCACATTCTTTACTAATATTTTAAATTTTATTTTCTTCATTGTACATGTTTATGGGGTACAGTTTGTTACTTCAATGCAAGCATATGTTGTATAATAATCTAATCCGAATGTTTAGTATATCATCTAAACATTTATCATTTCTTTGTTACAACATTCAAGATCCTCTTTTCTGGCTATCTTGAAATACACAATACAACATTATTAGCTATTGTCACCCCACAGCACCAGAACTTACTCTACCTGTATAACTGTAACTTTGCAACTTTGTATTAGTCTACCAACCTCTCCCCACACACCCCACCCCTCGTTCTCTACTTATTTTGTATTTGTACATCATATTTCCCCAATTACAGGGTAAGCTCCTAGTTGGCACTTTACATTTTAACTACACTATGTAGCAAGGCAGGAACTGTTTGGCTCCACAACTATGGCTAATGCAGGGCTAATGTCTGGAATCCTCACACAGTACCAATTGTCTAGCTCTTAATCCTGTTCGCGACGCCAATTGTAGAGCTACGTGACCATGCCAGTTGTCGGGCTCTTTTACCTGCCCGTAATCCTGCACTAACTGGGCCAATTCATGAGCTAGGGCTGGGTCTGGAGCTCCCAGACCCCTCAAGCCCATTCACAGACTGGGTCAAAAACCCTTCACATGCCAGGCTGGGTCCCCAGACCCCACACACGCCAGGCTAGGTCGCCAGACCCCTTCACGCAAGTCTATGAGGTAGGTAACTGGCCAAAAGATCCTTGGAGCCATAAGTTGGAAAGCATGGCTGCGCAGGGCAGACACCTGAGGCTATCGCCTGAGGCTGACGCCCTCCCGCCTCCTTGCTTCACTAAAACCCTCTCTACTCTCTCTCTCTCTGTGAAGAAGAACACAAGAATAGCAACAAAACTAAAAAGATACATTGGCGCACATGTGCACTAACTCCACCCACCCACACACACAATTTGCTTACAATGGATGTGCTAAAAACACACCCAATGGGTCCCAAGGCGAGGGCCCTGACCAAACTATTCTGTTTTCCCAACAGGAACCAAATCTTATTTCTGCTCCCCTGTTCTTAGAACTGTGCCTAGTATAGAAGACTCAAATATCTGTAGAATGAACAGCTAAACAAACACAACACAGTGTCCTTAGTTTCTTCTCTACATATAAAAGTGGAGAAATCATTCAGTTTATTTGTATCATTCAGAAACCAAAAACAAATCCCAAAGCCATTTTGGTCTGAATGTGTGGTGACACTCATATTTTTTAGCTGGAGCAGAGGTGGGGTGAGGTGGGAAAGAGAGGTTTTTCTCTCTTTTGTCTGATAATCACCACAGTTACAGTATCCCAGTGGAACACAGGTAAAGAAAGTAACCACCTCTCTGGGGCAGAGGTAGACCCATCTGATCATCTGCTCCCCTTCTCTACCTTTATGATTGTAGTAGCACCTCTACATCCATGCCACTCTATTTCTGGAATTCTTTTCCATTAGTGCTTCTAAATAGAAATCAAAAAGGAGGGGATGAGAATTCCAGAAAGATGAGTACCTGACTTCACGCAATTTAGTTCTCTAATTGCCCCATTTTATTTTCTCAAGTGATCAAATCATTCCAAAAAGTGAGAAAAAGCTAAATGCTATTAGATATTACGTAAGGCAACTGTCTCTCTTGCCTAAGCTAACAGACTCTAATTCAGACTCAACCCTCTCAAAGACTTAGGCTGTGTGCACATGTACAACACCATGTGCTAAGATGCCCAGCATGGTTTTGGAATTCAAAACCCTAATGTGAGGACAAATCTTTCAATTTTGCTCCTTACAAAATACAAAGTCTAGCATATACTCAACAAATGCTTGCTGAACTGAAATCCAAATCGAAGAAAACCAAGAAACATTAATGTACTTATCCATTGGATATCAGTCATAGGAGCCATCATATGAAAATCATTCTATTAAAAGTCCTTTCATCATTCTCAAAAAATTTTTCCTCAAGTTCAAATTATCAGGAGATTTAATCATAATGATCATAAATTAATGCTAAAGAAATATTTTAACTTCTATTTATTCAGTCTTTAAAAAACGTTAGTAATAATGGAATACTTATAAATAACTGCTGATGCATGTCAAAGTGTGGAACCCACATGTTAAAAGCTAGACAAAATAAAAATCGACAGCTCAACTAAAACCAAACCACATTTTAAGTCATTTTTCACATAGCTGAAATGACATCATTCCTTTAACAAAGCAGAAAGCACACACTGCATCTGTGTTGGTGGAGCTGAGCAAACACACGTGTGGCCTGATTTATTTCCAGACTGTGAAAATTTTAGTGCAATGCTATAGGTGCTTTCCCTGACCATTTAAGCACTAAAGCAAAATTCCCTGGCATAAAGGCCTCTCTGGAAAGAGAGGTTAATGGGAAAGTGCTCTACCAATTCTATCATTCCCAATAAAACTAATTGTAAATAAATTCTGGAGGTTTCTGAATCTTGGAGTTGGGAGAAGAACTGAGAATAAATCTTTAAGCAGAACACAATTAAATTCCAGTAGAAGTTTCATTCTCATTCTTCAGAAAAGTTTCTCCACTGACTTTTACTCTGGATATTTACATGGAGAGTTAGTATTCCACAAAAACAGAGTAACACTAACCACATTTGAGCTGTCTATTCTCTCTTTTTTTAACCAGGAAGCTAGGTAGACAACTTTCTGAAAAAGAAGAAAACAACAACAACAAAAAGGATCGGAGCAAGCCTTATTTGCTTCTGGAACCACAGCCAAATGTGTTCAAAACATTAGCACAACAAATCAGGGTCCCTGCCTTCATGGTACTTACAATCTAATGAGACAAGGTGAGCACATATGAAACAGAGAACAGAAAGTTTTACAATAGGTGGTACCAACTACAAATATAGTAGAAAGAGTCACTGTCTTATAACAAACAAACAAAAAATCCTATACTAAAATCTGGTAGAAATGAGATTTAGGTCGAGCTTATCAATTAATTCCTAGAGTGAAATCCAGAGTGGGGAGAAATGGGAGACCTACATGTAAATTACAGTTAGCACTAATATGTTTTGGATTGGAACATGAAGGCAATCACCACAAGGCCAAAGGTTTGACTGTCGATTTCACTGCTGTGTTCTCAGAAGCACCTGGTCATAGGAAATACTTTTGTTCTAGTCTTGTAAATCCCCTTTTGCACAGTCATGGGTTTCCTCTGAAGGTGGCAGATACTTGGTTAGTGTCCAAGGAAGAGTTATGTCTTTGAAGTAGGTGAGAGTGCCTATCTCTGACCTCTCATTCTTCTATCTGGTGCCTTATTAAAGAGTGGAGATCCTTGGGGTTGGAACTGAGATGACCAATAGAAAGACAGGAAAGAACAAATCCAAATTTATAAATGAGATTTCCTAAAGGTACACGGTTGTCTTTATTTCCTTTAGGGAGCATTTCCCTGAGTATCTTCCATGAAATGTTAATAGGTGTCTCAGATCAGGGAGGCCTTCTCTGTCTATTCTAACCTAGTCACTCTCTAATTGCCCCATTTTATTTTCTCATACTAGACATCACTTTCTAATATTATAATTTGTGTGTTTTGCTATCCATCTCCCCACTAGATTGCAAAATCCATGAAAGCGGGGTCCTTATGACCAAATGCCTAGAAAAGTGCTTGATACATAGTTATTGCTAAAATATCTGTTGAATAAATTAGCAATTATCAGGTACTGTTATAGGGGATGAACGAGACCGATAAAATGCCTATTCCTTCCAGAGTGCACATTCTATGAAGGCATAGATATGGTACTGGGAAAAAGAAACTGAGGGATACACCAGATTGAAGAGGTTTCTTTACCTATTTTCCAGAGCTTTTACTATGCCAGTATGTAGAATAAAAATTGATGAAGAACCTTTCTTTCCCACAACTGCACACCTGGCAGGAGAAATGCTTCCTACTGACATTGAACACACTGAGAAATGCAGTCCAGTGTCTTGCTTAGGTAGTCCCATCCAGCCTGCTTTGGATGTGATGCTGGCACTAGGGAAGATTCCTATATCTATACCTGGGCTACAGTATTACATAGCCAGTGTGGTGATAGCAATGATAACAGTGATAACTAGGGAGAGATCTCCAACGCAGTAAGGAGCCAAGGGACAAAAGGCTAAATTGACAGTTCCAGCCACCACTCTTCACCTGGATGTTCTCCCTCGACTACTAGTGTAGGAGGATCTGGGTTTTATTTATCCAGCTTGAGATACTCTGGGTCCTTACTAATTTTGTAAAATTCTTAGCCATTATATCTACAAATATTTTCTCTGTCCCTTTTTCCTTTCTCTCTTTCTTCTGGAATCGCAGTAACATGTATGTTAGACTGTTTGATATTGTTTCACGGCTCCTGAATGCTTTTGTTTTTTCCTTTGTGTTTCTTTGTGTTTCACTTTGGAAAATTTTTATTCAGCCATCTTTCAGGATTACTGCTTCTTTGTTCAGCTATATCAAGTCTACTGATGAGCCTTTAAAAAAACTCTTCATCTTTGATATCATATATTTATCTATAACATTTCCACTTGGCTTTGTAAAATTCCCATCTCTTTGTTAAAATTTTTCATCTCTTGGCAAATGTGGTCTACCTTTTCCACTAGATCCTTTACATATTAATCATAGTTGTTAAAATGTCCCTGTCTGATAGTTCTAACATTTGGTTCATCTCTCAGTCTGGCTGATTGTCTTCTCTTTCAACAGTAGTGTTTCATTATTTTTTAGTGTGTTGTGAACTTTTTGATTGAATGCCGGACCTTGTGATGGAAGAATAATAGAGACTGAGGTAAAGCGTCATGGAAATGGGCATGTCTCTTCTTCTGTTAGGCTACTAGCATGAGAGGTTGAGTCAATTCAGTCAATAGTTGGGTTTGGATTTTGTTGTTGCTATCTTTAACCTCAGTATACCACACACTTCAAATTCTTCCAGCAATGGGCTGCTGTTACCTTGTGCTCAATGCAAGGGGTGGGATATTGGAGGCTTTTCCCCATGTTTCTGCTCTACTTTCAGCTTTCTGCAATCCCTAAATGCTTGCACTACAGAAGGGAAAGTTCTCTTGGCAGCTAGCCCCTTCCCCAACAGCAGACTCCTATTGCTTGTTAGTCAGCACTGGGCTCTTGGTCGGAGCATGTGGAATTCTCAGAACTTCTGGTATGTCTGATTTCTAGGCACAGCCTATGTACCTGGGCCTCTGAGGTAGGGTCTTCTCATATTCCTGCCCCTCCTTAACCCCATGGCTTCCAAATTCTGCCATGAATCTGTGGTAGCTCTTGGGCAGAAGAAAGTTTCCAGCCTCTCCTTCAGTGGCAGCAGAACTCTGCTTTGTATTGGTGCAGAACCCTGGGAACAAGAAGTTTTTTTTTTTTTTCCTTCCCATATGGACAGATGACCTGTACTTCAACTCCTTCCCCAGAAGCACTGGGTGTTTGCATGAGTCCTTTGGGTGAGGGAGATTGTTCCCTCTCCAAGAGGCAGATGGGTTTTGCTTTTACCTCTCCCCAGGAAGGAAAAGAGCTTCACCTGGACTCAGGAGGAGAGGGTTTGCTGCCCTCCCTTGGTGGCTTAAGGCTTTTGCTTAGTATGAGAGAAGATTCGGAGGAAGAAGGCAATGAGTGCTTCATGTCTGTCTCCCAGAGGCAACCAATTGACTTTTGCATGCCTGGCCACTGAGGTGGGCTCTCTTTCATCTCCTGAACTATCTCTAACCTTTTTTGTGAGAAAACCAGTGTAGGCCCATGGAAAAGAACAAACATGTGAATATTAATTCCCTTTGTGTTCTGGGGATTCCAGTTACTTTAAACTGATACTTTAGCCCACATTTGGGACCTTTACAAAATACTGAACTTTAGTTGATTTCTTTTTACCTGCTTTGGTGATGTCCACCTCTTCCTGCCATGATCTTCCAAAAGTAAAACAGTTTATGTGTCCTATCTCTCTTCGGAGGGGCTTGTCACTCTTTGGAACTTAGTTCACCTGGTTGTTTTACAAACTCAGTTCACTAATGGGTTCAAGAGAACCTATATTTTTGATTTACTCATTATTAGAATGGAAATGATGGTCCCTTGAGAATTTATTTTATTAAGGAAACAGCTGTTTAATATTTTTTCAATCCTTCATCCTTTAAGATGTGAGGGGTTTTTTTGTTTTTGCTAAGCTCATTTCAGTTCTCAATTTCTAAGGTTCTGAGGAAATCACGGAAGAGAAATATAAATTTAGGCTGCAGTTATCAGTTAAAGAGAATAAGAAACTAAACCTGGCTATCGGGTAGTCACTGGCCATTCAGAGACACAACAGAAACCTAAAGAAATGATTATGTTATGTGTGTGGTGAAAAACCATGATGGGAATTTAGTGTGAGGAGTGTGGGGAGTTGAAGAGGGAAGATAGAAAGATCTGGCTAGGAAAGGTATCACAAGGCATAAGTTGAACTGAGCCATGAAGTAATTATCTCAGTACAGAAGCAAAAGGGGAGTCTATTCAAGGCGAAGAGAGATACATAGACCTTAGAAGTGTCTAGGGCTGAAGGGTGGGGAGGGAGTGCCAGGAAATGAGGATTAATGGCATAAATTTAGGAGTTAGACAGACCTGAGTTTGAAACTTGGTCTGATGCTTCAAGACTGTGTGACTTTGGACAGTCAGGTAAGACCTTTAAATTGCATTTTACCAGTCTGTCAAATGGAAGCATTAATGCCTAGTTCTCAGGGTAGCTGTGTGGACTGAATGAGATAATCCAAGTAAGGCACTTAGCTAAGCACATCTGGATCACGTCTGTGCTCAACACATAATGGCTGTTACTACTGGGAGCAATGGTTCTCTATCACAGAGTAGCAGCACCACACATCCTCTGCAGTATTAATCACTTGGAACTTCTCTAGAAACTTGAAGGAGGCTACAGGGTCACTTGCTTTAGGAAAACAATTGTCTCCCTGTTGCCCAAGAATAATTCTCTTCTTCCTTAACATATTACAGTTCCTATCTCCTCAGCACAAAAACCAGAATATATGTTTAAAAGTAGTTCCAGAGAGCCCCTTGTACTGGGAAACAGTAAGTAACAATTTATGCCTGGCAAATAGGAAGAACTACTAATTTCATCTATTTCACTGCCTCTATGTGGGAAGGAAAGCAGATAAAAAAGGGATACACTGAAAATCCATTCTTACTTACAGGGCAGAATTAAACCCATGTTACATAATGCAAGTACAGTGAAACACAGTTCAGCAAAGACTTCATTTCTGTGCCAGGAACTAATGTTTGGTCCATGTGTATAACATCCAAGACTCAGGTGGTGGTTGTTGGTTTGTTTTTTGTCTTGAGCTACCAGAGCCTGCAGTAGCTCTCCAGACACTTAGCAATCCTGAAGAGGCCTGAGAATTGCCCTCCTAGTGTCGCTAAGGAGTAAACTATATTGCCTGAATCTTATTCCCTGGGCTATACCATTTAACTATGTCTTAATCACTTCACAACAAAATTAATGTGAGCATTAACTCACAGATTACTTTCTAATTGCAAAAGAGGGAAAACCCCTATACAGAGGATATCAGGTCATCTTAGCTAAGTGGGACAACCTGACATTATGTACCTCCTGAAATGATGCAATATGAAATATGAGTACTTCAAAAAGTTCACGGAAAAATAGAATTTAAAACATAACACAGATCTTTCCATGAACCTTTTGAAGTACCTTCGTATACTCTATCATATATAAAGCATTTTTGCACATAATGATTCTTGAATAAAATTAAGTAATCAAGCACTTAGATATAATTTCCAGTTTATAAGAAATATGGGAGAAATAAAGGAACAAGGTAAATGACAATACAAAGAAACATCAGACAAATCCAGAATGTGGGCTGTGGTGGCCAGCCTCTAAGTCAGCAGGCCATGATATCTGCCTGCTGGTATCCATACTCCTGTGTATTCAATTCAGAGTATGTACAATGTTGGTCCTTTTGACCAAGAGGCTACGGCAGAAGTGACAGTATGTCACACTTCCAAGATTAGGTTATAAAAGACACTCTAGCTTTCATCTTGAGTCATCGTGTGTGTGTATGGGTTTGTCTTTCTCTTGAATTGCTTGCTGTGGGGGAGATTAGCTGCTATGTTGTTACCAACCCTATGGAGAGACCCATATGGCAAAAAACTGAGTCCTCATGTTAACAGCCATGTAAGTGACTATTCTTGGTAGTGATTCCTCCAGCCTCAGTCAAGCCTTCAAATGACTGCAGCATCAGTTGACATCTTGACTGCAACCACATGACATATTCTGAGCCAGACCCATCCACCTTGCTTCTAGATTCTCATCCTTAGAAACTGTGAAATAATAAGTGTTTGTTATTTTAAGTTGCTAAGTTTGGGATAATTTGTTATACAGAAATAGATAACTAATATTGACTATTCTATAGACGGATCCAGATTTTAGAACTAGTCTCTTTAAGGGCTTTAAAAAAAGTTACAGGACCTGTTCTATATTACAAGAGAATAAAGAGAGATAATGACCAAATGCAACTGTGAACTTTGATTTAATTCCTGGTTTAAAAAATGATAGCTATAAAAATAGGAACTATTAGAATAGTTTGGATATAAACATATTTTAAATGACATTAAGGAAGTGATGTTAATTTTCTTAGGTGTGGTAATGGTATCTTTGTGTAGAAGAATGCTAATAATTTTAGGAGTTTATGCTGAACTATTTTGAAGTAAGAACTATTAATTAATAGTTTACAATTTAATTTCAAATGATTTAGAAAAAAGAACAATATATATATAAATACCTAAATGAATACAGATGAAACAAATAGACCAAATGCCAATAACTGTAGGTAAAATATAGGTAGTGGGTATATGAGTGTTCATTGTACTATTATATAAATTTTATGCTCAAAATTTTTCCTAATTAAAATGTTAGAAAACTATCGAATGCCCCACCCACCCATATTAGAGCTACCTGTAATTGTCATTAGAATTAAAAAATTCCAGCCCAGTGGAAATTGAGTCCAAATTTCTACACTACAGATTCTCGCTACTCAGTTCAGAAGTTTGCACAACTGCAAAAGAAATATATCAAAGGACCATTGTTGAACCAGTTGTTTCACTTAAAAGTTACCCCATCTGTCCAATGTTTGCTGAAGGTTAAAATATAAAAAGTTGTTACTGAGTCCTTCATCTTTTACTGTTTTCATTTTATTTTCCTTTTAATAAAAAGCAGACAATTACTAAGTCCAAAAGGAATTAGTTCATTTAAGTATCCAGGTGCACAAACATAACCATAAACTCATTTTTATATAATAAATTAAGAACTTACGTGTTTATCCAAAACACAGGGGGAAAAAACACAGTGGAAAGAAGAAAAAAAAAAAAAAGCCAGCAGGAGGACAAGGAATTAATACTCAGAAGTTAACTGGAAAAGGTCCTTTAAAAACCAATGAGTTAAATTTGCAAGTTTAGTAAAATTTTACTTCCTTCTGTACCTCCATAATAAAAATATTATCTGGAGATAAGTGCCTGTTTAAAAAAAATTGAGTGACATTCTCGTCATTAACACATCCAAACTATACTTTTTTACAATATAAAGAACATTTCTCTTTCTATCCTGCACTTATGTTTTTATATCATGAATTTCCTATAAAGTTTTCATATCAGAATAAACATAATTCAAATTTATTGAACATAACATATAATTTAAAATATAAGTTTTACTTCACACCACTAGAAATTTAAATTAAAAGTAATCTGATTCATCATATGAAGATACTCTGTTAGTGAGGCTGTAGCAAAAACAGGTATTCTACATTACTGGTAAGAATAAAAATGCTACCACCCTTATCAAGGAAAAATGTGGTATTATTTAGCAAAATTATACACAGCAATCCCACTTCTGAAAACAATGCAGAAAAAATAAAAAGAGATAAGCGCAAGGTTTTCCACTGCAGGGTCATTTATAACAAAAGAGTGGCAACGATGTAATCAATCATTCATCAGTAAGGAACAGTATGAATGAACTATGCTGCATACATAAGCAATGGATTACTAGGAACCTGTAGAAAGAGAATAGAAATATTTTTATATTCTGGTATGGAGTGATCACACAGATATAACGTTACATAAAAAGAGTAAGGTGGAAAATTATATAGTATATTATGGTTTATCTAAGAAAAAGAAAGATATATACTTGTGTATATACTTGTATATGTATGGATATATATATGGACATATATATGGATATATATTGGACATATATATATATGGATATATATCCATATCCGCTTATATAAAAAAATTGAATTTTTTAAAGTAAACAATTGCAAAGGGAAAAAGACAGGGTTGAAGAGAAGAGATAGAAATAAAAATTAAACTTCTCTGAATATAGCTTCTTTTAATAGACTCAACTTGAACTATTTACATATTTATAAAACCAAAATAAAATGAAAATAAATTAACCAAAATTTATATCCAGTTAGTGTAATAACCACACAGAGAAAAACTATTCCAAGTGACTTTTTAAAAACAGTAATATAATACATCACTACTGGTATATGTCATAAACATAAATATAGTTGCCAAAAAAAATCTTAAAGTATTTCCAGTAATCATATTTGTGGTGGTAGTATTGATACTGTTATTCTGAAACTTTCATGTGTGCATTCTAAGATAATGTAATTATGTGATAGTCTAATCCCTACATTCCCAGTGCCATTGAGAATAGGACTCTCAGCATACAAAGAAAAGAAACATGAATGTTAACATAGATTACTTTACGTTAAACACATGTACTCTTGAGTCTGAACTGGAACTCAATATAAATTCAGTCATGACAATATATTTTCCTTGTTATATCCACTGAAAAGACCTAAAAATGATGACCAGTCTAGTAGCAATGAATATCCCTTGTCCCCAGACTGTAGTCATGGATAAATACCTGATTTCAGGTCTGAGGTAGGAGGTATACAAGATAAACCAAGAACATGTTGTCAAACTAAAAAATACACTTTTAAACAACTCATGTATCAAAGAAGGAATCAAAGGGAAATTAGAAAGGACTTTCAACTGAACAAGAGGGAAAACACTACATTAGAATTTGAGATCAGTTAAACAATTTGTCTCCCAAATGTATTCGACTGAAGAATTTGTCCCTAGATATTTGTAATAAAACATATTAAAATCACAAGCCAAAACATCATATTAGTTAACAGAAAATTGTTCTGATGATACATGCAGTAAAAGGAAACATTACAGTTCACAGGAAATTGTTCTGATATATGCAGTGAAAGGGAACTGAAAGTATCATTTCCAAATTCATCACATCACATAAATTTGGTAAAATATAAGTCCAACAATTTGCAATGAACTCCTCTCACTGTCTTGTCCTTTGTTTTACATTTGCTCCAATATGACTTGATATTTTGGGTATGCATGCCTAGAGGTGACAAAAAACAGAAGTAGGATCATTATGGTTAACCTCAGCATGCTGAAAACCAAGGAGAGGCTAAATGTTATTAAATGCAGCCCGTGAATGGGAATGAATAGTTGAACCAGGCTGAATTACACACTGCAAAATAAGTAGCAATGTTTGGGCCGAACGGTCACCAACAATTTCCAAATAACCAATAGTTCGTTGATGGGTAGTATTTACAGTACCAAAACCCCATATTTCCCCTCTCTGGAGCACTTCTGCAATGATACCTGATTCTGTGACTAAAACAGAAATCACTGATTTGCAAGTAATCACCTGGACCACCAAGCTGTATCAGATGCAGTTCAAAGTAATGCTTGCATACTTTGTGACAGAAATTGTAGATATTGACCATAGAATAAGTTGAAATTCCAGTAGTAGTAGTAGCTGCTTTCCCTGTGACTGCTGTAGACCATAAGAATAGAAGATGAAGCCACATTTTCCAGGGAAATGTTGGGTTTTACAGAAAGAGATTCAAAGAGAGACCCATGACAAATGGCAATTGCTGTAAACATATTTCCAAGAATAGCCATTTTTGCTTTAAGACATCAATGGCCGGCAGGTTAGAAGCACTGAAAATCACAGGTTTCAGTGCATCTTGAAATAAATATCCAATGAAATGAACATTTTCTCAAAAATAAAACCACTCAAAAAATTAAATTTAAATTTGGTCAACAGGGGTTATTCGCAACTGATAAATATGACCCAAAGGGACAAACTGCTCAACTGAAGAATTGGTGAATTTAACTCACAGAGACAAATTGTTCAACTGATTCCCAATTTGTGGGATGTCACTAAAGTAGTTCTTGGGAGAAATTATGTTATTTAATTCCTACATACTAAAAAAAGATCTTAAAGCAACTACATAAATTTCCAACTTAAGAAACTTAAAAACAAACAATAAAAAATTAAACCAGAAATAAATAGAAGCTCATAATAAAGATCAAAGTAGAATGAATGAAATAGAAGACAAAAAGCCACAGGAAAAAAATCACTGAAACTAAAAGCTGGCTCTTTAAGAATATTGATAAACTTGTTAAACCTTTGCCAGACTGATCAGGAATAAAACAGGAAAGACACTGATATTACACTATATAATATACTATATATTATATAATACACTAATATATAATATATTCTAAGATGCACTAATACTAGAATTACGAACATCAGAAATTCAAGAGGTAATGTTACTAAAGATTCTACAGATTTTTAAAGGATAATAAGGAAATATTATAAAGAACTACATGTCTATAAATTTGAAAACTTAGATGAAAAAAAAATCCTTGAACTACATAATCTACCACAGCTTTCTCGAAAATAAATAAATAACCTGAATAGTCCTATTAAAGGAACTGAATATGGAGTTAAGGCCTTCCCACAAAATCAACCAACCAGCTAAAACTTCAGGCCCAAATAGCTTCACAGATAAATTCTACCAAACATTTAAGAAAGAAATAATATTAATCCTACATAAACTCTTCTGTAAAATTGAAGGGGAGAAAATACTTCTCAACTTGTTCAAAAAGGCTAGCATTACCCTAATACTAGAACCAAAGACATTATAGGAAAACTGAAAACCAACACCCCTCAGGAATACAGAGGCAAAAATTCTAAAAAATACCCTTAAGCAAACTGAATCCAACAGTATATAAAAAGGACATTACATCATGACCAAGTGAGGTTTATCACAAGAATTCAGTTTCTTTGACATTTAAAAAAAAAATTAAACAATATAACTGACAGTACAAATTTAAAAAGAAGGTATCATCCATCTTAAGAGTGATGGTGAAAAAGCATTTGACAAATTCAATACTCATTCATGACGAAAAGTTGGCAATCGTGGTATAGAAGAGAACTTACTCTTTACTCCTAATATCAGAAATAAAACAAAGATGTCCACTATCACCACTACTCCTCAACACTGTACCACTGTACTACAGATTTTGGTCAGAGATATCAGGGAAGAAAAGGGAATAAAGGGCATCAGATTGGAAGAAAGAAGTAAAACTATCGTTTTTCACATGGCAGTCTATGTAGAAAGTTTAATGGAACCTACAAAATTTTTTACTAAAACTAAAAAGTGAGTTTAGCAAGGTTGAAGGATATAAGACCAATATACAAAAATTGACTATAGGCCACAGACACTGGAGAGGCCCCAGGCAGGCAGAAAACCTGGGCACTGGCTGCTGCTGCCCTGCCCTGCCTGCACAGAAGGCAGAAACCTAATCCTGCCACTACTGGGGGAGACCCTCACACAGCCTCCGTGGAGTTGGTCCACAACAGCCACCATCACAGCTTCTTCTAGCGCATGGATGGCTTCCTGCCACAGTGACATCCGCGATTACCATGCAGGTGGTCCATGGCATATCTGACTTCATTGACACAAGGAGAGTCACTTGAGGAACATGGAAAAAAGGAAAAGATCTTCCCCATCAAAGTCCACTCCAGGGTAACAGAACAAGCAACTGATCTATCAAATGACCAGAAATCAACATAGAGATATTAGAAATACAAAAACAAAACAACCTCCCCGCAAAAAAAAAAAACCCAGAAAATACAACACCACCAAAGAAATTTAGTAACTCTCAAGGACCAGACCCTACAGAACAAGAAAGACTTAAAAAGGCTGAAAATGAATTCTGAGTAACTATCTTAAAGAAACTCAATTAGGTAAGAGAGGACTCAGACAACACAATGACAAGAAAAAATAACCAAGATATGAAGGAGGAAATTTACAAAGAGAGTAATACCTTAAAAAAGAATGTAGCAGAACTCCTGGAACTGAAAGACTCATTCAATGAAATAAAAAACACAATGGAGCGCTTAAGCAGCAGATTAGAGCAAGCAGAAGAAAGAATTTTTCAACTCAAAGGTGGTCTTTATGAAATAATCCAGGCAGAGAAAAAGAAAAAACAATCTAAAAAATGAAGAAAGTTTAAGAGAGCTAGCAGACAACCTTAAGCACACAAACAACCAAATCATGGGTTTTCCAGAAGAGGAAGGAGGTAAAAGCATTGAACGTCTATCTATTCAATGAAATAATGACAGGAAACTTCCCAGAATTTTCCTGGAAAGAAAAGCGGATGACATATTCTAAACACTAAAAGAAAAATCAGCCAGCCAAGAATACTATACCCAGCAAGGTTATCCTTCAGAAACAAGGGAGAAATAGTATATTTGCCAAACAAACACTGTGGGAGTTCATCACCACAATCAGCCCTGCAAGGAATTCTCAAGGGACTCCTGCATCTGGAATATGAAAAACAATAACCACTACCACAAATTCATAAGAAAGAACAAAATCCACTGATAAAACACAAATGCAAATGAGAAAGAAAAAGGAAACTAAATCTTACCACACACCCCCCCCAATACAAACTTTTAAGACAAACAATAAAATGGGAAGAAAGGAACAAAAGATATTTAAAACATCTAAACAAAAAGCAATAAAATACCAGGAGTAAGACAATTTCTCTCAATAACAACCCTACGTAAATGGATTACACTCTCCACTCAGAAGACACAGATTGACAAATTGGATCAAAAAGCTAGACCCAACTATATGCTATCTTCAAAAGACTCACATCGCCTGTAAAGATGCACACAGACTGATAGTGAAGGAATAGAAAGAGATATATACCACACAAGTGGAAACCAAAAATGAGCAAGAGTAGCTATTCTTAGATCAGATAAAATAGACTTTAAACCAAAAACCATAAAAAGTGACAAAGAAGGCCACTACATAATGATAAAGGTATCTATCAAGCAAGAAGACACAACAATCATAAAATATGTATGCACCCAACACTGGAGTGCCCAGACATACAAAGCAATACTATTAGATCTAAAGAAAGACATAGACCCCAATATGATAATAGAGGGGGGAACTGAATACCCCTCTCTCATCATTGCACAGATCATCCAGGCAACAAATCAACAAAGAAACATAGGAGTTAAACTACACTTTAGACCAACTGCACCTGGTAGATATCTACAGAACAGTTCATTGAACAACTACAAAATATACATTCTTCTCATTAGCACATGGAGCATTCTCTGAGAGACCACATTCAGGTCACAAATCAAGTCTCAATAACTTTAAAAAAATTTGAAATCATCTCAAATATCTTTTCAGACCACAACAGATTAAAACTAGAAATTAATAACAATCAAAACTGAGGACTCTATACAAATACGTGGAAATTAAAAAACAGGTTCCCGAATGGCCTATAGGTCCAAGATGAAATTAAACAGGGAATCAAAAAATTTCTAGAAACCCACAAAAATAAAGACACATTATATCAAAACCTGTGTGATACTGCAAAAGCAGTATTAAGAGGGAAGTTTATAGCAATTAATGATTACATCAAAAAAAACAGATGTCAAGTGAACAACCTAATGCTATACCTCCAAGAACTGGAAAAACAAGAACAATACAAACCCAAAGTTAGTAGACAGAAAGAAATAATTAAGATCAGAGCAAAGCTAAATGATATAGAGACTCAAAAAATGATACAAAAGATCGATGAAACAAAAAGTAGATTTTTTTTTTTTTAGAAAATAAACAAAATAAACAAATCACTAGCTAGGGTAACAAAACAAAAGAAGAGAGAAGACCCAAATGATAAAAATCAGAAATGAAAAAAGGAGACATGCAACTAATACCACAGAAATACAAGAAACCATGAAACACTATTACAAACAACTATGCAAGAAATTTGAACACCTGGAGGAAATGGATAAATTTCTGGACACATAACAAACTAACCGAGACTGAACCAAGAAGAAACAGAAAATCTGAAAAGACCAGTAAAAGGCAACAAGATTGAAGCAATAATCAGCAGTCTCTCAACAAAGAAAAGCCCAGGACAGGATGGCTTTACTGCTGAATTCTATCAAACATTTGAAGAAGAATTAACATCAATTCTCTTCAAACTATTCCAAAAAATTAAGAGAGGCCACTCTCTCAAACTCATTCTATGAGGACAGCATGACTTTGATACCAAAACCAGACAAAGATACAACAAAAAAAGAAAACTACAGGCCAATGTCATTGACAAACATAGACACAAAAATCCTCAACAAAATACTAGCAATCAGAATATACAGCAACACATCAGAAAAGTTATATAGCACAATCAAGTGGGATTCATCCCAAGTATGCAAGGATGGTTGAATATATGCAAGTCAATAAATGTGATATACAGCATCAACAAAGTCAAGGAAAACAAACATATGATTATCTCAATAGATGCAGAAAAAGCATTTGAGAAAATTCAACATTGCTTCATGATAAACTCTCAGCAAATTAGGTAAAGAAGGAATCTATCTCAACACAATAAAAGCCACTTACGACAAGCCCACCACCAACATCATCCTGAATGGGGAATATCTAAAGGCTTTTCCCCTAAAAATAGAAACAAGACAAGGATGCCCACTATCACCACTCCTATTTAACACAGTACTGGAGTACTAGACAAAGCAATCATGCAAGAGAAAGAAATTAAGGGCATCCAGATTGGAAAAGATGAAATCAAACTGTCCCTCTTTGCAGATGACATGATCCTATATATAAAAAAACCTAAAGATTCTACCAAAAAACTCTTAGAGCTGATTAAAAATTTCAGTAATGTTGCAGAATATAAAATCAACGACCCCAAATCAGTTGCGTATATATTCTCCAATAACAAACTAACAGCAAGGGAAATCAAGAAAGCAAGCCCATTTACAATAGTAACCAAAAAAATAAAACACCTAGGAATCAACCCAACAAAGGAGGTCAAAGATCTCTACAATGAGAACTAAAAATCACTACTGAACTGAAAGGAATTAAAGAAGACACAAAAAGATGGAAAGACATTCCATGCTCTTGGATTGGAAGAATCAACATTGTGAAAATGTCCATACTTCCCAGAGTGATCTACAGATTCAATGCAATCTCCATCAAAATACCAATGACATTCTTCACAAAAATAGAAAAAACAATCCTAACATTCATATAGAACAACAAAAGACCCCAAAATAGACACAGGAATCCTAAGCAAAAAATAAAAAAGGCAGAGGCATCATACTACCTGACTTCAAATAATACTACAAAATTTTATTAATCAAAACAGCACGGTAGTTGAATAGAAACAGACTCTCAGACCAATGGACTAGAATAGAGAACCCAGAAATCCACACACATGCTTACAGCCAACTGATTTTGGACAAAGGCACCGAGAATGTACATCAGCCTCTTCAATAAACGGTGCTGGGAAAACTGGACACCCATATGTAGAAGAATGAAACTAGACCTGTATCTCTCACCATATACCAAAATCAACTCGAAATGGATTAAAGCATTATTATTAAGACCCAAAACTATAAAACTACTCAAGAAAACATAGGGGAAACTGAACTTCAGGAAGTAGGACTAAGAAAAGTCTTTAGGAATATGACACCCAAAGCACAGGCAGCAAAAGAAAAAATAAATAAATGGGACTATATCAAACTAAAAAGCTTCTGCACAGCAAAGGAAATAATCAATACGGTGCAATGACAACCTACAGAATGAGAGAAAATATTTGCAAACTAGGGCCGAGCCCGTGGCGCACTTGGTAGAGTGCTGCGCTGGCAGTGCGGCGACGCTCCCGCCGCGGGTTCGGATCCTATATAGGACTGACCGGTGAGTGCCGGTCACGAAAAAACGACAAAAAAAAAAAAATATTTGCAAACTATTCATCCAACAAGGGATTAACATCCAGAATATACAAGGAACTGAAACAACTATACAGTAAAAAAAAAAAAAACAAACCTGAAGAACCCAATTAAAAAATGGGCAAAGGAGACAAATAGCCATTTTGTTGAAGGAAGACATTCAAATGGTCAACAGGTACATAAAGAAATGTTCAACATCACTTATCATCATGGAAATGCAAATTAAAATCAAACTGAGATATCATCTCACCCCAGTTATACTAGCTATAATAAAAAAGACTGAGAATAATAAATGCTTGCGAGGATGTGGAAAGAGGGGAACTCTCCTACACTGTTGGTGGGAGATTTGCTGAAGGGATGCATGTACTCCCATGTTTATCACAGCTCTATTTACAATAGCCAAGATATAGAACCAACCTAAAAGTCCATCGACAGATGACTGGATAAGGAAAATGTGATATATATACACTATTGAATATACCTCAGTCATAAAAAAGAATGAAATTCTGCCATTCACAGCAGCATGGATGAGCATTGGGAAAATTATGTTAAGCAAATAAATCATGCACAGTGGGAAAAATACCACATGTCCTCACTCATAAGTGGGAGCTAAAAGAAAAAGAAGGAAAGACAGAAACACCACAGTGGTGCTTTGGACTTGCAGATGGAGAGAACATAGGTAGGGTTGCCAGAGGGTGGACGGATGGAGGGTGTGAGAGGCTAGAGAGAGGTTGGGTGGGGGACATGAGGAATAATGGCAATTTGTGGTAATGGGCATACTGATAATACTGATCTGATCATCACATCTTGGACACAGGTGGTGACAGTCAGCTTTGTACCCCAGGAACATGCAAAAAATGAAATAAAAAACCCTATTCCTAAAAGCATTAAAATATGAAATGGGGGTAAATATGCTAAAAATATGTACTGTATCCAGTACACTGCAAACTGCAAAGCACTGTTGAGAGATTTTAAAGAAGACCTAAATAACAGAGAAATATATTTTGTTCATATATTGGAAGAATCGATACTGTTATGATATCGATACTACCATAATGATCTACAGATTCAGTGCAATCCCAATCAAAATCCCAGCTGGTAATTTGCAGAAATCATACAGAGCATGTTTTCCAATTACAATATAATTAGATTAAGGACAATAACAGCAAGACACTCAGAAAGTGCTGAAATATTTGGAAATTAAACAACACAAAAAAATAAGCCACAGGTATAAGATGAAATCACAGGGAAATTAGAAAACATTTTGAACTGAAGAAAAATGAAAACACAATATATCCAAGTTTGTGGAATGCACCTAAAACAATGCTTAGGAAAAAAATGTCTCCTTAGAAAAGATAAAGATCTAAAATCAGTAATCTGAGTTTCTATTTTAAGAAGCTAGGAAAAGAAGAGCAAATATAATACAAAATAAGTGAAAGGAAGGAAATAATAAAGATAAGAGCAAAAGTCATTAAAATAGAGATTTCTGTTTTTAACCATGCTAGTATAACTTAAACTACAAAATAATGGGAAATAATATATGAAACAATCATTTTCAGACATTGGACAACAGAAGTACAGAACAGTAATACCTAAGAGAACGCAAATAAACAAGGTGAGTTCTGAGATTGTCCCAGATTGCTGCCCAGAGAGATATTCCACCCCACAGTACAAGGAGGAAGCAAAACAGAGCCCAACTTGAGGAGACAGAGTCAAGAATTCAAGCAGGCCAATATGGCTAGAATTCAAAAAGCAGAGTGCCAGTGAGGAAAGAGCTGTCTACAGAGCTCAGAGATCTGCAAAGGGTTCCTCATAAGTTTTCATCTGAGAACTGATCAATGCACGCGAGTGAGGAAACTAACTCAGGTTGTAGAAATCACCATCAAGAAAAAGCAGGTAGAGTGATACCCTGAACTTACAAGGCTGGAAATATTTCTTGTTCCAAACAGCCAAAATGGAGAAACTTCATGAATATAAGGGGCATTGAGTAAAAGATGATACGATTGTTTATGTAGAAAATTCTAATAAATCTATTTTTAAAATGCTACTAGAACTAATAAATGACTGTAATAAGGAGCTTTTGAAATGAGGTTAGTGTGGCTGGGAAATTAAATTTATAATATATAATTTTAGTTCATTTGAATATACATTGCCAGTGATTAGTGGCTACCACACTAGACAGCACAGATTTGGAATTTATAAAGAACACTTAAAATTCAACAATAGAAAAATGGCCCAACAAAAACTGAAGAGATTTCAACCTGACACTTTACCAAAAATGATACACTGATGCTAAATAAGCCCATGAAAACATGCTCAACATCATCAGTCATCAGGGAAATACCAGTTAAAACCACAAAGAAATATAATGACACACACACAGAATGCCTAAAATTAAAAAGAATGACCATAGCAAGTGTTAGCAAGGATGCTGAACAACTGTAACGTTCATACATTGCTAGTGGGAATATAAAATGGTACAACCATTTTGAAAACAATTTGTCATTTTCTTAATATATCTACCTTACAATCCAGCTACCACTTCTTGGTATTTATCAAGAAATGAAAGTATATGTAAACAAGATACACACAAATACTCATACTTGTATGTGAACATACACAGCAACTTTATTTTTAATCACAAAACTCGAAGAAAACCATATCGTCCACCAGCATTTAAAAGGGGTAGCAAATTGTGGTCTGCTCACACAGTGCAATACCATTCAGCAATAGAAAGTGGCCCAGTATTTATATAAAATTCTCAGAAATGCAAACTAATTTATAGTAACATCAAGTAGATCACTGATTGCCAGAGGGTGGGCTGGAGGTATCAAAGGAGGATTGATTACAAAGGCATACAAGGATACTTTGGAGGTTATATAAATGTTCATTATCTTAATTGCTGTATTCGTTGCACAGGTGCCTAATGTATCAAAATCCATCAAATAGTACACTTTAAACATGTGCACTTTATTGTACATAATTACACTTCAATAAATCTTTAAAGACAAAAAGTAAGTCAATAAAATAGAAAGTAAATACAATCGAGAAAAACAACAAAACCAAATGCTGGTTTGTTGAAAAGATAAACAAAATTGATACACCTCTAGCTAGACTGACGTAGGGAATAAAAGATAATTTGGAAATCACCAATACCAAGAATAAAAGAATGATGATTATTATAGTTCCCACATACATCAAAAACATAAAAAAAGAATATTATGCTTAACTTTGTGTTGATTAAGTTGATAATTGGGATGAAATGTACACATTTCTTGAAAGACACAAATGAACAAAACTGACTCATGAAAGAACTGAATACCAAAATAGTTCTATATATATTAACGATAATATCATAATCTAAAATCTTCCCAGAAAAAAACTCAAACACTAGATAATTTCACTGATAAATTCTACCAAACATTTTAAGAAGAAATAATGACCTTCCCTCACACACTTTCAAAAGGAGGAGGTAACACTTTCCAACCCATTTTATGAGGCCACCATTATCCTAATACCAAAACCAGACAAAGATGTTACCAGAAAATTACAGACCCCTATCTCACATGAACACAGACAGAAAAATAATTCATAAATCATAACCCCCTTCTAAACACAAAAATACATCAGATAAATCCAAACTGAAGGACATTCTACCAAATTATCTAGCCAGTGCTATTCAAAATCATCATCAAAAACAAGGTAAGTCTAAGAAACTGTCACAATCTAGAGGAGATTAAAGAAATATGCTAACTGAATCTAATGTGGTATCCTAGATAGGATCTTGAGATACAAAAAAAAAAAAAAAAAATAGATAAAAACTAAGAAAATCTGAATAAGGTATGGCCTTTAGTTAAAAATGTTGGTTCATTAGTTATGACAAATATACTGTAATATTGTCAAATATAAACAATAGCGTTCCCTGGTTGGGGGCTGTGCAGAAACTGCTTTTCTAAAGCTTTTCTCTAAATCTAAATTATTCCAAAATAAAAAGATTATTTAAAAAATGAAATAACATAATTCAC
Source organism: Cynocephalus volans (assembly GCF_027409185.1). NCBI lineage: Eukaryota > Metazoa > Chordata > Mammalia > Dermoptera > Cynocephalidae > Cynocephalus > Cynocephalus volans. The sequence goes on along the minus strand of NC_084463.1, from coordinate 64,571,831 downwards.
CAAATTAAGTCTGAAAACCCTCACAAAACCCCAACATGATCATATCAAAGTTGCAGAAAAAGCATTTGACAAAATTCTACACTCATTCATGATAAAATACTCAATTACTGGAATTAAAGGGCACTTCGTACTTCACAAAGGGCATCTTCCAAAAAAATTCTAAAGGTAGCATACTTAAAGTTGAAAGACTGATATATTCCTACCTAAGGTCAGGAATAAAGAAAGTATATCTTCCTTACCATTTCTGTTCAATAATATACTAGAAGTTCTAGCCAGTACATTATGGCCAGAAAAGAAAATAAATATCAAAAATTAGAATGGAAGAAATAAAACTGTTTTTATTCATAAAGAAAATGAATGTGAACAAAGACTATACTGAGAAATCTACATTAAAGCTAATAGAATTTTATTTAAAAAGAGCTAATAGAATTTAATAAGTGAACTTAGCAAGGTTAAAGGATAAAAAGTTAATAAAATCAATTGTATTTCTACATATTAGCAATGAGCAAATGGAACATAAAATTTTTAAAATAGTCACAATACCAACAAAACAAGATACTTTGGAAAGCAAAGTAATGAAAATATATACATACAGATTGATGGAATAGAATTGACTCCAGAAGTAGACCTATACATACAGGTCAATTGATTTTTCACAAAGGTTCCAGAGTGAAAACACATGTCCTCTTTTCCCAATCCAATTGAGGAATAATAAAAACTTAATTAAACATAATTAAAAACTTTTGCTCCTCAAAAAAAAAAAAATACTGTTAAGAAAATAAAAAGACAAAGACAGGTTTAGAGAAAAAATTCTCAATATTTATACTGGACAAAGGAGCTATATCCAGAATATATAAAGAACTCTTACAATTCCCTAAGTTTATAAATTAAAAAATGGGCAAGAAATTTAAACAGATCACAAAGAAAAACATATGAACAGGCAATAATTCTATAAAATGATGCATGATATCATTTATCTCCAGGAACGTGAACATTAAAACCACCATATGCCCACTAGAATGGCTAAAATTTTTTAAACTATCATTGCTAAGTTTTGGTGAGGATGTAGAACACCTGGAAATCTCATACATTGCTGATGGGTATGTAAAATTGTACAACCATTTTAGAAAACAGTATGGTAGTCTCCTTTAAAGTTAAACAAATACTATATGATTCAGGAATTCAACTCTTAGGTATTTACCCTGAGTGAAGACAATGTCCACATAAAGACTCGCATACAAATATTCTTAACAGCTTTCTTAATAATAACCCCAAACTACAAGCAACTCAAATGTCTATTGACACATGAATGAGTAAACTAATTGCGGTATACAATGTGCAATGGATACTACTTGGCAATAAAAAGGAACAAACTTCTCCTACATACAACATAGATGAATCTCAAAAACATTCTGCTGAGCCCAAAGAGACGGACACAAAAGAATATACGGGACAGAGAGGGATATTTCCATTTGATAAAAAGTACAATACACCAAAAAGATCCTACACTTTATGGACCTAACAATATAGGTTCGAAACATATACAGCAAGAAATTAATAGAATAACAAGTTTGTGAGTCCACAATTGAAGTGGGAAACATTTCATAGCTCTTTTGGCAAGTGACAGAGTAAGAGGATAAAATATTAGGAAGAATATTGATTATTTATATAACTGGTAATACTTCACATACATACATGTAATACTCATAAAAACCTAACTATATATCAAGTCATAAAAAATTTCTTAAAATCAGATACCATACTACCATATTCTCTGGTACAGGCCATAAACTTAGAAATTAGCATTAAAAATTATGGCCAAAAGTGAAAACAAAAGAAAATAATATAAAATAAAATAAATAAAATTTCCACTTTATACTAAAAAATATATGAAGTAATAAAATAATTACATTAAGCAATATAATTTATAGGAAGATTTAGCCTCCATGACTTAGAGATAAAAGTCAATGATTTGGTGTCTGAATCATTTCAGAATCATTCTGTCATTTTCATTTAAGCTGATGACCTGTCTACATGAAGCCACAACACATAGAACCTAATGGCCACATAAGATTATAATAGTAACAATGACATTTCTTTACCCAGCTCCTAGGAATGGTCTTTATCTTAAGATACAGAAAATTCTCAAAATTGAATTGATCTTATTGAGGCAATCTAGTATGCTGGCTAAGAGAACAAACTTTAGAGTCAGAGAGAAGTAGATTTAAATTTCAACTCTGCTACTTAATAGTTGCAAAACATAAGATAATTTATTTTAAACCTCTAAGATTAAATATCTTTATTTGGAAAATGGAAAAGCCGCCAAACAATGTATACACAAAATATTAGCGTAAAACCTGGCATATGGTTCTGCCTTTTGTAGCAACACAGATGAGTCTGGAGAAAATTATGTTAAGTGAAATAAGCCAGACAAGGAAAGAGAAATGCCACATTTTCATTCATTAACTGGGAGGAAAGGAAAGGAAAAAGGAAAGGAGAAAGGAAAGGAGGGGAGGGAGGAAGAAAGAAAGGAAGGAGGGAGGGTAGGAGGGAAGGAAGGAAGGAAGAAAAGACCACAAAAATACACTGAACTTTCAGAAGGAGAGAACAAATGCTAGGACACTAGAGGGAGAGGGGAGGGAGGGAAAGGGTTTGGGAAGTGAAAGGTTGGGTAAAGGGCATAAAGAAAAATGATAATTTGTAATAATGAAATGCTAATAATTAAAAATAAAAATTAAAAAATCTTGTACTTTGCAATATGCAAATAATTTTAAGAATTTGATAATATACAAATAACTCTTATAACTCATTAATAAAAATTCAAATAACCAATTAAAGATGGTTTAAGTTTTAAATATAAATTCCCTCCCAAAAGATACACAAATAGCAAATAAACACTTGAAAATATGCTCAATATCATTAGGGAAACACAAATCAAAACCATAATAAGTAACCTCTTCACACACACAAAGACGGCTATAATCAAAAAGACAGAAAATAATGTTTTGGTAAGTATGTGGAGAAATTGGAACCTTCATATATTGCAGGTGGGAAGGTAGAATGGCGAAGCTGCCTTGAAAAATAGTTTGGCAGTTCCTTAAAAAGTTAAACATAGTGTTACCCTAAGACCCAACAATTCTATTCCTAGTATATACCCAAGAAAAATGAAACAGATGTTCACACAAAACTTGTAAAAGAATGTTTACAGCAGTGTTATTCATAAATAGCCAAAAGGTGGAAACAACCTAATTTTCCATCAACTGATGAATAAAGAAACAAAACGTGGTATCTATCCATATAATGGAAGGTTATTTGGCAATAAAAAATTAATGAAGTACCGATAAATGCTACAACATGGATGAACCTTGAAAACACTACACTAACTGAAAGAAGCCAGTCACAAAAAACCACATGGCATATGATTCCAGTTATATGGAATGTCCAGAAGAGGCAAAGAAAGGAAGAAACAGAAAATATAAGAAACAGAAAATAGATGAGTGGTTGCTTAGAGCTAGCAATGGAGTGGGGGTGGGTGGGAGAGAATGAGGAGTTACGGTTAATGGCTACAGGTTTGTTTTTGGAGTATGAAAATGCTCTAAGATGGTGGTGATGGTTGCACATCCCTGTCAATATAATAAAAACCACAGAAGTGTATGCTTTTAATGGCTAAGTTAAACAGTATGAACTGTATCTCAATAAAGCTGTTTTTCAAAAGAAAGAATGTTGTCTGGTCCCTTTTCCAACAAATTACATGATCTGAGAAATCACATTTTTTATTTATAAATGAGAATAGTATCTGTTTCTATCTTTCCACCTCCAGCTATAAGAATACATAAAAGGTATGCGACAGAAACATTTTAGAAAGCTAGTTTCTTCATAGTTTGAAGATGACTGTGTTAGTTGTCTATTGCTGCCTAACAAATTACCCCAAAACATAGCAACTTAAAACAACAAATATTTATTATCTTATACAGTTTCTAAGGGTCAGTAATCAGGGAGTTCCTTAGCTGGGTGGGTATGGCTCATATCTCTCATGAGGCTGCAGTCAAGCTTTCATCTGGGGCTGCCATCTCTGAAGACTTGACTGGCATTGGAAAGTCTGCTTCCAAGCTCATCATGTGGCTGTTACTCGGAGGCTTCAGTTCCTCTGCTGTGGGTCTCTCCACAGGACTGCTCATGAAATGGCATCCCCCAGATCAAGTGATCAGAGAAAGAGAGTGTGAGAGCAATCAAGAGGGAAGCTTCTTTTATAACCTAAACTCAGAAGCCACACAACATCACTTTTGCCAAATCCTATTGGTTACACAGATCAATTGTGATGCAACGTAGAAGGGGATTAGGGGCCAACCCCGTGGCACACTCGGGAGAGTGCGGCGCTGGGAGCCCAAGCAGTGCTCCCGCCGCGGGTTCGGATCCTATATAAGGATGGCCGGTGCGCTCACTGGCTGAGCGCGGTGCGGCCGGTCACAAAAATGACAAAAAAAAAAAAAAAAAAAAAACGTAGAAGGGGATTAGGCCAGGGTGTGACTACCAGGAGGTGAGAACCACTGGGTGCCACTGTGTAGGCTGGCTATTAAAATAACATTATGATAATAAACAGACAAAAAATCCCACATAAGCAAATGTTTGAGCTTTGCACTGAAAGAGGATACTACTTATTCCTCAGCAGTGTGACAGATGCACTCTCGGAGATGTATTAAGAGTTGCAATAAAAGGGTTTGCAAGGACCATTCATATTGTTTTCCATTCTACTTGTTGCTGAGTTGCTATCAGAATAAAGGAACACAAAATTGTAGAGTTGAGGGCTACATGAAATATTCAGTCAACTTCAATCCACCCCTCCCCCATCACTGACAGATGAAGGAAAAGTCCCAGTCACAGAAAGGATAGGTGACTCTACCAGGGTCATATAGCACTAGAGCAGGGACCTAGAATCCACTCTCTGTGTCTTCCCATTACACTAGGAACTAGGTGTCAGAAAACTAATGGCAGTGATAATATACATGATATAGTAAATGTGTGAGCATAAAGTCAACATACATTAAATAGCTGCTTACTCCAGAATTGACATTTCTTTGTGTGGCTTTTCAACACTGGCAGTGTTATACTATGTCAGGCAGCTGCAGACTCATCCCTTTTTCCATTCCAACTGACAGCTGACCTACTTAGCTAGGGGAATAAAGAAATCAATCATTCAGTTCAGCTAATATTTACAAAATATCTGTTCTATAGCCAGCACTGAACATTTAGATTTGGAAAAGCAGAAAATACGGTCTCTTCACTCAAAGAGCAGACAGTCAAGTTGAGAAGATAAGCCTAAACCTGGAACACCCAGAAAACTAGACATTATGTGACAGGGTACCAGACAGATTGATATATTTTAATGATTTTATTTAACAAAAACTTATATAGCAATCACAATATGCCAAATACATTATAATATTAACACTTTTAATCCCCTTTGAGGTCACCCCATTTTACGAGGAAAGTGAGGCCTGAGGAGGTTAAGTAACTGCAAAAATTCTCACAGCTGGTAAGAAGATCCAGGGTTCAAACCCAGGAAGAATATGGCTCCAGAGTCCAAACTTTCTTAACCACAGTAATATTAAGCTTCCTGCTAAAAGTAACAATTATTCTTCTGCTTCCTTCATATGTCTTTTTCTCAAGGTTCTGACGGAAAGTCAATCAAGAAATGCCAAAACTCCTTTGAGAAACCCTAACTTTCAAGCTGTACAGGAGAAGGGATTTATCTTGCAGTGAAGATGTACTACAGTGAGGATGTCTTACGATAGCCTGCTATCCCATGAACAATGGTGAGGAAGGATGAATAAACATGCATTAATGAGAGAGTGCTTTGCTGGTGCCAAAATGAAAGATAAAATTGAATCAGAACTGTGATTAGAAAATTATGCTAAAGTTGGAATGAAGAAATTAAATGGATGTGCTGTCCTGCAAGTACAAAAATAAATTTTTACCCTGTCAAAGCCCACTAGAACGTGGGGAGACAATATAATCTCCTAAAGATTTCCTCCCAGCATCATACCATAAAAAATTAGCACATTGTACCAGGAACAAATGTATTTGATTGTTTTTAATGAATATAGAAAGCAGTTTAAAAAGAATAAAGTGATATGTGGGCCTGAGAAAACTTTTGACTAACAAAGCAATGAAGTCCATTTTGGTAAAAATTTGCCAATTTTGCCACTAGCATAAATTTCACAAATAATACCAATCAACAAGAAAGTCTCTTATGTATTGGCTACCTGAAGGAGGTCAGGAAAGTCAGAAACTATTATGGTAACCTACTAAATTCCTCTCTCGGTTTGGAAATGGAGCCACTCCTTCATTCACTCACTCATCCAACAAATAGTAATTGAACATCAAGTATGTACAAGGCATTATTTTATTAACAGATGTATGCTAGGACACTGAAGAGAACATGATATATAAGGTGATTCCAATGAAGTGTGATTGAGTGCTATGACTAAAAGATACGCAGGGTTCTATAGGAGCATGAATATTATTTATGAGGCATTAGAGGAGTTTCTGAAGCAAGTGACATTTGAGCCATGATTAGAGAGTATGGTGGGTTCAGGAAATTGTAAGCATTAGAATTCAGAGTATACAGAATGGGAGAAAATATTTGCAAATTATACATCTGACAAGGGATTAATATCTAGAATGTGCAACGGTTAGAGCTTGGTGTTGTAACACCAAGGTCAAGGGTTTGTATCCCTGTACAGGTCAGCCACAAAAAACAAACAAAAGCAGCAACAGAATATAGAAGGAACTCAAACAGCTTAACAGTAAAAAAATAAAAAAATCTGATTAGAAAATGGGTAAGGGGGCTGAATAGACATTTCTCAAAGAAGATATACAAATGGCCAACCAGTACCTGAAAAAATGCTCAACATCATTAAGCATCAGGGAAATGCAAATCAAAACCATACTGAGATATCATCTCACCCCAGTTAGACTGGCTATTGTCAAAAAGACAAAGAATAACAAATGCTGGCAAGGATGCAGAGAAAGGGGAATCCTTTTACATTGTTGGTGGGACTGTAAATTTTACAGCCATTATGGAAAACAGTATGGAGCCTCCTCAAACAACTACAGATAGAACTACCACACAATCCAGCAATCCAACTACTGTGTATATAACCCAAAGGAATGGAAATCATCATGTTGAAGGGATATCTGCACTCCCAAGTTCATCAAAGCTCTTTCTACAATAGTCGAGATACTGAACCAACCTAAATGTCCATCAACAATAACTGGATAAGGAAAATGTGGTATATATACACAATGGAATACTACTAAGCCATAAAAGAGAATGAAATTTTGCCATTCACAGCAACATGGATGAGCTTGGAGAAAATTATGTTAAGTGAAATAAGCCAGGCACAGAAAGAGAAATACTGCATGTCCTCATTCATAAGTGGGAGATAATAAAGACAAAGAAGCAACCAAGCATACATACCAGCTCTAAAAGGCTTTATAATTCCCATAAAGAATAGATCTTATTAAATAATCTCAGAACAAATGTCAAATTTCCTATTATTAATTAGAGAATTCTGGTACTAATAAAACAAACAACCCCACACGTAAAAAAATGTGATGCGAAACACTCTTCGTCTAATATAATGTTCCAAGCACATACCAATGTATAATACCAGAGTACTTCAAAAATTTCGTGGAAGAATAGAATTAAAAAACAATATGGATCTTTCCGTGAACTTTCTGAAGCACCCTCAAATAAAACTTAGCACTCACCTGGTACCAGGCCGCTTTTGTAAGGCTTTACCCAGGATATGAGATGGAGCACTCCTCCTCCTTTCTGCTTCCATTTTCTGTGAGGAAAAAAATATTGAAATGAAGACCATGTGGCTTATAAGGGAAGTAAATGTTGATTTTCAACTCAAATCAACAAATTTTCTATTGCCTATCTTTACCTAGTAAGGAACCTAAATTTCATTATGGAGATAAACTATAACATCAAAAATGGGATAGTAAGTGTCAAACATGGTATAGGCAGTGTTTCTTATGAGAATAAACAGGTTAAATGTTGATCTGAGTATTTGGGAAAAGTAAGATCATAACCATTACTATTGCTTATCATGTGTCAGGCCCTATGTTAAAGGCTGGACATAGATTATCTCATTTATACCCCAAAATGTCATCAGGGTAGGAACTACTATTCCTATCTCATAGGCAGGACAGGCCCCAAACTGAGCTTCAAGGAAAGACAGTACTTGGAAAGATCCAGTAAACGAGAAGAAAAAAACTGTTAAAGTGAAGGCATAGAGACTAAATTTTTACATAAACATTTAATCAGCTTTTAAATTTTGTTCTACATTGAAATATTTGCACATTTGGGAATCTCTTCCTCCAAATAGGCTTTTTTAGTGTAACTTTTTTTAAAAAAAAGAAAAAAATCATTTTTTCTCTTCTAGGTGGTATATTAATAGAAGATAAACTCGATAAGTCAGGTACTCTGTTTCCAATGACCTAAAATTTGTGGTGAATGAGGTTTGGATTGTCCAGATAATTACTCTCTAAATTCAATCTTAATATCTCTAGATACAGCCAGAGAGCCTGCCACTAGAGACAGATGAGTAAAATTAACAATATAACCACAAATAGCCATGAGGGAAGTTCAGGCTGTGTCACACTAAAGCCATTCTTCCTGCTATACCCTTTCGCCCTATCCTAACCAGAAGTCTCACCCATGTCTGTGGGTGGGCCTAGGGCAGTCATGCTTGGGAACTGGATGTTGCTCTAATAGGAACCATATAAAACTAACCAGCTGGCTCAGTGTCAGTATCTCATTACATGACTCATAAAGGAACTGTTTCTTGGCTAGTAAAATAAAACCTACATCCTAGCATAGGAATAGAGGAGGAATCATCCAGTGGGAAGGGGATACTGAAATTCTTTGGCACAATTCTTATCCCACAAATTCACAATGGCCCCAGGGATCTCTCCCAACTTACTGTTGTCATCACTGCTCTGGCCTTAGTGTTTCTGTTCCCCTCATTAATCTTTTGGCTCACATACGGAGTCTGTACACCCAAATCTTCTTACCACAGCTGAGACAGCAGCTGAAACAATTATTTAAAACACTGATCAAAGACAAGAAACAAATGGGTTAAGAAACAGAGAATATCAAACATATTGATCAGGAGTTATTAACCATGAATCAGTTTCAGGCCAGGTTACTTGTATAACATTTTTTGCATGATGTATATTTATTTGGTGCTTTTCTTCTAGAGAAACAGCCCACAGCTGTCAGATTTCCAGAAGAGTCTAATCTCTCCCAACCCTAGTGATTTCAATCACCTAGTTTATATATTCTATCTTGCTAGTCTCATCTCACTATTTCTATTAGTCACACCTCTTCGGAACCTCAGGAATCTAACATCCTGAGGCTAATGTAACTGCACAGGTTGCAGGGAGAAAGGAAATTTGGAAGACAAGTATTTGTATAGCAGGATATAGCAGCACCTCCCGATGTGAAGAGTCTCAGTAATGGAATACTGCATTGATTTTACTACAAAAAAAGTGGCAGTTTGTTCATATGCATCAAGCTATAGTCTAAATTTTTTGCAGGATTCTGTTTCGCCTTCAGACCTTGGCTTGATTCCTACTACCTGTACTGTATTGTTACAGCAGTAGTTACACCAATTGTCTGGTTGGGGTTATTGTTGGATTCCTGCCGACACAGGCAATGGTAAAGCTACGTGACAACACCAATTGTGTGGCTAGGCAATTCATAACTAAAGCCAAAACATTTCATTATTTTAGTTATACTAAGTTTCCACTTGTACTGTCAGGGCTAGGGCTCAGACACTTCAAAGCCATTGTACAGACTGGGTCATAGACCCCTCACACACAGGTCCACACTAGGTAATTGGGAAAGATCCCGGGAGCCATTGGCAGTCCTCAGCAGTAGCAGCAGAAGCAGCAGTGGTGGTGGCTTCCCAGGACATCCTGGGGACACCGGCAGCAACAGCTTGCAGCAATGGCCTCCAGCAGCAGTAGCTTTATTTGTAATAGCCAAAACCTGGAAATAATCCAGATGTCCACTAATAGGTGAATAGATAAACAAACTGTGGTCTATCTCTACAGTAGAATACTACTCAGCAATGAAATGAACTATCAGTACATGCAAATCCACAGATGAATCTCAAACCAAAAGAAGCCAGGCAAATGTAAAGTCTGATTCCGTTTATATAAAAGTCTTGAAAATGCAAATTAACCTACAGCAACAGAAAGCAGGCCCGTGGGTGCCTGGGAATGGGGAGAGACTAAAGGGATTAGAAAGGGACAGGACGGAACTTCGAGGGATGATGAATATATCCCTTACCTTGACTGTGGAGATGGTTTCACATGCATCAAACTTATGTCAAAACTCATAAATTTACAATACTTTAAATATGTACAGTTAGCTGTATGTCAATTATACCTCAATGAAGCTGTTGAAAAATTTTAGCTCCTCAGTTGAACCAGCCACATTTCAAGAGCCATATGTAGCACAGTGGCTACTAAACGGGACATTATAAATAAAGAACAGTTCCATCAATGCACAAAGTTCCACTCAACAGGACTGCTCTAGACCAGGGGTCAGGAAACTACACAACAGGGAATAACAGCATGTTTTTCTAAATAAAGTTTTACTGGAACACACAAGCCCATTCATATGCATATTGTTCACAGTGCTACAATGGCAGAGCTGAGGAACTGCAACAGAGTAGGTATGTCCTGCAATCCTAAAATATTACCTGGTCCTTTAAGAAAAGGTTTGCTGACCCTGCTCTAAACCATAAATTCTGAGGACAGGAATCATATCTGCCTTGTTCACCACTGTACATAACCTGACTAGCATTGATGAAACACCTAATATGTAGCAAGCACTACTCTAGGCACAGGGAGGTAGCCTTGAACAATATAGAGAAGGTCCCTATCTCAATATTTTCACAATCTGGGGAGAGATACAGGTAACAGATGAAAAGCAAGTAAATAAAATATCAAACAAGGATGAATGCTGAGATGACAATAAAGCAGAAGGTACAGAGCATGACTGTGGGGCAACTTCCATTTAGGTAGTCGGGACAGCCCTGTGGGAGAACCTAAGGTCTGAACAACATGAAACAGTCAACACTGCAAAGACACCATGGCCTCAAAACAGGAATGCATTTGATGATTTGATGTATGAGAAAGAAGGCCCACGTGGCTAGAGAACACACAAATGAGGACGAAAAGAGGTCTAAATGTTGTTATAAATGTGACCGAAAGCCACTACAAAATTTTAAGCAGGTGAGCAACATTATCAATTTACATTTACACTGAGTAAAAAAGTGGGAAAAGGGCAAAGCAACCTTTTATTTATTGGGCAAGTACTACTTGATAAATGATGCTATTCTTTAATTATTCCCCCTTTACCAGTATGCTTAATAACACTCAGAACTGTTCAGGAAAATGTCTTATTTTTTCCCAATTCTGTAAGTTTACAAAAATAAAAAATGCTTTAAAACCTCTGTCAATTACTTAACATTCATTTATTTTCCCAAATGTAGCACTAAATTCATACGTGTTATTTAGGAAGACTTGAACACACACACACACACACACACACACACACTCTCTCTCTCTCTCTCTCTCTCTCTCTCTCTCTCTCTCTCTCTCTCCCCCCTTCCATCTCTGAAGGGGAAAAGCGACAAGGACAAACCGCAGCTTGAATACATCAAAGGCTGAGCCGGCACTACAGCCCATACATCATCAAGCTCACGACACCCCTAGATGGCTCTGCGACACGATTAAGGTCCTTGGGAACTTACATACACTCCTAGACAGCGTACAGATCTCACCTCTCTTCAACTGACCTCCAGCCGACCCACGATCCTGTTGGGAAGATTTATGAAAGACAGTAAGATCAGTACAAGCAGGGAGCTAGAGGTATAGGTGCAATGCCTTAAGATATTTCCTAAGTAAGAGCTACATGATCCCTCCAATCGCATCTTCTTTCCAGAGAAGCTGGAAGAGCACCGCCATGATGAGGAACAAAAATGGCCAAATATCCAATATTGTAAGGTTTTGTGCTTGGAGTGAGGGGGCGGGGATGGTGGCAGACACGGCTAGAAACATCTAAATCAGTGTCTAAGAGCGGCCCACGTGCACTTGCTCAGGGAACCGTTCCAAGGAAACCCGACCCCGATCGGAATGCTCCCGCCACACCGCGGCCATGTTGATCGGAATGGCAACGCTACAAGTAGTTGCCCACATCCCTCCTCCCAGCTTTGACAGGGAACACGTGCCACCCCCACCCCCACACAGACACCGAGATCCCTCTCCAGCTCTGCCCAAGTCCCGAGGGCCAGGGGACGAGTGCAGGGCGAAGGCTCCCCACCTCGGCCCTCGCGACACCCTGACACAGCCCCCGGCTCCCACACAGCCCGGCTCTAACCCAAGCCAAACCTCCATGTACCCGAATGTCGACCGTTAGCATCCATAGTCGCACCTCCAAACTCTGACCACCACTTCGGAGACCTGCGGCTGATCCAGGACCATCCAGCAGGGCACGGGAACACCTCCCCTCCCCAAATTACCGTAGAGCAGCAGCCGCACCTCCGCGGCTAGATGAGGGGGCTGAGCCCGTCCACCTACCTTCTAAGTGGCTGGCTGCTGCGCCCACGCAGATGCCGGCGGTCCTGATGACTTCGGAGATGACCCTGCCAAGGGGCGATGCGCGCCCAGACAACCTCAGGGGACTCAGGGTCCAAGCACGCAGAGGGGCTGGGGGAAGGTGACCCCCCCAGTCCAGGCCCCAGGCCCGGACTGAGGGAGGAGCCGGGCTGCCGATCCTGCGGCGGGTGGAGACGGGGAGGGAGGCTGCGGGTCGCTCAGGGACGGGTTAAGACTTCGGAGACGGGTTAAGACTTCGGAGACGGGTTAAGACTTCAGAGACGGGTTAATACTTTGGAGACGGGTTAAGACTTCAGAGATCAATAAGGCAGCTGGTACCGGAGTGAACCGAGAGACAGCAGTGCGGTCGTCGTCAGGGGCAACAGAACACGCGAAGGCCCTGAATGGAACACCGAGGGCCACAAGCCTCCAGCATTAAAGCCCCGTGACAGCATCCAGCTCACGTGACACGGTGGCGGGCTCAGAGGGCGTGCGCGGGGAGAGGGAGCTGCGGCAGCGGCAGCCAAGGGCACGAGACCCCGCTCAGCATCCTCACCTTGGTGCCGGGGCATCCGGCGATGAGAGACACTCCTGTCAGGGAAGAGGAGTGCCCCGGCTGCCCCCACTAGAGTCTCCTGCTGGGGGGACATCGCTTCCATGAAGAAAATGTTCAAGCAAATCCCATTCCAGGAGGAGGCTTCACGGTCATGTCTGCGGGCTGGCGGCCAGAGGGGAGAGGACGTGCAGGCTGAGGCGCCCGCGCTCAGGCGGGGCGCCGAGCTCCGGGTGTGGGCAGCGCGCCTCCCATGTCGAGGCCATGTATCGCCGCCTGAGCTCGGCACCTCCAGCTGAAGGCGATTTCGGTGGCGAAGGCCTGTCAGTGCCGGCCCGCCCCGCCTCGGGTCCGCCCCCTCCGCCGTCCACAGGCCTCTGTGCTCTATGGATGGGTTTAACAGCCTATTGGACACAGCTAAAAAAAAAAAAAAATCAATAAATTATAAGATAGGTCAGTGTAAATATCCAGAATGAACCATTGAGAAAAAAAGAGGTGAAAAACACAGAAGAGAAGGCAAGCAACAGAGGACACAGCAATAAAGTCTAACACTTTATAATTGGAATCTCAGAAAGACAGAAAGTAGAATGGACCAGAAGAAATATTTTAAAAGATAATGGCCTAGAATTTTTCAAAACTGCTGAAAAGCATCAACTTGCAGATTCATGAATTTCTATGAAAATTAAAAGAAAAAAAATTTAAAGAAATCTACATCTAACAAAACATGGGAAGTTTAGTGAATATGAAAGATAAAGACAAAAATTTAAGAGCATTCAGAGAAAAGTGGACTATTTCCTTCAAAGAAACAACAAATAGATTGAGAGCTGGCATTTCAACAGAAAAGAAAAAAGAAACCAGAAGACGATTAAAATACATTTTCAAAGCTCTGAAAAATAATTACTGCCAAACAAGGTATCTATATTCAAAAAAAAAAAGATATTTAACTCAGCAAAAATATCCCTCAAGAAGGCAGGTAAAAAAATTTCCAGGCAAAGCAAAGCTAAGAGAATTGATCACTTCCAGTATGTCATTAAAGAAAATAACAAAAGAATTCTTTAGAATTTTAAATTGAAAATATGTACGAAGAATTGAGAGAGCAAAACGGTGAGAGTGAGGTAAAATAACTGTTTAAAACAACAATAATAGTATCTTCTTAGTTTAAAATAAACAGAATTAAAATACTCAAAAACTGTAGTGTATAAGTCAGGAAGATGTGAAAATATTTCCGAGGTCCTTGCATTGCCCAGGAAGAGGGTAAAAATGCAATTAACAATAAATATTAAGCTTTGATAAAGTGATATATCTTAATATTTAGAGTAATTACTAAAAAAATCATAAGAGCATGTAACTACTAAGGAAACAAAGATTAAATAATTAAAGTTATCAATTCAGTAACTAGAAACCTAAATAACTAAAAAACTCCTTGTCTAAAAGCTAGGAAAAAAACAGCAAATTAAACCTAAGGGGAGTAAAACTAAAGAAATAATAGTGTAATGCCAATAAAAATCCAAATAGATTTTTAGGTAAGAATTGAAAAGCTGATTCTAAAATTTCTATGGATGATCCAGCAATCCCACTATTGGGTATATGCCCAAAAGAATGGGAACCATCATGTCAAAGAGATATTTGCATTCCCATGTTTACTGCAGCTCTATTTATAAAAGCCAAGATATGGAATCCACCTAAATGTGCATCGACAGATGACTGGATAAAGAAAATACGGCATATATACACAGTGGAATACTACTCAGCCATAAAAAAGAATGAAATTCTGCCATTTGGAACAACATGGATGAACTTGGAGAAAATTATGTTAAGTGAATAAGCCAGGCACAGAAAAAGAAATACTGCATGTCCTCACTCATAAATGGGGCTAAAAAAGAAACAGCAAACACAATAAGACATGGAACTTTCAGAAGGAGAGATCAGAGCTATAGTTGTTAGAAGGGGAAGGGGAGTGGGAGGAGGGTTAGGGAGAAATTGGTTAATGGACACAAAGAATGAGTAAGTTTATAACAATGAATATGTCAACTATACTGATTTGATCATCACGTATTGTACGTAAATACTGATAGTCAATTCTGTACCCCACAAATATGATAATCAATTATGTTGCAATTAAAAATAAAATTAAAAAATAAAATTTGTATGGAATTACAAAGGTCTAAGAATAAACACAGCATTCTTGAAGAATTAGGTGAGATAATTTTCTTTACCAGGTACCAAGACTTCTGAAAAATCTCCATTATCAAGATAGTGCAATACTGCATAAGGAGAAGACAAATGGATTTAGTAGATTAAAAAGATGGGTATTTCAAAAGAGGCTGGAATCGTGAAGGAAAAAAATGGAAAAAACAAAATTTCTGAAATCAAAAGTTCAGAAAGAATTGACTGTAAATCAGACACAGTAGAAAAAAAAAAAAAACCAATAAACCTGAAGACAGGTAAACTGAAATTATCTAAACTATCCATACAACTTAAGATTAAGTAGTCAAGTAACTAGAAATCACAACTGACTTTAACATAAGAAAAAAATTTTAATATCCCTATATATACTAAAGAATTCAAAATTAAAAACTTTCTGACAAAAATTCTCCAGGTACCACTGGCTTCAATGGTGAATTCTACCAAGCTCTTAAGGGTAAAACAATCTTACACAAAAACATCCAATTCCTCTTATGTGGCAAGTATAACCCTTACATCAAAACCTGCAAAGGACATTATAAAAAAAAAATTATAGGGCCGGCCCCATGGCTCACATGGGTGAGTGCGCTGCTGGTAACACCGAGGCCGCAGGTTCGGATCCTATATGGGGATGGCCGGTGCGCTCACTGGCTGAGCGTGGTGCAGACACCACCATGCTGAGGGTTGCAATCCCCTTACCAGTCAAAAAAAAAAAAAAAATTATAGACCAGTTTCACTCATGAACATTAAAGCAAAAATTCTTAACAAAATACTAGAAAATTGAACCAAGCAATATATAAAAAGGATAGTACAGAATGACCGATTTGGGTCTTACGCAGGAATGCAAAAATTGATAAATGTAATTCAGCATATTAACCAATTAAAGGAGAAAAACTGTAAATCATCTTAGTACATGTACAAAAAGCACTTGACTAAATTATGCCCCTTCATAATTTAAAAAAGAAAAGCACTCAACAAAGAAGGAATAGAAGGGAACTTCCTCAATTTGATGAAAGACAACTATGAGGTAGGTAAAAAGACTTTGGTTAACTTTCTAGCTCTATGTCCTTGGCAACCTGATAACAGTAGCATGTCCACAAGCTTTATGCTTATAGTAAAAATGACGTCTCATTGGTAGAATGAATCTGGACTTGAAGAACTATCAATAATATGATAGGAAGTACAAATTCAGGCTTTCTTGTAATGAACATGTCCCCTACAGAAACCCTGTAAGAGATAGCTGTAGCGTTGTTACAAGAGATAGCAGCTTCTGAGGGCATGAAGCTTCTATGCCAGGATGGTTCTCCCATCCACTCAATGTGGATCTTGTCTCCTTGTACCTGAAACTCTCACCTGGGAACCAAAGATAAACCCATGTAATGCAGTAATGGCTCCCACAGAAGAGGCATGCCTGAGTCTGCCCTGAAGCCAAGTATGGCAATCAAGTCTTCCACCACCAAATGTTTACGTGAACCTAAGAAGACCCTTGGGTAGGCAAAAATGGAATAATACATTCTAAATCATACTTAATGGTAAAATAATAAATGCATTTCTCCTAAGATGTGGAAAAAAGCAAGAATATTCACTCTTACCACTCTTTATTCAATATTATATATTAAAGCTCCTAACCACTGAAATAAGGCAAGAAAAATGAATAAACCACATACAGATTGGAAAGGAGAAAATAAAATGGTCTTTAGACCCAGATAACATGGTTGTTTATGCAGAAAATCCTAAGGAGCCCACCAAAAAATAAATCCTAATAGCACTAACAAGTAAATCTACCTATTTTACAGGATACAAAAATCAAAACACAAACATTAACTGTATTCAAGGTTTCTTGTACCAGCAACAAACAATTTGAAAATAAATATTTCCCAAGTAACACTGACATATTATCAGAAATCATAAAACACTTAAGAAACAAATACGAAACTCTAAGACCTTGCTCCAAAACTCCAAAACACTGCTGTCAGAATTGAAACTCTAAAGAAACAAATGAAGAGATACAGCAAGCTCATAAACTGGAAAAGTCAACACTGTTAAGACATCAAATCTCCTCAAACTGATCGATGATATTGCAGTTAAAATCCCAACGTGTTTTTTATAGAAACTTACAAGCATCTTCTAAAATTTATATGAAAATCCAGAAGATTTAGCACAGGCAAAACAATAGGCAACAATACTGAGGAAGAATAAAGTTGAAAGGCTCATATTACCTGTTTCCATGACTCACTGTGAACCACAGTAATTAAGGCAGTAAATGATACCGGCAATAAGGATAGAGATCACATGGACCATAATAGGAAGTGTTAAAATGGACCCAAATAAACAGATAAACTGAGTTTAGGCTTGAGTTAAAGTTATTCATTGGAGGAAGGACAGTCTTGGAGGAAGGACAATCTTGTGAAAAACATGATCTATAAGAAGTGAAAATCCACATGGAAATAAATACATCTCAATCCTCCCCACCTCACACAACATATTAAAAATTAATTACAATAGAACATAAAAGCTACAACTATAAAATTCCTACAAAATAGTCAAGTATAGTATGTTAGTGACATCTTGCTATGGGCAAAGCCTTCATAAGGCACAAAAACCACTAGCCAAAAAGAAATTAAAATGATAAACTGGACTCCAAAGTTAAAAATTTCTCAAAAGACACCATAAAAAAAAAAAAAAAGCCACAGACAGAAAATATATGCAATAATATATTTGACAAAGGATTTAACCAGATTCTATAAAGAAAAAAATCCCTTACAGCAACATATAGGAAAAATTATTCATCACGATCAAGTGGGATTCATCCCAGGGATGCAAGGTTGGTTCAACATACGCAAATCAATAAATGTGATACACCATATTAATAAACTCAAACACAAGGACCATATGATCATCTCTATAGATGCTGAAAAAGCATTTGATAAAGTTCAGCACTCATTCATGACAAAGACCCTCTATAAGTTAGGTATAGAGGGAAAGTGTCTCAACATAATTAAAGCCATATATGCCAAACCCACTGCCAATATCATCCTGAATGGGGAAAAGCTGAAAGCTTTTCCTTTAAGAACAGGCACTAGACAAGGATGCCCACTCTCACCACTCCTATTCAACATAGTGTTGGAAGTACTAGCCAGAGCAATCAGAGAAGAGAAGGAAATAAAGGGCATCCAGATTGGAAAAGATGAAGTCAAACTGTCCCTGTTTGCAGATGACATGATCCTATATATCGAACAGCCTAAAACCTCTACAAAAAAACTGTTGGAATTGATAAATGATTTCAGCACAGTAGCAGGATACAAAATCAACACACAAAAATCAGTAGCATTTCTTTTCTCCAATAGTGAACATGCAGAAGGAGAAATCAAGAAAGCCTGCCCATTTACAATAGCCACCAAAAAAATAAAATACTTAGGAATTGAGTTAACCAAGGAGGTGAAAAATCTCTATAATGAGAACTACAAACCACTGCTGAGAGAAATTAGAGAGGATACAAGAAGATGGAAAGATATTCCATGCTCTTGGATTGGAAGAATCAACATAGTGAAAATGTCCATACTACCCAAAGTGATATACAAATTCAATGCAATCCCCATCAAAATTCCAAAGACATTTTTCTCAGAAATGGAAAAAACTATTCAGACATTTATATGGAACAATAAAAGACCACGAATAGCCAAAGCAATGCTCAGCAAAAAAAATAAAGCTGGAGGCATAACACTACCTGACTTTAAGCTATATTACAAAGATATAATAATCAAAACAGTATGGTACTGGCATAAAAACAGACACACTGACCAATGGAATAGAATAGAGAATCCAGAAATCAACCCACACACTTACTGCCATCTGATCTTTGACAAAGGCACCAAGCCTATTCACTGGGGAAGGGACTGCCTCTTCAGCAAGTGGTGCTGGGATAACTGGATATTGATATGCAGGAGAATGAAACTAGATCCATACCTCTCACCGTATACTAAAATCAACTCAAAATGGATTAAGGATTTAAATATACACCCTGAGACAATAAAACTTCTTAAAGAAAACATAGGAGAAACACTTCAGGAAATAGGACTGGGCACAGACTTCATGAATACGACCCCAAAAGCACGGGCAACCAAAGGAAAAATAAACAAATGGGATTATATCAAACTAAAAAGCTTCTGCACAGCAAAAGAAACAATTAACAGAGTTAAAAGACAACCAACAGAGTGGGAGAAAATATTTGCAAAATATACATCTGACAAAGGATTAATATCCAGAATATATAAGGAACTCAAACAACTTTACAAGAAGAAAACAAGCAACCCAATTAAAAAATGGGCAAAAGAGCTAAGTAGGCATTTCTCTAAGGAAGATATCCAAATGGCCAACAGACATATGAAAAAATGCTCAACATCACTCAGCATCCGGGAAATGCAAATCAAAACCACATTGAGATACCATCTAACCCCAGTTAGGATGGCTAAAATCCAAAAGACTATGAACGATAAATGCTGGCGAGGCTGCGGAGAAAAAGGAACTCTCATACATTGTTGGTGGGACTGCAAAATGGTGCAGCCTCTATGGAAAATGATATGGAGGTTCCTTAAACAATTGCAAATAGATCTACCATACGACCCAGCCATCCCACTGTTGGGAATATACCCAGAGGAATGGAAATCATCAAGTCGAAGGTATACCTGTTCCCCAATGTTCATCGCAGCACTCTTTACAATAGCCAAGAGTTGGAACCAGCCCAAATGCCCATCATCAGATGAGTGGATACGGAAAATGTGGTACATCTACACAATGGAATACTACTCAGCTATAAAAACGAATGAAATACTGCCATTTGCAACAACATGGATGGACCTGGAGAGAATTATATTAAGTGAAACAAGTCAGGCACAGAAAGAGAAATACCACATGTTCTCACTTATTGGAGGGAGCTAAAAATTAATATATAAATTCACACACACACATACACACACACACACACAAACCGGGGGGGGGAAGAAGATATAACAACCACAATTATTTGAAGTTGATATAACAAGCAAACAGAAAGGACATTGTTGGGGGGGAGAGGGGGAGGGAGAAGGGAGGGAGGTTTTGGTGATGGGGAGCAATAATCAGCTACAATGCATATCGACAAAATAAAATTTAAATTAAAAAAAAAAAAAAAGAAAAAAATCCTTTTTTTTTTTAAGGGCCAAAAGACTCGAACAGAAACTTTTGCAGAAAATAGGAATGAAAAGATGAAACATGAAAAGATGCTTAACATCACTAGTCATCAGGAAAAGCAAATTATAACCACAACAGGACACCACTAGAATGTCTAAATTAAAAAGACTAATAATACCAAATTTTCGAAAATATACGTAGCATCTGGAACTATCAGATAATTACCAATGTATATATAAGAACACAACCACTTTGGAATAAGGTTTCACAGTTTTGTTTCAAGCAGAATTTCTCAACCTCAGCACTACTAATATTTTGGACCAGACACTTGTTTGTTGTGGAGAACTATTCTGTGCATTGTACGATGGGCAGCAGTATCTTTGACCTCCACCCTTCCACACTCAGTTGAGATAATCAAAAATGTTTCTAGACATTGCAAATGTTCTTGGGCGGGCTAAATCACCTACAATTGAGAACTACTGCTTTAAAGTTAAACATACATGTACCCAGCAATTCCATACCCAGGTGTTTACCCAGACATGAACACATATTTCCATAAAATATTTGTACATGAATGTCTACACAGTTTTATCCATACTATCCAAAGACTAAAAATAATCCAAACGTCCACCTACAAGTAAACAGATATTGTATGCTTACACAATAAAATATAATGAAGCACTGAAAATGAATTAACTACTGATATTTCCATTAACATGAATGAATTTTAAAAACAGTATGTTGAACATAAGAAATCACACATAAAAGAGTACATGCTATATGATTATATTTATATGATGTTCTTAAATAGGAAAAGCTAAGCTTTGGTCAATGAAATAACAGTGATTGTGTGAGAGGATGTTAGGGAGCTGGACAGGGCACAGAGGAAGTTGTTTAAAATCTGCACCTATGCAATATGAAAATTATACCTCAAAATGTAAGAAAAAATCAATTTTTATGATATTGCATTAAAACTACAAATATGCAGACAAGTTGAGAAAGTGACAAAAAAGTAGAGCATATAAGTAGCTCTAAAGTCACATTATTTTTTTTTTTGATGTTACAGTTATATATTTAAATTTTAAATAGTACTTAGGGAGGGGTGTGAGAAAGTCAGTGCATTCTTTGCTACCACCTGCTACATAAGCAAACCAAGATACTCAGGCACTGCTTTCAGATATTGTACTTAACTAAATAGATGCTTCAGTTTTCATAACTCGACACAGATACCAAGGCTTAGCATAAATTCCTCTTTAATCTTTTTCAGTTAGCTGGTCACCAATCCCTTAATTAAACAAAGTACCTCACTCATTTATTTCCTGATACATTCACTCAATTGTCAAATGTACTGCATGCTTCCTTGCAAAGGTCACAGTCTTCATAGATCCATCTGCCAATGTAACCTGTCACATTTTAAAAGTCAGCATGCAGAGCAAAACCAATTTAAGATTAACATTTTTCATTTCCGTGTAATTTCCCATGACAACTCACCCTTATATGCACCATGTTTCCTTCATTTCACTAATGAGCTAATGAACATTTATTTCACTTCTTTCGGAATTGGATGCATTTGGCAATACCAACCATTTAAATGTGCCAATGTCTAACTCTAAATAGGTTTTTAAAATGTTTCACTGTGTTCTCTGTCACTCCTAAAGCTACCTGGTACTGAGTTATTTCAATAAGAGCCCAGACTGGTAAGAAGTTGTAACACATTACCAAAGACCACTATGCTGCCAGCCATCCAGTCATATAAATTGAGGTGTCTTCTGACTCCAGCAAGTTAGAAACTGATCACCGGTAGACGTAGTAATCTCCTAACAGTGAGAAGTATGTGATTTTCACTAGATCAGAGAGGGACTGGATGCCCAAATCCACCCTCAAAGCATACCAGCAAATGGTATGAAATGGCATATTTAACATGCCTATACACATATTTTTCCATAATACAAACTATAAAAAGTAAAGCTCAAAACTCATGTGCACTGGGGAAAACATACAGAATACAGTGTAAGAAATACTACAGAGGGTTGCTATTGGCTGAATGTGTCCCCAAAGTTTTATGTATTAGAAACTTAATCCCCACTCTGACAGTGTTTACAGGATGGGAAATCTTGTGATGGTTATTGAAAGGTGGGGCCTTAAAGAGGTGATTAGACTGTGAAGAATGTGTCCTTGAGAATGGATTGATCCATTCATGGAGTAATGGGCATGGTTCTGATAGCTTAAAAAGGAGAGCAACTGAGAAGCTTAGCTCTCTCTCTCGCTCAACCATTTCATCATGAGGTATGCTGCATTGCTATAGTCACTACCAACAAGAAGGTCCTCACCAGCTGTGTTCCCTGGACTTTGGACTTCCTAGCCTCTAAACTGTAAGAAATAAATTTCATTTCTTCAGACATTGCTCAGTCTCAGGTATTCTGTTATCAGCAATAGAAACAGACTAATACAGGGGTATAGATTTGAATGGGGAAAATGGAATGCAAATAATATTTTCTAATGTAAACAGGTACAGGTTTCAGGGATTTAAGAAAACAGCTGAGGTACAATTCAAGGCCAAAGGCTAAACAAAGGCAGATATTTCCAGTTAAAAATAATGAATTGAGCGTACCCACTTTGCTGCCTCCAGCAAGGAATACATTTAAAAATGTACAAGAAATAATTTAAATATAAACTCCCAAAGTCCAAGAGAAAGAGAAGACAACAGAAAACAACAGATGTTAACAAAGCCATATACTGTGTTAAGTGGATGAATAGTAAATAACTCAGCAGTGAAGAAATTACAACCTAAGTACCTTCACAGGGCAATGCCCACAAGATGCCAGCCTAGCCACACGGCCAATGGACAGATGATTCCCACCTCACCAAGGTGCAATAAACCAAGGCAAGATCCATTCTCTCATTACATACAGAACACAGCATCAATTCAATTACTTCACATTTCCTACTGGAAAAAAATAAAAAACAAGCCTGATTTCTCCTTCTGATTGTCAAGTAGCCCCAAGCCAATCGGGAAAAAAAAAAAACAAAAAAAAAAACCTAGTATTATTAAGTACTTAAATTGCTTACACAGTAATGGTTTTGCAATACCAGTTTTTGTTGTGGTGGTTTTTCCTAAGAACACCTTCACTCTGTCCACCCACTAAGTGATTTCATGTGTGCGGCCTCTCATCTTTGTGCATCTCTGGGAACCAGTACTTTCTATCCTTTCTAAGGAAAGCAAGATAGCTTCTTTTTATGTTTTTCTAGGCCCAGTACTCATTTTCACACTAGCAGTTGCAGGGCTGGATCTCCCTTCTCAGCACTATGGCACTTTCCAAAACAATTAAATGAGAATACAAGTGTTTTTTTTTAAACATTAGTAAGTTTAAAACTACTTTTTATAGGCAACACTAAGATATAAACTAAAGCCCTTACTATATTTTGTCCTCTTCAGTTCTGCTATAAATAAACTAATGCAAACCCTTCAATATCAAAATTTATAATTCTGCAATGAATGATAGAACCAGATTCCAGGAAAAGGCTGACAAACAACTACATAACTAAGTGAAAGGTGCATTTGTGCCTTTGAGTGTGTGTGCATGCACACACGGTGGGAAGCATGGAGGGGAAAGAAAAGGCTCATGGACCTCCTAGACTTAATTTGGTGGAAAAATAGAACCATAAACAAAAAAATAAATTTTATAGGTTCCAAAAGAGAAACCATGATAGTTAAAGAACGCGGGTAGACCAGCAGACCTCACCAAAAGACAAGTAAAGCACCAATAGTAAGTGCTGCTACCTTGATAGGTAAATCTCTAAAAGCAACAGCCAATTATCTTGAGTGAGCAGAAGAGAAAGTTAGTCTTGAGTTTGCTTTCGGTCACTTATAAGTAAAAGATCTACTCTCTTACTTATAGATCTCTCTTCAATGATGAGAGAAATCATTCTTACTTGCTCATTTATTCAAGTACCATAATGTTCGTAATAGTAAATAAAAAGTTCTAATTCAACAAATACCATGTACACAAGGCACCCTGCTACACTTTATATCTGAGATGGCAGTGAAAAAGAACATAGTGATTTCAATATCCTGTACTCCACATAGAGTCTCAAAGAAGAAAGTTCTTCATCTTCTATCTGGGTTCTACAACTGGGTCAGGTTCCCTCAGCCACTGGTTCTCAAAGTGTGGTCCACAGACTCCAAATACCCTTTCAATAAGTCTGCAAGGTCAAAACTTTGTTCATAACAATACTGATGTTTCACCATATTGACATTATCAGTTATGACACAAAAACAGCATTGGGGTAAAACTGTTGGTACCTTACCACAGATCAAGACATTGGTGCTCTTTCACCTCAGCCGCCACCATGCCATCCAGACTGAGAAGATCTAGAAACTTAGGGGCCACGTGAGCCACGGCTGCATTGGCAAGCACCAGCAGCATCTGGGAGGCAGGAGTAATGCTGGTGGCATGTATCACCACAGGATCAACTTTGACAAATATCACCCAGGTTACTTTGGGAAAGGTGGTATGAGGCATTACCACTTGAAGAGGAAGCAAAGCTTCTGCTTAACTGTCAACCTTGATAAACTGGACCTTGGTTAGTGAACAGACACAGGGAAATGCTGTCAGAAACAAGACTGGAGCGGCTCCAATCTCTGATGAGATGCGATCAGGCTACTGCAAAGTTCTGGAAAGCTCCCAAAGCAGCCTGTCATCATGAAGGCCAAATTCTTCAGCAGAGAAGCTGAGAAGATTTGGGGGGAAGGGAAGGTCTCTGTCCCAGTGGTTTGAAGCCACATGGAGAGAGGTTCATTAAATGCTAACAAATGCTTTTTTAAAAACAAAAACAAAGACATCAACAAACTGTACTCATCAGATATTCTCTACCATCACATGCTTGTAATAAAAGATGCCAGTCTCACTTTAAAATGCCCTCCATAAACCAGTAAAAACTGATCATTAAATCTTAACCCTTGAGTATAAGTATTAGTTTTCTGAGGCTGCAATAACAAATTAATGCAGATTTCATGGCTTGTCAACAGACATTTATTCTCTGACTTCTGGAGGCCAGTAGTCCAAAGTCAAGGTACTATTAGCAAGGCCACACACACCCTCCAATGGCTGCAAGGGGAGAATCCATTCCTTCCCTCTTTGTTTTTGGTGGCTCCAGGCATTCCTTGGCTTATAGACATGTCACTCCGATCTCTGCCTCCATGATCACACTGACTCTCTGTGTCTTCTCTCCTTCTGTCTCTGTGTATTTTCTCTCCCATCAGGACACTTGTCACTGGATTTAGAACCCACCTGAATAACCCTAAATGATCTCATCTCAAGATCTTTATTATATCCGCAAAGAACCTTTGTCCAATTAAGGTAACACTGGCAGGTTCCAGGGCTTAGGATATGGACATATCTTCTGTGAGACTGCTATTCAGCCTGCTACAAGACTTTTTAATACCCCACGTGGCCAAATGGCAAGTATTCGTAAAGCACTTCTGTTGCACAGTGAAATATAAAAGTTATCTTGAGGAAAAGCACTTGTGAGATTGAGTTGCAAACTGAACTAGACTCTTTTTAAATGGGCACCACTTTTACTCACAAGAACAAGTGACAAACCACAGTAACAAAAAAAACAAGAGCAGCCCTGAAAGCTAGAAGCTGGTCTGGTATCAGCAGAGTCTTGATGTTGCTAAGACCTGACCCTCACAACTAAGCCTTCATGTTCTCCTGTTAAACAGAACATCAACATCAGACTAGGACACTGACCATGATGGGTCAAGACAAAAACAAAAATAAAAACATCAACACTCCCCAAACCACAAGATGACTAAACATCCTCCTTTCCTAGCTAATAAGAGTGACCACAATTCCTTCACCAATTAAAGCTTTAGCCTCCATTTATTCCTTCCTCCTTAAATGAGATTTATTAAGAAAACCAGTAAAAGAATCACCCCAGTTACCCCACAGCATCTAATCCAGAGTACGGCCCCCTTCTTTTAACCTTCCACTGAATCATTTAACATAAATCCAAGTCCTACAGTAAGTCCTGTCTAATAAATTCTTATTGAGATGCCCCATGGTTCTTCATGGTGTGCATTCTCCCTTGCCACCACAAGTAATTAACCCAACTTGTTCAACCACAGGTGTATTAGTCTGTTTTGTGTTGCTTATACCAAAGTACACGGAACTGGGAAATTTATGAAGAAAATGAAATTTGTTTGCTTACAGTATCTGAGGCTGGGAATTCCAAAGTCCATCTGATGGTGGTGACAGTGACCAAGGGTCTCACATAGCAAGATGGTTGAAGCAGAGAGAGCAAGACAGACTCTCCTCTTCTTTTAAAGCCCCCAGAACCATGCCCTTGACCTCCATTTTTAACCGATTCACTATGGCATGGTCCTTTCAATTACCATAATAGGATTTCCCACCCTCTTAACAGTCACAATGTGGGCTAAGATTCTAAGACATAAAACTCGGAGGACACAATTTAAACTTCAGTGAGTTTGGGGGAAGACATAATTCAGTCCACTACAGGTGTGTTCCTGGTAGTCTCTGGCAGGAGGGCACTGACAATGGTTTTGAGCCTTGGTCAATTACAGACATCTCCTCAAAAATGCACAAAGTGAGCTTATTACTTCAAAGAAAACTGACAGTATTTATTGCCAATGATAAAATTCAAGCTTTAAGAGCAAATTTGATTGTGGGAAATTTGTATCTACTGTGCACTGGATAGCTTCCCAAAAAAGATTTTTCTAATGAGACCATTGGTGATAATAAATGTGGTTTTGATACTTATAAAATGAAATAGGTCAGTATTTGGAAGATCTGCATAACTCAGAGAATATTTTCCAAATAAACAAAACATGAGGTTAAAAAATACAGTTAAAAGGCCTTTTTGGAGTACAAGACAGACCAATGGACTTGACTGTAACAAAGAACAAAAGGTTCATTGATGTGGTTTCAGAATTTATATGAAACTATCACTGGTTGAGTTCTGGTGTGCTATCAAAGAAGAATGTACACATCTCAGAGGGGTATTAACACATTCCTCCCTTTCCAACTATAAATCTGTGCAAGGCCAGACTTTCTTAATATCCTTCAAAGGAATATATTGCAACAGATTAAACTCAGAAAATATTATTATAATCCAACTGTTTTCAACTCTATTCAGCAGATGTTAAAGAGATTTGTATGGTTAACAATATATAATGGTGTTATTTTCTCACTAATTTTTATTTTAGAAGACAATTATTTTTCATTAAAAACTATTTTAAGTTAGCAAGCAGCATTTGCTATTATTTTAAATTAACAAATATTGTAAAAAAAAATTCAGTGTCAAAGGAGTTTACATTCCCAAGAAATTTAGATAATTATTTTTTTGAGTATCTACCTCATAATTCTATTAAGTTTAGCATTTACTAAAAAACATAAGAAATCAAAACTGTGAGAAAAAATGAGATAGTACCTTTTTCTTAGGGCAGACTAAAAAACGCACTAAATATAACCCATTGAAATGAAAAATCAGCACAGAAATTTAAACATCAATGGTTGGGTTAAAAACACAGATTAGGTACACAAAAAGATGACAGAGTTAAACTGGAAGATAAATCTGAGGAATTAAACAAAAAGGCAGCACAGAAAATATAAAAAGGAGATTACAAAATATGAACAAAATGAAGAGACAACATATATCAAATTGGAGTTTAAATACAGAAAACAATGTTGAGAATTTTCTAGCACTGGTGAAAAAGACGAATCTTCAGGTTCAGGAAGTACAAGAACAATCACTGAATAGTCAGACAAAATTTTAAATGCAATCAGAAAGACAAATCACTACAAACACTGACAATTAGACTGACACCAGCTGTAGCATGTGCTGGAAGACAGTGGGATAATAGATCAGATAACTGTCACACCCAATGACTCCAACACTTGTGAGTAAAAGAAAAACATTTTCAGACACAAAAAGATTTACTAATAACATACCCTTCCCTCACTGAAAGAACTACTAAAAAATGGTATTTTAAGAAGAAAACTAACTCCAAAAGGAAAATGTAGGTCACAAGAAAGACTTGAGCAAATAAGTAAACATGTTGCTGTAGTTTTAAATAATAAGCACTGCTCTCTTAGGGGGAGGGAGTGACTAAACTGGAGGTAGGAGAAAATGTGAAACTAAAATACTGAAAATGGTAACATTTGAGTTGGGAAAGTGTTCCAAGGGTCTCACACTGTACAAGAGCAAAGTAGAAATATTAGTTAACTTTTGACTTAATTATGTCCAGTATGCTTTTATACCACGGAGGATAACCACAAAATTTGGATGTTTAAGATAACCAAGCACACACAACAAATTAAAATACACTGCTGTATGCAGAAAACCAACAAATAAGTACAGATACTGATACAAACCCCTTGTGTTTCACTAACTCCCACTCTTACACTTTTATATTATATATAACATTTTTATACTTTTATATTATATATAACAACATATGAGAAAACAGTGACGGTGTCAAAGCAACTAATATTAGAAAAGCTTAGTGTTTTTTCTCTCAAGATAAATATATAAATACGAAACCTAGTATTTTCTTTCTTGTATGCCAAAGGATCATCCTGCTCTTTGGAAACCACAGGTACACATACATAACCAGAACTGTACAGGCAGTTTCCCAGATGAAACAACCCTTAACGTAATAAATCATGAGTTAATTAGGCCAAGAAGGAGCTAAGTGAAGGGTATTCCAAACAGACATTAACAGCATGAGTAAAGGCTAAAAGGATCAAACAGCATGATCTGTGAAGGAAAACTTAAAAGTTTGAAATTTGCAGTTTTGAACTGTTAGGACATAAAGCAGATCTCTCCGGCATTCACTCCCCAAAACTAAGAGGTGACATCCTTATATCCACTCTCAGTAAAAACGCTGCCAGTAGATCTCAGTGAAGCAGCCTAATCTTTTCTACCCTCCTCTTCTCATAGTAATCAATGCCCCATACTCATTACATGTTATCAAGTCTCAGATGCCTGAATATATTTGCCTAAATTGGAAAGTAGACAGGGTTTTATTGTGTGGCCCCAAAGGAACATGAAATCTGACTTCCACTTTCTTGGAGAAAACGAATTTCCTTAGCACAAATGCACTTTTATACTGCCTTTTCTCAGAGTGCATCTCAGTATAAAACAAATAATCGTGACACTGACTTCCAATAAGCAGTAAAATAATCCCACAGAGAATTATTTACTGGCAGCGAAATCCTATGAAGATGCCAAAGACTACTGGTGATATATATGATGAGGTCCATATAGCTTAGTGCTCAATCTTGCTTCCTCTTTGTCTCTCCAATATGACAGCTGAAACGGCTGGCACCCCAAAAGTAGAAGAGTCCCTTGTCTCAGCAACCACTTAAAAGACAGTAAGGTAGCACCTATTACTTAAGAAAAGGCTCTCAAAGTAATTAAATTTTCCACGCCCTTGAAGTCAACTTGAAGCTTTTAAAAACTCAAGCAACTCAAGTCCTGATGGTTGCACAACAGCCTAACCAGTTAATTACTTGCTACCAACCCTGTGTAACAATATTTATCTATTCATTCACACAGTCATCCAAAGACTCAGTGAGCATTAACTATGTACCAGGCACTGGTGCAGGATATACTGTTATGAAAACAGATGTTCCTGCCTCATATGACATAGCACTTCCCCAGTTTATTAAAATGTAATCTCAAGAACCATGACATTCATTAAACTACAGTTCCTTCCATACTATTATGTTTAAAATTCTGAGGAACATAAATAAGATTCACAAGTTAATACAAGTTTGCTGCAAATCTAAATAGCTGGGATGAGAAAACAAACACATCTTACACAGTAGGTGCTCCATAAATGTATGTTAATATCCATTATCATAAAAGAGATCTAAACGATAAGCTAGCTTACAATGGTATTCAAGCATGAGTCCTCTAAGTCACACCTGTAAAGAGCTACTTCTAAATAAATGACTATGTACTTGAACGAAGTAAAGAATTTTTAAAACCCTATACTACCTTATTCTCATGATGACAGTTTCAGAAGAGACATTACAAAGGAAGAATCAGAAATATGTAATATTGGATGTATGGTACAGAAAGAATTGTATAATCATGTATCCATTTGCTTTTCCTGAGGAAAACCCTTGGCTTCTATGAGTGATATAAAGGCAAACAAAACAGTTCGGCCTTCATAAGTTTACATAGTGGAGGAGAAAGAGGGTATAAAAAACAATAGAAACAAAGGAAAATATAATTAGAGCTGTAAATGCAGAAGTCTATGTATTATTACATGGGGAAAATATCCAATTCAAAATCATCTTTAAAAGTAATATAGCAGCAACTAAATTTAAATAAGGCTTTGCGGAAGCAGGAGTACAACTGTGGATCACCCTGGTCATCCAATTTTGTAGGCACCTACAATTCAATGCTTCAACAAATAAAGGAGAAACTATTTAAATTTCCTTCAAATATGTCCAAATTCATGAACAATATAAGGTTCTTTACAAGTACACCTAACCTAATCTTCCACTTCGTTTAATACCTTCTCACTTCACAAAGTAATGTACAAAGCACACAGTGAGCAATTAAATGATTGCTGAATTGCAGCACTGGCTTAATAGAAAATCTCATTTATTTAGACGCAGATCAAAAATCATTTTGTGATGCTCGCATGATAAAAAGTGCATGAACAAATGTCAAACATCATGGTTAGCAATGTATCTTTGCAATGCACAAGTATACTGACATGTATTAGATACAGAATAACTCTTGGATTTAATATGAGCTTCTCAAATCACTCAAACTGCAGTCAAAACATTTCATTTCATTTCAGCAGCTGAAGTGAAACTAAGGCTACAAATATTTTTCTGGGTCACATTTAAAGACAGAGCACCTAATTTACTGAAAAACTAATAGCATCTTGTCATCTAGTCCTAAGTAATTTTTCTGAAAGAGCTGTAAGTAATCTTCTAAAACTATAGTACATGAAACTTGAATATTAATATTTTTTCTTACTCCTATTCAAATACTATGATTAATTTTATATATGTTTAAGAATTCAAGGGAGGGACAGAATGGGGATTTAGGATAAACTGAAGCAGCCTACTTTTTAAATTCAGTCCCGCTACCACTGTTGTGACACTTCCATCAATTTTAAGCAAATAATAGACTGTTATATCTGTTCCCTCAGAGTCAGGGTAAAAACCCATCTTGGGGAACTGGCAGAGTATTATTACTGTGGTTTCTTCCTCCTCTGTTTCAGAAATTTTGCTTCTTCAGTATGTTATTTAATTTGAACGTCCATTCAAATCTTTCATGAAAGTTAATATCTTAACAAAAGCAAATACATTTTAAATTGCAACCCATGTAAATTTGTTTTCATTTCAAACCTACATTTCTTATACAAGAGAACATACTTTTTAAAGAGGCTTTTTATTTCAAAGTTTTAATTTTATAGTGTAATTTATACTAGAATAACTATAGATGACAATTCAAAGGCCATTTTACTACATTTTTTTTATGACCACAGTTTTCAAATCATACTAGTATGTTTTAAAAACATACTAGAAACCAGGCCATCATGCATCTAAAAATTATCATTAAGAGGATTTTCCATATGTCTTTTCTAAGACTATAGACAAATAGAGATTTTCTCAGGTTAATATAAAAAACATTTTTCAGGCTGGCCGGTTAGCTCAGTTGGTTAGAGTACAGCCTTGTAACACACCAAGGTCAAGGGTCTGAATCCCCACACTAGCCAGCTACCAAGCAAATGAACAGAAAACCATTTTTCAAAGTTAGGGAATAAGTTAGACTTATCTATCTGAAAATTACACTGCTTGAATATCTGAAACATGAGCATGCAACCTAGAAGGAACAGAAGATGATGAAATTTAATTTTATCATAAATTCCACTCCAACAAATGTATCCAATTCAAAAACAACTTACCCTTTGTGCTCCTTCTTTTAAATCTTGATCTTGGGCTAAAAAGGATTCCAGTTTTTTCTGGACATCTGGTAAGTTTTTCTGGATTGATTCTTTGTAACAAAAAGATAAAGGTTAAATAAAAATATTTCAATTTTAGAGACTAAAAATGGTGCACAATCTTTTCCTATTTTCCTCAGTATTATCTTTAAATGTGTA
Source organism: Cynocephalus volans (assembly GCF_027409185.1). Classification (NCBI taxonomy): domain Eukaryota; kingdom Metazoa; phylum Chordata; class Mammalia; order Dermoptera; family Cynocephalidae; genus Cynocephalus; species Cynocephalus volans. The sequence continues at coordinate 64,539,090 of NC_084463.1, read as the reverse complement.
ACATTTTTTCTCATCTATGACCCAGATTAGACCAAAATTACACAGGACATAAATTTGATTCTCTTACGAATATCAAAAGAGAAAGGAAATAACACAGACACTTTCTCTAAACATCCCTTGATGAGTGAGTGAAAGATACTTAGATTAACACCGCAATTAGCCCTAGTTACTTCTTAATTCTACAAAAATAGAAAGGAGTCTCCCATGGGAGATGGATCCTCAATAAAATAGAGTGAAGTCTAATATCATTTTTATAACTGCTTTCATTTTTAGTCAAATAACACAAAATCAATCTTAAGTAATAAACAAATAGCAAAAGAATATAAATATTGACTTCTCTATTTGGAAAGTAGGCATAATACAACAGGGATGGTACTTAACTCTGCCCACCGGGGCTACAGGAGAGAAAAATTCTAGGTTTCACAAGACACCCCACTTGTTTCCCTGATTTTAGACTGAACCACTTTGTTCATGAAAAGCTGGGGTGATAATGCGTGGTGGTGGATGAGGTTGTTTTTCCTTTTTTTGTTTTAATTTTAGAAAATTTCAAAATATACAAAGGTAGAAAACTTTCACTCGGCCTCAACAATTATTAACTTGTGGCCAATTTTGTTTCTTCTACCTCCTCGACCACTCTTCCTCCATCTAACCACCCTCCAAATTATTTTCAGAGAAATCAAGCCAAAGCATTTCAACAGCCCAAATACAAGTGAGACTGAAACTTGTCATTCAGACAAGGATGTGGAGCAACAGGAACTCTTTCATTGCTGGTGAAAATGCAAAACGGTAGCCCCTTTTGGTTTTGTGAGAAACTGCCCAACTGTCTTCCAAACACACTTTTATTATCGAGTAATCATGCTCCTTGGTATTTACCCAAAGGAGTTGAAAACATCCAGGTGGGTATTCATAGAAGCTTTATACATAATTGCCAAAACCTAGAAGCAATCAAAATGTCCTTCAGCAGGTGAACGGATAAACTGTTACATCCAGACAATGGAATATTACTCAGCACTGAAAAGAAATGAGCTCTCAAGCCATGAAAAAGCAAGGAGGAAACTTAAATGCATGTTACTAAGTAAAAGAAGCCAATATCAAAAGGTTTCATACTGTATGATTCCAACTGTATGACATTCTGAGAAGAAAAAACCATGGAAACAGTAACAATATTAGTAGTTGTCAGGGGCTGAGGTGATGAGGGGAGAGAGGAATAGACAACACAGAACTTCTTCGTGCAGTGAAAATACCGTATGATACTATAATGGTGAATACACATCTTTACATATCTGTCCAAACTTGTAGAGTATACAACACCAAGACTGACCCTCACATAAACTTACTTTGGGTGATAATGAAGTGTCAGTTTAGGTTCATCAACTGTAACAGATGTACCACTCTAGCAGGGGATGTTGGTAAATGGAGGCTATGCATGTGTGGGGCATGGTGTATGTAGGAAATCTCATACTTTCTATTCAATTTTGCTGTGAACCTAAAACTGTTCTAATAAAAAAAAAATAGTCTTTATTTTTTTAAGTCACAAGCCAGACAGCTGATTGGATTAGAAGGGAATTTGGTATACATAATTAAGCACAGTAATTTCATGTCCTATATTTTCCTAATAATAACAACATAAAGACAACACGTAGCTCTTACCTGATTTCCTTCACAGGTACTTGCTTCTGGAGAAGCTGCTGTACCATCCCTTTTTCTTCTGAGGGAAGCAAAATTAATAAAGCTTCACCATCCTCTTTGTACCTAAACAAGAAGAAAATCTGTATCAATGCAATCTGCTTTTTACATTTTAACAGTATGATGAACAAAAACGCAGAAGCAAATTCATCTAACTGGTAAATATTAAGAATACCAGTTTTTAACCTTCTGTGGCAGCAGAAAGTTAGGGCTCTGAATGCCTCATATCAAATTTTCATCACTCGTTATAATTCCTAGTGACTTTTAGGCTGTGCCACAGTACAAGAGCTAGATCTTAAAGAAAGAAACCAACCAAAGGACATTTCTTAAATAAATGTCTACTTATATAGCATGGAGACGATTTCTCGCTCAAGTCACTAGAGGATCTAATAAAATCAGTCATTTAATGAATATGGCAGCAAACATATTAAAGAAATCAATTAATCTTCCTGGGAATTTTATTTATACCTTGGGTATAAAGTTGTTCAGAGACATCAGTTATAAGAAATGGATCACTGCTCAGATAAAACACATACCTCCAATCCATGTAACTTCTCTTCCCTCACCTAGTAAAATCTTATTTCACACTTGCACCTTCAGAAATTTGTACTAACATGGGCCACAAGGCATCTTGTAGTTACTTAAGCTTCTTGTGTTACGTGCATACAGACTTCCTGATACCTTAGTGTCAGCTATGACATGCAACTAGTAAAACAGACAATGAAATTGGGTATTTGGGGAAATATTTTTAATTAAACAAAAGAAAAAAATCTCAAAGCACTCTCTTCAGGATTCAAGCTATAAAATACAAAGGGAAATTTTTATAATTAACCAAATAAACTATTTCCTGAGAAACTTTGTGTCAGGCATAAACTGAAGAACACAAAGAAACAGAAGATGAAAATCCCTGTCTTCTGTTATCTAATGCTCAGTTGAGTAGGAAAGACAAAAACACAGAAGCAAGAGAGTCAAGAGAACAGTCACAGAATTGTAAATAAGTGCTGAAGGTCAACCACAGCAATAAATGCCACCAACACAGAAGTAAAAAGAGTTCACTCAGGGCTAGCCAGAGATAAACAGAAATAGTCATGGCAGATGGCATTTCAGGTGGGCCTTGACAGAAAGGAAAAAGCTAAGGTATCCCAAAGATGAATTACATGAACAAAGGAGTAGAAACCAGAAAGTACAAGGCAAATTTAGTAAAGAGTGAACACCAAAGCAAACAGTCATGGCAGATGGCATTTCAGGTGGGCCTTGACAGAAAGGAAAAAGCTAAGGTATCCCAAAGATGAATTACATGAACAAAGGAGTAGAAACCAGAAAGTACAAGGCAAATTTAGTAAAGAGTGAACACCAAAGCTGGAGTACATAAATGGACAACAGGAAAGACTGCTAAAAAGGTACATAAGATCCTGTTTTTGGAAGACCGTGGATGCCTCTGCATGGAGAGACTGAATACCACTGTAAGACCTTTATCATTGAATGCTGAAAGGAAAAACTGACTTTGATGATTTGCTGAGAGATGGTACTATACTGCATTTTAAAATTTGAGGTCGGGCCAGTTAGCTCAGTTGGTTAGAGCATGGTGTTGATAACACCAAGGTCCAGGTTCTATCCCTGTACCAGCCAGCTGCCAAAAATAAAAAGTAAGATTTGAAGGGCAATTTTTACCTGACATGTTGGCTCTAAAATTCAACTCCTATGAATAAGGTGAAACTCTAGTCTAATCTCATTTTCATAAGATAAATATGTAAATATCCTTATGTGTACACAGATTCAGACAGGAAAATATAAAACTTATCGAAATGTTAAATTTTCTTCAAGTTCATTCATTAATTTTCAACACATTTTATTAAAGATCCTCTATAGGCTAGGCACTGAAACAGAGATAAAAAAGACATGGTCCTGGGGCCGACCCCGTGGCTCACTTGGGAGAGTGCGGCGCTGGGAGCGCAGCGGTGCTGGGAGTGCCGAGGCCGCGGGTTCGGATCCTATATAGGGATGGCCGGTGTGCTCACTGGCTGAGCGCGGTGCGGGCGACACCAAGCCAAGGGTTGCGATCCCCTTACTGGTCACACACACAAAAAAGACATGGTCCTGGCTGTTACAAAGCTATTAGGGACAGACATTAAAACCAGTAATTAAAACTAGTAATAACAATCAAGTGTTATGAGTGAACTAGTAGACATACAGGAAGCTACGTGTAAGTATGACAGAGAGCTCTACTTAATGTAGTCTAGGAGACAAGAAAACTTCCTTGAAGAAATGACATCTAAGCTGAGACCCACAGAAATAATTAGGAATTAGTCAAACATTAGGGATAGGGATACAGATGGGAGAGTCAAGGTTTCCATGGGGAAAAGGCAGCATTTAAGAATCCCCTGTATACTTTTGTTTTCATGCTTATTTGCTTTTTCTAGTTAATGCAGGAAAGAGTAAAGCTGAACATACAACTTACTTAATCCTTTTACTAACTATATTTCATAACTGAAAAAGTAGTACCACATACGTTCTTTATTATATTTTAACACAGAATAATATGACTGAAAGTTTTTCATATCTATTCACTACAAAGAAATATGAATTTAAAGGATTTGCCTCAGCAATATTGGGCTAAGCCATCCATGAAGGCATAAGTTATTAGTGTATAACATAAAGAGGTGACACCCTAAGCAGACGAGATATTTGGGGACATCACAACTTCTGAAGCACCAAGACCTCACTAAGGACACGTCAAGGATCAAAGAGGACAAAATCAGTTAATACTGACCAAAGTGTACTGGTAAGCAGTACACTTACCAAAATGCCCTCAGGCCTTCAGAAGTAGAAAGGTTTACTCTGTGTGGCCCAAACAGGAAAAATCAGGGAAGAGGGAAAACAGTGGTTTGAAAGATTGTCAACCCTTTCAACATTCTATACAAAATTCAGAGACAGCATGATAAAATAAATAGGCCCACAAGTCTACATAGAGCAAGAACTAGGGCAAAGGGGTAAGAGAACTCTCTGACATCAAAAAGGCATCCACTGAATGTTCTCTGAGATTCTTCTGACTCATAAGCAGGAATAATGTGGCCAGTCATCTATATCTATCTTATTTACCCATTCATGCACCTGGAGAGAATTTGTGAGAACGAATTGGGATTAAAGTCACAAAGGGGCCACGCACAAACCTTTTAAAGCTATAGCTAACAGAATATGTATGTAAAAGGCCACACAAGGTTAAGACAGACTGTAACAGTGCAGTTTAGTTTCCCCAAAGGAAAATGGAAAATAATATCCAAAGCCAAATCCCACAAGGCAAGCATCTATTAAAAAGATCATCACTGGCCATTTTACCTATTTTACATTATACATGGCTTTTCCCTGAAACAACGTAAAGCACAAATTATCTCCTACACACTAATACTAAAAAATTTCCAGTTTTCAAGAATAAAAGCTCTTTTTATAAAGAAGACATAAGCCATTTCACTTTGTTTTAATGCTTATAAGAATAAAGTCTATTTACCCATGAGGTAGCTTTCAGACTTCAAAAGCAATATCCATGGCCTAAGGCTAAATATATATACAAGAGAAATAAATGTTCTTCATAATACTTACATTTTAAAACTCCACATATACAGATTTTTGTTTTAGAATTTATTTCAAATTGACATAAAATTGTATGATTTATTATATACAACATTATGTTCTGAAGTATATATACACTGTAGAATGGTTAAATCTTGCTAATCAAAATATATGCATTACTTCACAGAGTTATTTTTGTGGTGAGAATATATTTAACATTCCCTTTGAGCAATTTTCAAGAATATAATATATTAACCGTAGTCACCATAATAGATTATTTTAAGACATATATAGGCACCATATAAAAAAGCCCTGCATCTGAAACAACAAAAATTTCATCTTCACCATTAGTATTAATGCCATGTTGTGTTTACGCAGCTCATCCAAATTTACAAAGAACTTCGTTTTACATTAATTTGCTGATGTTAAAATCAAACAATCAGTAGAGGACGCAAATATAAAATAAAGTTCCCAAAATACCAGGAAGTTGGCCTAAAATCAGCTGGTCACTACATATCAGACTTTAAACTTCAGATCCACTGCTTTTTCAATTATACCAGCATGCTGTCCAGAAACAAGGATCCTCAGTAGGTTGATCATGACTGTCTAACTAATACCAAAAAGCTTATCTCCACATCCTGCAGCTCACTAGTATTTTTGGCTAAAATAGGAGATTCAGACCACTGACTTGGATGCACATGGTAATTCTTCCATTAAAATAACCTTCAAACTATGGCCAGAGAAGCAAAAAAAAAAAAAAAAGCCCTGCCATTCTGGCAATAATTTGCTTTTTACCCAAAAGCCAATAACCCTTTAACTTCAATTCAAATTCTCTAACACATCAACTCCATTCCAATAAAGTCTCTAACAGTAGTTGGGAGGTATAAGCAGACACTCCACCCTGCCCTGATCTGGCCCTGTTAATAACTGCCTAGTCACCCCAAGTTCTCTCCACCTGGTGTCCCAGATTACAGGTCAAGTTACAAAAGGGTCTATTTAGCACAATTCCATTTTTGTAATCTGAAAAAATATATACACACAAACATACACGAAAAAAAACTTTCTGGGTGGTAGATTTTAAATAATTTTAATTGTTTTCCCATTATTGTCTAGAATCTGCATGGCGAATAAGTATTACTTTGGTAATAAAATACAAGTTAACAAAAATAAGTAAAAAACTAACTCTATATGCTTTTGGACATCTTATATCACTCTTACTTCATTTAACACACATCCTAGTACTACCAAATTAGTGTATTTCCACATCTTGACCATTAAATCTGAGGATGTACGAATGTGCTACGTGTCCCTAACACACACATGTGTCCCTAACAGTTGTTCAATAAATATTTGGTGAGTAAAGGAAAGCAAGTGACCACTAGATGTTATACGAGGAGATAAAACACTAGATTTGGAGCCAAAAGAAGTGGGTTCCAGTACTGTCGTACTATTTATTCATTAGCTATACAATTTTTGATAAGATTTTATTGCGATCTATTACATTTTCTTATTTACACATTATACATTTGAATAAGATGATCTACGCCCCTTTAGGATATGAAATTCTACAACTGTGACTATTAATATACTAGTCATTATTCATAACACAAGCATAATCAAGAGGTGGAGAAAGGGAAACATTTGTTGATTACACTCTATTCCACAGTCCTTCTCTTTTTCCTTCCCTGAATCTTCCCATTCTCCCTATACCTCAGCCTTACCTGTGGCAACCATCCCCAAGATTTCATGTCACTATGAAAGAACAGTGCAGTCTGTCATGCAGATGCAGAAAGACAGCCATAAGGAATCTGAGTCCAACTGTTCTGTTCCTCGCACACAATATGGTACAAAAGAGAGCTGATTCCAGGAAAGAAGGTATCTCTGACTTACAGGATGTCTAAACACTCTACACTGGATTCTAAAGAGAAAAAAGAATAGGTTTGGAAATATTCTGGGAAAAAGTAAGTCATCTGCAACCTAATATCTCAAATAACAAAAAGGTATATCACGATAGACTCAACAGTGACAAATTAAGTTCTCCATAAAATAACTGGAAAGAAACCAAGCCGGTTAATACATACTGCATGGAAAGCTTCTAGCACACTGATTAAGAAAATGGATTTATAGAGTTCACAAAGGGTAGAAATCTTAAATTTTATCAACTCTGTTCCCCCAAAAAAGGTTTTTTTAAAGCTAAATTTTAATAGATAAGAATAAAAATAAAACTCAAATAAAAGCAGTACTGATTCTACCTAAAACTGTACTTTCAGGAAACAACTGAGAATTAGATATGATTACCTCATTTTACAGGAGAAGAAACTAAGGCTTAAGGAATTTAAAAACTGACCCAAGGGTGCACAGCTATTAGGTGACAAAATCAAATTCAGACCTAAGTTTCCTGACTTTTAAAGACAATGTCTGAACAACTATGGGATATCTGGCTCTCACAGTCCAAATAAGAAAGAAAACGACTACATTTTTAGTTTATCTTCATGACCACAAATGGCAGCAAATTTAAGACATCAACCTTCCTTCTCCAAGTACCTGGCTTTCATGCATTCTAGAAGCCCTGCATAGGAGCAGCACCCACTAGAATCCATTAAATGTAAACAGCTGCACATTGGCAAGAATGATCTACAGAATCAGAAAGACCTGAGTATAAATCCCAGGCCTGGTACTTACTCAACTGAGTAATCTTAGACACATTTTACCTCAAGTCTCTGAGAAAAAGTTTCCTAGTAAGAAAACCTCTTTCATAAGGCTGCTCTACAGGCTAAATGAGTTCACCCATTATTTACACAAATATTTATCAAATTTTGGGAAGTAAATAGCTAAGCCACAATCCATTCATTCCCCCTGTGGTATAGGGGTAAGTAGGGAGGAGGATGCCAGACAAACAAACAAAAAAGTGATATGGCCAAAGTCAAATCTCCTCGTAAACATACTGACAGACCTCCTGGGAGACAAACGCTGTTAGCATGAGGGTCCTCATCTATGAGAGGCTTTTAATAGAATGTACCAGAGTTGTTCACAATCCATGGATTCAGTGGATATTTCTCTCTAGTGAGCTCTGCACCTGAGTATACAAATGGCCCATCTGTGTAAGTGATATGTCACACACATCAGTTAGAGTCTTCTGTGTTAGGCTGGGCAGAGTACACCCTAATGTGGCAAGAAAATACCTGGGGCTGTAATGGAGGTCCCAGACCTCTTCCTGCTTCACCTATAACTCGAGATTGCCTTTATCCTTAAAATTATTAATAAAACTTGATACTGGGTGTGATGGGTAGCTTCTAAGATAATTCCCAATAATCCACACCTCCTGGTATTCACACCATTGTGTAGTTACCTCACACACAGTGAATAGGCTCAGATGTGTGACCACTAGGATACTGCAGATAAGATGGAATGTGACGTACAAGTCTAGGTCATAAAAGATATTGCTGCTTCCACCTTTCAATTCCTTGCCCTTTCATAATGCTCTCTCTGATGAGGTCAGTTGACAAGTTGTGAGCTGCCCTATGAAGACAACCATATAAAAAGGGACTAAAATGCCTCTGACCAACAGCCAGGGAGGAAATGAATCTCCAACAACTATGTGAGTGAGCTTGGAAACAAATCCAACCCTAGTTGAGCTTAAAGTACCATATGACACCTTGATTGGAGCCTTGTGATAGACTGAGAACCAGAGGAACCAGCTGAGCCACCCCTGGATTCCTGACCCACAGAAACTATGAGGTAAATTATTGCCTTAAGCCACTAAGCCATGGGACAATTTGTTACACAGCAATAGATAATTAACATATTAGGTAAGATCTATTCATAAGTCGGATTTATTATCTCAAATGTCTGCTATATGCCAGGACCTGTTCTAAGCACGTAGCATACATCAATAAACTAGACAAACACTGCTGCCTTTGTGGAACTTACAATCTAATAGGGAGAAAGAAACAAAAAATATACTAAGTAAATGCTCTAGTATACGAGGGTACTTCAAAAAGTTGGTGGAAAAATAAATTTAAAAGATGATATGAATCTTTCCATGAACACTTTGAAATTCATATTTGAAGGCAGAAAGGGCTATGGAAAAAAGAAAATACAGAGCAGGGAAAGAAGTGGTTGGTGGAGGGTAAGAAAGATACCTGTGTGGACACCTGAGGAATCATTTGAGCCAAACAGTGAATATAAAGGCCCTAAGGCAAGAACATGCCTGGCATGTACAAGAAACAGCAAGGCCAGTATGGAGCACAGGGAACAAGAGCAGAAGAACAGAAAAAGGAAGGGCAGAAGGGAGAATGAACAGCATAGGCCCAGGATGTCACTGGCCTTCACTCTGAATGAAATGGGAAGCCATCAGAGGAGTGACATGATCTAACTTGTGTTTTAAAAGGATTGGTCCACCTGCTGTATTGAATAGACAGTAGGAGACAAGATGGGGAAGTAAGTTCATGACAAAATGTAGACTGCTAAGAAATGTCAGTCCTCTGTCTACTCTACAGCTATACTCTACACCAGCTCCTCACTCCTTCAAGATGCAAAATGAAGGATTTGCCTTGCACTTCTATTAAACCTTTAAACCCTAGATACCAACACACAATGGCAAATTACCACATAAGGAAGCATCAGCCTCTATCTAGAAGGAGCAGACTGAAGACAGGACTTTCACGAATCTAAGTGAAAGGAATAAAAGAAAGAATTTTCACTAGCAAATTTTCCTGTCCTTTAAGTTAATGCTCATGGAAATTGTCCTTTCACTTTTATTATTTCAATTCACAAACCAATTAAAGAAACTTTTTTTAATCCCATATCTATTCCAGAAAGTGCTAGTATTTTCCACAAACAAACCATAACTCTTCATGTTATTGGAAATTTTAACTAGTTTCCATCTTCACATTTGCTGTTAAGATCTAAACTGCTGCCAGTGTGCATACAATGCAAAGGCTTGGCCTCTGCTGTCCCCTAGTGGAATCACATTCTGCTACCCAAATTACTCATGAAATTTCTGAGAGTCACAAAATGCAGCCAGACAAATAAAGCTAAGCGAGAATATTGCCGAAATTATTTTACCTTCTACTGATCTGGAAAATAGTTATACATAAACTCCCACAGGCCCCCCCAAACCTCCCCAAATAAAAGTATTATAAAAGTTAGGAGTATCTGAGGTGTGCCTACCTTTCATTCCCAAATCTTTTCTATTTCCAACTGGGCATTTTTATAAGAAATGGAAGAGCTTGGTTTTATGAGTACCAAAAACTGTAAGCCCTAAAGAGAATCTCTCAAGTGGTAGAATGCACCACAGGATACAGCTTTATAAAATTATATTCATATCCCTCGCTTCACTTGTCCCTAAAGGAGATCTTTTTTTTTTTAAGGTGTGTGTGTGGTTAAGGAAAATAAAGGGAAGTTTTTCTCGATGGCTCTAGATCAAAAGAATTTTAGATAGGTGAATAAATTAAAACAGAATAAGTACTTCAAAGCAACAAGTACCTGAATCACCCCTTATTTTTATTTAAAGTATAGAAAGGAAAGAACAGATTCCCCAAATCTTAGCTATTTGCTAACGAATTCATTTTCCTATATTCATATATTACAGTTCAATTCCAAAAGCAAATACTATCTGGCAACCTGGTTTTAATTACAGCCTAACACATGACTTTAATTAGTCTCAAATTTTAATTTAGCCTTTATTCTATTCAATTATTCAGTCCTATGGCCACAAAACTTTCTAATTATCTCTAAGCCCATTAATGGCAACTTTTAAAGTACCAGAGAACAAAATAAGCATTATATATGCTAAACCTTTCCACTGACTACACATCTAAATAGTCAATTCAAAATATTTTTAATTGTTACAAAAGGTCAAACAGGCTGTACTTTAAAAATTGATGACTACATTAAAAATTACATTAAAACTTTTTTTTCAAATTAGTATTCTCTCTCTTCAGACACAATCATTGTGATGTTCTTCCTCTCCACGGTCATTAAGACCCAATTTAATGCTCACCACAGCATGCTCAACTCCATAAGATGTTCAACTACATAAGATTTTCAACAACTTCTCCAGGAACAAAGAACCCTGAAATACTTCTCCGTCTTGGACCTTTTCTTGGTATACTGAGATGTCCAATAATCTTCATATAGGGAGAGTCATTTTGAAATACTGCTAAATGTATTCTAGGAAGGAGTCAGTCTGGTCTGCCCTATCCAGGTCCATATCATTGGTACATCTAAGAGCATGTAAGCCCGACATCCAATATGCTGTGAGACACCATATCCAACCTTACCTATCCAGAGGACCATAGGATGCAGATGTGTACATAAGTACAGGTACACATGTATACATACCACACATTTACTGAGAACTAAACACTGGAGAAATAATGACTTCTCAGAATGTCTCACTATGAATAATAATTCAAACATGTACCCAACAGATTAAGAACCACTCAGGCACCATGCACTTTCTTATAAAATGGAAAAGAGAACACACTGCTTTTGTACCCATGTCCCACCTGACTTAGATACCAGAAGAAATAAAATCCTGAAGACAAGTTTGCCTGAATACACAATGACATCATACACAGAACCCAGTTCTAACTCTATTGCTTGTTGTTCAAAATACTATACCACTCATTGCAATTAAGAGAGGCTGGCCAGTTAGCTCAGTTGGTTAGAGTGTGGTGCTGATAACACCAAGGCCAGGGTTTGATCCATGCACCATACCCACCCAAAAATTAAAAATAAAAATAAAACATTTAAAAAATGGCAATTAAGAGACATATTTTTGAACCCTATAGGATATAAACCCTATTTTTAAATAGTCTTTTATTATTATACTATTCTCTCCCTTCTTTTATGCTGGTCAAAGAAACACATTTAAGTGAGTACATTTTGATTATAACCCATATTTGAAGATGACCTCAGGGTAAATGTGAATCAATCAAAAAACATTTAAACACTCAAACATTCAAACATCGCTTATGAAAATTAAAAAACATATAGGAAAGAAGAGCTCTACTTCTTGTTAAGCCATAGAAGGACAGGAAAACCTTCACCAGCTGAAACAAACAAGAAGTTACCATATACAAACAAAAATTATATTTTTTTCCAAAGCCACCTGAAAACTACAGATCCAAAGAAATCTTAGACTAAACTCCAAAGGGACTTCCTGGATGAGCAAGGGATAGAGGAAACTTTCACACCTGGAGCCTCTTGATGAAACAGGCACAGGGCAGGTGAAAAAAGAAGCTTGCCAGAAAAGTACAGTCTTTGCTTGGGCCTAAAGATCTTGCCATCCCTGGGAAACCCTTAAACAAAAGCCTGTGGCTTGAAATCACAAGCAACTGTTGATCCAGTGAGATCAACATTGAAATCCATATCATAAATACTCAATAATCCAGGTTTGAGAGAGAAAATGTAAAACCAAAGAAACAGTCCATCTGTGGCTAATTGTAACTAATCATAACCTTATTGTGATTAATATTTAGGTTGCCATCAATTTTTAAACATTACAAGTATTAGTAAGACAAACATCTCTATTGAAACTTTATTCATCTCTATTTTCTTAAGATCCATTTCTGGATGCGGAATTACAAAGGCAAAAAGAAGAACTCTAAGGCTTTGATAAGCATTACCAAATGCTATCCAGAAAGATGTCAACTATTTATAATTCTACCAAAAGCATTCATCTCCAGGCTTCACTGCAACCTCAATAGCAATGACATGTCGTATAATCCTTTTTCATTAATTCAGATACCTTTCTATGCCATTTAGTTTCAAATGACTAACTTTGCTATGTTCTATTTCTCCCACAGCTCTTGAGCAAAGGGTGCTTTCATGGAGTGGTGGGTTTGGGGGAGAGGGGCACAAAAAGAAATATTTGGGAGTGGCCTCCAGCAATGCCTCTAATTCTTGCACTAGGAAGAAAGGAAAAAAATTCATGACTCCACACCGCTTTGCCTCTTACTAGAGCCTATACGCTAGAAGAGGACAAGATCTAGACTAGAGGAGTCATACTGCTTTGCACTGGCTCTGTAGATCTTTGAACAAGTTGTTTAACTGCTCAAAGACTCAGTTTTTCCTCACCTGAAAACAGAGCTTTGAATAGTAGGTCCTATACCTGAGAGATCATTAGGATTCGATGAGATGATGCTCAGTGAGCAGTTCTACTGACAAGTTTAGTAAGGGAAGATTAAAATAAAACTAAAGTAAGTTTTTCATGGATTCTTCTCAGCACTAATCGAGTACCTGCCATAATGATTTACAATAGCTGTGAAGCTGTTATCAACTCACACCACAAAATGCCAAACCAGCACTAAATGTACCTGAATCCTTCCATTCTTTGTCTGCAGTTGGGAAGCATGCTTTGTACTTAGCATCAAAAGCAAAGAAATGGGCCGCTACACCTACCTGGCAGTTCTACCGGCTCTGTGAATATACGTGTTGGCATCCTCTGGACAATCAAACTGAAGAACCCAATTTACAGCCGGGAAATCTACAAAGAAAGAATGTCAAGTTTAAAAAAAAAAAAAATCAGTTTAAATGTCTGTCCTGCTGCACTATTTATATTTTACAATATTGCTTGCCCAAACTTTCTATGACTATCACATCAAACTAACAGATCATCTGTGAATCCTATTAGAAATAAAGTTAATTGTGTGAACCAAGAGATAAACATTTTTCTTTGACAAAGTGAACCTAAATTAATGACAGTGTATGAATGAGATTTCTTCATATCTGACATAGAAGAGACAAGCTGCTTTGGGTCAGACAAATAATGAAATACCCTGATATTTAATAACCTAAAAGAACCACTTTTCATGGGGACCTAGTGAACTACAAAACCAGTTTCTAAATTTAAATGAAGGTTTACTTTTCCTGCTATTCCCACCTTTATCCGAAGTAATGTCTTTCTAGGTCCCTCCCCATTTCCTAGCAATAATTATTCCATATATATTTCTGGCTACAGAAGTTTCCATTCATTTCCAGAGAATCCTGCTCTCAACTCCTTGATTTTGCTGCAAGGATTTCAAATCAATTTCTATCAAGGAAAAGGGCTGAGCACACAAAAAGATATTGGAAGATAATGATACTTAGAAGCATCAAACTGTCACTAAGTCATACACTCATACGTGGAATCTAAAAAAAAAAACTGGCTCTCATAGAAGTAGAAAGTAGAACAACAGTTACCAGAGGCCAGGAGGGAAATGGGGTGGTGGGGGAAGTGGTGGACTAATGGGTACAAAACTATGCTGTCTACCCTAAGTGAATCATTGTGCAGTATATGCATATATTGAAACGACACAACTGTACCCCACAAAAATATACATGTAAATGTTAAATTTTTTCTTTTGAAAAACTGTCACTAAGTCATATGATCTATTCAAAAGGGCAGAATTTCAGTATGTGGAGAAAGAACCAAGAAAAACAGAACAGAGATATTTAGAACAATTCTCTCAGGACTTGAAGTAAGCAGGTGACTCAGAAGGCAGGGGCATGTCACAATGCTACAAACAGGAAGATGGGCTGAAAGCAGTACTTAGAGTCTCAAGTCCCCTACCCTCTCCTGTATAGTTGGGTCTCAAGACCAAGAGCCTTAATCTGGAGGAAGGCTTCAGACCCCAGGACACCAGATGCAGTAGAAGGCAGAGGCAGAGTGAAAACAGGGGTATTGAGGGAAAGCCTGCATGTCCACTTTCTTGCTAGGCTTCGAGAGAGCCAGCAGCAAGCTCAATTCTCATGAGGTTGAGGTTTTCTTCCCTAGAGAGATTAAATGCTGGAAGACAATATACTTCAACATTTTGTGTCTTCCACAAAATGATCGACTCTGTCTAAATCCCCTCACAATGAAGGCCATTAGTCAACAAGCCTCATCCATGTACAAATCACTTCAAATAGTTTTTTTGGTGCCTCATTGCTAAATATAAAAAGACATCTAATTGCAGAAAACTGAGAGAAGCCTCAAACATGAATGACAGGGAAAAGGCTACAGAGCAGAAACAGAAACAATGTGGAGAAGAAAACATAAAAACTTAATGCCTTCAGAGAGAGAAAACATGCATCCATCAAACAACAAGAGGCTGTAAAAAAGGAGGTCTACACACTTAAAAATTTTAATTTTATTAGGGAAGTTGAAATATAAAGTCAAAGAAATACTCCAGAAAGAACAGGAAAAGGACAAAGAGATGGGCAATAGGAGAGAACAGGGAAATTAGAAGATCAAATAGGTCAAATACTCCTCTAGAAAGAGTAAATAAGGGGCCGAGCCCGTGGCGCACTCGGGAGAGTGCAGCGCTGGGAGCGCAGCGATGCTCCCGCCGCGGGTTCGGATCCTATATAGGAATGGCTGGTGCACTCACTGGCTGAGTGCCGGTCACGAAAAAGACAAAAGAAAAAAAAAAGAAAGAGTAAATAAGGGTGAGGAAGGGGAGAAATTTTATAAGGCAGTTGTTAACTCAAAGAGAATTGCAAAAAAAGTATAAGAAACAATCTAAGGAACTAATTCCCTCAGCAGCAAACAATAATTACATAGTCAAAATAACATAAATATTGAATGTTATTTAACCAAAACACCAAGAAGCAATTCAAAAGTAAGTATCTTACAACTGAAAGAGATGAGTCTCTATACTGCTCAATATTGTAGCTATTCAAGTTTAATTAAAATTCAATAAAATTAAACACTCATCCCTTCCTCAATTCCACTAGCCACATTTCAAGTGTTCGATTGCCACATGTGGCAACTAGCTACAGTACTGGACGTAGAATATTTCATTAATCATAGAAAATTCTATTAAAGTACGGGTCCAGAGTGAAAATGTACACTGATTGCCTGTACAACAACTAAGTAGGACCTTGCACTAAGGTACATTATCATAAAATGTCAGGACACTGGATGAACAGAAAATCCTAAGTATATCTAGAAAAAGAAAAGCAGGTTACAAAAAAAAGAATCAGAGAATCAGAAAAGCAAACACCTTCAACAGAATACTGACTACTAGAAGACAATGAAAAATATCTGTAAAATTTAGAGAGAAAATTTCAAACTAAAATTCTATTCCCAACCTGATTATCATTCAAAGATATGCCATTATCAGATATGCAAAGATTCAAAATTTACCTCCCATGTACGCTTAGGAAGCTATTAGAAAATAAGATTAAAAAGGGAGAAAAAAAAGGTAAGCCAAGAAAGAAGACAGAGATCTAGAAAGAAGAGTCCTAGGAAGAGAAACGTGCATACGGCTTATGGAGCAACCAGTTCAGATTAGAACTAGAGGCAGAAGCTGCAAAAGGGAGGTCCCAAGGGGAAAAGAAACAGAACTGTGTCTGAACTGTTAGTAAACTAGGACTGTGGCATTTGCTTGAACATTAGAGAAATTAGAACTGGGAACATGGAAAACTAAGCAAAATTTTGTAACAACTTAATTATTAACTCAAAGAAAATCACAAAAGAAAGCATAAGAAAGAAAGTAGCCCTAATACACTACACTTTCCTCAGAAGCAATTAATTTATAACCAAAACAACGTAAATAAAAAAAGGTTTATTTAACCAGAAGTCGTGATATAACAATATATAATAGATGGCGGGTAGCAGAAGACAGTTGATTGTTAGAGAGGTAATAAAAGGAAGTTTCTGGATAATTTCTAAACTTGATAGATTTAAAAATGGCAGAACATAAGATTACTTAGGAATATGGAACTAAACACAAGAGGAAATAAAAAAGTTAAGGAGTTACTTCTAGCAGAGCCTGCATGTTCCCTTAACTCATTTTTACACCCATGTACGTGTATTATTAAAAATTAAAATTAAGAATAAAGTTTAAAAAGATACTGGTATATTCTAAAGAAGTTCTTGGACATTTACAAAAGAGAGCTTCAGGATATTCACTGCAAGTGTTTGTAATGGAAAATAAAAAACAACTTTAAGTGTTCATTATTTACAGGAATGAATAGATAACTGCATAAATTCATACTATGGGGTACTCTTCATAAAAACACTGGATCTTTATACATCAACATGGAAAGACTTCAAAAGCAAGTCACAGACTAGTATGTATAACGATATTGTTTATATGAACTTCTAGAAGACCCAAGATAATACTAGAAATTGCTAATGAATATATCCACAGAAAATACTTTTTAAAAAATAAACTAGAACACAGGCTCTTGACATTTTGTGCCATAGTTGAAGCCTATGAACTCCTCAAAATAATGTTTTAAATGCACAAATGAAAACATATAGGACTACAAGAGAAAACATTTCTAATAAAAACTATAGACATCAATATTTTTTTATAGAATTTGATATACTAATGTACGGGCTTGTTTACTACATTAACTAACATGACCTAATCGTGGGTCTAATAACCACCATAACATCTAAATAGGACTGAGTGTAAACAATATTCCAAGATATCTGTAAAAACTAATGCAAAATGAAAACATCAAGGATTTCAGTAAGTGACAAAGTCATAGGTACTATTGAAACTATAATAGTTTGTTGCTTACCTTCATAATGCTATATTTCAGTTAAAGGCTAGTGAAAATATGTAATTTTCTCCTCTTCAGAGTTCTCAGATCCACTGAATTCTATCACAGACTCTTTGGACTACAGGTAAAGAACCTTCAACTAAAAGTTTACACACCAAACATAAGACAGTAAGTGTGTTTGGAGAGAGGGGAGTAAAATGCAACAGAGAAAGGGTACAAAAAGGGCTACATTGATTGCTATCTGATTTAAGAAAATCCAAGGAAAATATGACATTGTAAGTAGATAGTACGTGTGATTTTTTAGAATTATTTTATAATTAAGAAAGGAATCTGGCCCTTAAAAGGAGTAAACTTCAGTTCAAAATTTGCTTTTGTTGACCTAAAGCATTTTAGGTTCAAAAAATCAGAGACATATAAATACATATAAACACAATCAAAATGTTTCAAAACTATAAAGCCAAATAGTGATGAGGGGGTGGGGAAATGAGTTGTTATAGGGCTGAGAAAATAGCCCAGAGAGCTTTAAAAATATGCATATTTGGCTGCTATCTCCTGTCACATGTGGATGAACTGATATGCCTGAGATATGCTTTAGAATACTCCAAGACAGACAGGAGGAAAAGGGGGATCATGACAAAGATCATTGTTAGAGCTGGATAATGTGTATATAAGAGGACATTAAACTTATTTTGCTTATGTTTAATTTGCCATAATTAACAAATATAATAAAATTAAGTGATTGAAGAATTCAAATTACCACCTATATATTCTCATCCTTTGCTCCTTCCTACCTCTTAATTAGTTTTCCTCTCTAATTACTTCCACCCCATGCCACCGCCACAAAGCCACAAGTTGTAAACTAACACAGCGGCTTTTTGAAAATAAATTTAAATACATTACGTGTAGTGATTTTAAAATAAAAATTAGAATGCTTGGTAAAAAGATGGACTTCATTGATTTTTCTTGTGAAATGAGTGACAATATCTATCAAGAAGTTTCCAATTTTCAAAGAAACAGGTTTTTTTTCATGTCTTTAAATGTTTAATTTTCCTTTGGTTTTATATGTTCCTCAGGATTCTATGGTAAAATTATCAATAAAAAAACAGTAAGAGCACAAAAGATGCAAATATTATGGAAATTTTCACCAACAAATTCTTAACGGTAATCCACTCTCATCAATTTACTTATTTTTCCTCTTACAAAATAAGAGGAAAGAAAAGAAAGCCCACTTATGTGAATCTATTATATTTCCCAAAATACACCTTACAAGCAAATCATGTTTCCCATGATCACAGAAATTTCACTGTAGGAAGTTTTCTTACCCAGCCCCCTAGCTGCAATATCAGTAGCAAAGAGCACTGCAGCTCTCTTACGGACAAATTCATTATAGACTTCCATTCTTCTCATCTGCTGCTGTCGACCATGGAGGGCAAGGATAGAAATACCAGGACATAGCCGGCAGAACACTCAGTATAGATACTGCACCTGGGCATTAACAGAAGAATGAGTTTGGTACTGCCAGATGGCAGCAATCTTACAAAATAAACAGCAAAAATGTACTAAGGAGCACACATTTCACCAATTAAAAAAATATTTTTTTAAATATTGAGCAGAGGAAAGGGAAATGTAGTCTTGAGTTGTGATCTTCAAACATTTTTGATCAAATTTTTCCTCAAATAATTTTTTGGGGGAAAAAATGCTCTTCTTGCATTTAAGTTATCTGAAATTTTTCCAAAATTGAATAGTTGCAAAAAATGTAATTACTGATAAATACTGATGTTTTAAAAATAAACACTTATCTCTTATAAACGTATCCAACAGATTCTAAATAGCAAAGCAATTTAATACCCATCAATCATGCAAAAAATGTGAAGAAACTCCTTTAACAGAAAGAACTTTTACTTCCTTTCCTCCTTTAACTCTCATTTCTATTTCCTGATCCCACAGAACCATATCTTAAGTTTTAAGCTTGAAAATCTTATTAATCGTGTTATCATAATCCATAAGTTTCCACAACAAAAAAGTTAAAATTGATACACATTATTTTAATTTTCTGTTTATATGGCTTTATTAACTTTCTTCTCAGACTGAGAAATTATCATAATAGTAGTATAAAACTGACCAAAACAAGAAATATGTTAGGATTTGATAAATAACTATAAGACAAAATTTTATTGTAAATACATCTGAATGTACGGAACTAGAAGGAGCTTACTGTTTTAGTTTTATGTCTCTAGTTTATATACTCATAAACGGAAACTGGATTGATAGACTGAGGCAGAGTTCAGCATTTTATTCCTATTTTCTCTAACATAGGAGTTAAGAAAATCTGTTCACATAAATACAGAAAAAGGACTAGAAGAAACCTTAACTCTGAACTCCTTCAAAAAATGCCAAAAATCATAATGACAGATCAGCAAAAATTATTTGTAATCATCTATCAGTTAATAACTCCATTAAAGTCTCTCTTCAATTCTGTTGAAGGTAAAGAATGGGGCACCACCTCAATTGCAAAATCCCGTGTTACAGAGTCAGCAGACACATTCATTTTCTCAATAGCAATACTCTAGTGAAAGGTTCTGATTCTGGGACAATGTACCAGTAAGACTGGGGATAGATGAACTTACACCTGTCTTTTGTAAAGATATTAAAAGGGCCACCATGAAAGGGGAGATGGAAAAGTAGAATTTCCAGACCACAGATGCACTCAGGCAAATCAATCTCAGAAGAAGTACATACAGAAACTCAGGAAGTGTAAACTGAGTTCATAAAAACTTTGTGTATCTCTTGAATCAGGACTGGCCTTGAATTGACAAACTAACTGAGGGGGAAAATATATGTGGGATAAAGCCATGTAAGTTCTAAGTATGGAGTTTAATTCTAATTTATAGAAAGTCATTGGAGGGTCTTAAGCAAGGCAATGACATATTCCAGTTTCTACTTTCTAAAGATCCATTCTGGCTATTACGTGGGAAAACTACAGGAAAGAGAGAGAATGGGGAGACAAATTAGAAGGCTAAGACAAAGTTAAGCATGGTTCAGACTGCACTGTAGCATGGGAGGGGTGAGAAGTGACAGAGCTTATGAGTTACCGATAGATTTAATATGGGATGAAGACAGACAGGAATTAAGGATTCAGTCATTTATCAAGATGGGGAAGAGTTGGGGGAGGAAGACATAGGGACAGGAACTCTTAAATTGCTTTTCCTATGTTAAATTTGAGATGCATTGTAGGTATGCAACATACCCAGTAGTCAAGGGGATACACAAGTCTGGAGCTCAGGAAAGAAGTTAGGGCTTGAGATGTGGATTTGGCAGTTGTTAGCACATAGATGGAATTTAAAGCCATGAAACTAATGATGTTACTTAGAAAGAAAGCATAGATGGGAAAAGAGTGGAGTAGAGTGATCTGAGGCACTCCAAACTGCAGAGGTCAAGGAGAGGAGGTTAAAATTAGAGTAGCCAGAAAACATGAGGGGAGGACAGGTTAATGACTGAGGAGTCACAGCAGTCTAAAGACTGCTTCAAGAGGGAGAAAATGGTCAGCAGTACCAAATGCTTCTAAGAGGTCAAGTAAGATAAAGACTGATAACTGAGCACCACCTCTGGAAAGCTGCATCCCTTAATAAAGGCTGACTCAAAGGTGGGCTAAGGAGAGAAAAGGAGATGATAAAGTGACTCAGCTATTAGAGATAAGCCTTTAGGAGAATTTGCTATGAAGAAGAGCAGAGAAAAGAGGTAGTGACTAGAAAGGGACACAGGATTTGATTTTTATTTTTAATATGGGCAATATTAAAGAATGATAGGGAGAAAAGAAAATGCAGGAGAGAAAGGGGTATTTGCAGTAGCAAAGGACTTGAGCACACGAGAAGACAGTCTAACACACAAGAAGAGTTAGTCACAGATACAAGCAAGGACACTTTGTCTACTGTGACAAGAAGAAAAGCAGAGTATTACAAAGCAGAAACTTTAACAGGACTCTCAGATTTATTTCCTAACATCTAGATACCAAAACCATCCTTTTTTAGAAGACATAAAGTCCTGAAAATCTAAAATAGGTCTTAAAAAAATATGAAGTTATTCTTTACATAGTAAAATGATAGAGTTCAAGTGTTTTCACCCAACAAGAGAAACAAACCACCATTCATCTTCCCCACAAGCTGGAGGGAAACTCACCTGCATATTTATCAAGCTCAGCTGTTGTAAAAGCTATAAATCCAGAAATGATCTACCAGATGCCAACTACTGTATGTGATCAGGAGTCTGAAACATGGTACAAGAAAAACTGGCACACAAAATTGACCATGCTCCTTTCTCCTTAGGGGAGGAGACAAAGTTTTCTCACATGAGTACTCCAAAAAGTTCATGGAAAGATTTGTATTATCTTTTATTTCTATTTTTCCATGAACTTTTTTTCATGATGAATAAAAACTTATTTTTTAATTGACATGTATTGATTATACATGAGTTATATTTCAATATATGTATACAATGTGTGAAATCCTATCAGGGTAATTAGTATATTCGCCAACACAACAATTTATCATTTTCATGATGAGAAGAACATTTGAGCTCCTGTCTTCTAGCCATTTGAGAATATACAATAAGTTGTTAATTATAAATGCCTACCACTACCATAGTCCACTAGAACTTATTTCTCCTCTCTAGCTGTGATTTTGATTCTGTTAACTCTTCCTACCTCCCTTTCTTCCCAGCCTCTAGTAACCACAACTCTACTCTCTACTTCTATAAGCTCAATTTTTTTCTCCAGCTCCCACACATGAGTGAGAACATGGGGTATTTATTTTTCTGTGCCTGACTTATCTCACTTAACTTCATGTCTTCTAGGCTCATCCATGTTGCCACAGATGATAGGATTTCACTTTTTACAGCTGAGTAGTAATCCATTGTGTATATATACCACCTTGTCTTTATCCAGTCACCTGTCAATGGACACCTCATACATCTCTGAATCCCTTATTCCTAGCACTGGTATAGTGTTCAAGAAGTGTTTATGAACTAAATAAAGGTATAAACAAAACACTACAGAAGGACAGGGGAGAGAGCAACTGATTCTAAAAAATGGAAGTGTCAGAAAAGGACTTTCATGTGGAACATCTAAACTTAGCCTTAAAGAACACTAAATATTTCCCCAGAATTAGGGTGAAGGGATACAGAGAGGACATCCCAAACAGAGATCAGCACGAACAAAGATATGAAGCACGGAAATAAACGCAATACTCAGTTCCATATCCATGGAGGGGATGGGAGGTGTCAGATTATAAAGACCTCTGCTTAGCCTAGCTGCCAATTGTTCATTCTACCAATATGTGAGAGCTACTACGTTTCCAGTATTGTTAGCACCTACCACAATACTGGAGAAAAGACAGTTTCTGCCCTCATCCAGATTAAAGTCCCATCCACAGATTCCTTTACAAAAAGACACGGGATTCTTATTATCTACAGATCCATTGCCACACCTAGCACTGTGTTTCTCATATGATACAATTATTTGTGTAACCGAAATGTGATATCTCAAAAGGGATGATTCAACATCAATAAGTTCATAAAGAAAATAAACAGTCAGTACCTCTTTGCAACTGGAGAAAAATACAATACTCTTCTTTTTCAGATGGCTTCTCAAGAAGGAATATAGCACACTTATTTTTTGCTGCAGCTCACAAACTATGTAATTCTGTTCCAAAGTGGCAGGGGTGCTTGTGGAATTAAGGGGAGGAAAAAACATTAAAAGTATGCCATGGTAGTGACTTCGAAATCCAGACCAAAAAAGGAAACAAATTTTTATGGTGGCACATCTCTCAAACAAATTTCCCACACACATACGTCAAAAAGAGATCTTTTCTCTATTGTTCCTTAAAAAAGTAAATCCAACACATGACTTTAAAATACATTCAAAATCCCTTATAGATTATATGTCAAACACACACACACACACACACACACACACACACACACACACACACACACACAGACATATATGCAAATAGTGGTCACCTCTGAAAGTGTAGGGCCAAGGGTGAACTAAAAAGAGGCACAAGAGAACTTGCTGGGCTAATGGCAATGTTCTATATCTTATCAGAGGTTTGGGTTACAGAGATATATACATTCATTAAAACTCAGCAAATGTACACTTTGAATTTGCATTTTTCATTATATGTAAATTTTACATCAGAAAAAGAAAATCTATACAAATACTGAACTCTCATTAGTGATAGGTGTGCTGAAGTACTTAGGGGGATGTAGACAGATATCTGCAATTTACTTTGAAATGCATCAAAAAATGAGAGGAGTTAATATACAGTTAGAGGGATGGATAAATGGCTAGTAAATTAGGTAGCATCCAGGTGTAGGTATAAGGTGTTTACTGTTAAAGTCTTTGTATTTATTGCATTTTTGAAATTTCATATTAAAATGTTGGAGAGAAATACACATGCACTTGCTCTTTAAGTAAACCTACTTTTAGGATTCTATTCCAAAAATACTCCAATAAAAAACAAAAACAAGATGAAAATCCAACCCAAATGTCCATCAGTTGGGAACTCACAGAATAAACTATTGTATATCCACACAATTAAATATCGTGCAACTATAAAAAAGGAATGAGAAATCTATCCATATACTGCTGTGGAGCAATCTCTATGATACATTGTTAAGAAGCCAGTAGCAAAACAGAACATAGTTTGGTACTATTTATCAGGGTGCAGCATATACAACACATACGCATACACATGTGCACCTGTGTGTATCTGTGTTTATACTGACAGGGAAAAAAGGGAAACAATCAAAAACTAGAAGTCAACTGGTTTTAGATATGACAAAGTCACAATCCACAAAAGGAGAACATAAGCTGGACTTCACCAAAAGTAAAAATTTCTGATCTGTGAAAGATACCATCAAGAGAATGAGAAGACAAACCACAGAATGGGAGAAAATAATTGCAAAAGACATCTGATAAAGGACTGTTCTCCAAAATATACAAAGAACTCTTAAAACTCAATAACAAACAACTCAATCAAATGGGCCAAAGACTTTAACAGACACCTCTCCAAAGAGGATGGTTATACAGATGGCAAATGAACATATGAAAAGATGCTCATTCCCAGCCTACACACAATCAAATAAATAAAAAGATGCTCCACACAATATGTCATAGGGAAATGCAAATCAGAACAATGAGATACTAGTACACTTATTAGAATGGCCAAAATCCAGAACACGGACAACACCAAACACTGCCAATGCTGAACAACAGGAACTCTCACTCACTGTTGGCGGGAATGCAAAAAATAGTACAGCCACTTTGGAAGACAGTTTGGCAGGTTTTTTTTGTTGTTTTTTTTCCCCCCTTACAAAACTAAACATACTCTTACCATCTGGTCTAGCAATTGTGCTCCTTGGTATTTACCCAAAGGAGCTGAAACTTAATGTCCACACAGAAACCTACACATGGATGTTTATAGCAGCTTAATTTATTCATAATTGCCAAACCTTGAAAATAATCAAGATGTGTTTTAGTAGGTGAATGGATAAATAAATTGTAACATCCCGGCAATGAAATACTAATCAGCGCTAAAAAGAAACGTGCTCTCAAGCCATGAAAAGACCTGGAGGAATCTTAAATGCATATTACTAAGTGAAAGAAGCCAATCTGAAAAAGATATATACAGTATAATTCCAACTATATGACAGTCTGGAAAAGACAAAGATGGAGACAGTAGAAAGGCCATTGGTTGCCAGGCGTTAAGGAGGAGTGAATAGGTGGAGCACAAAGGATTTTTAGTAAAAACCAAAGAGAAAAATCTTACAAAAAAAAAATAATACCTTCAAAGGAACAAGAGAACTGTCAGCTGACTTTAACAGAAATAATGGAAACTAGAGCACAATAGAAGATACCTTTGAAAAGCAAAAAAAAAAAAAAAAAAATTGCCAAGACAGCCTTCAAAAACTAAAGAGGTTTTCAGAAAAGTCAAACCAGAATTTTTCACTAACAAACATGTACTAAAAGAAAATTCGTTGACTAAAAGAAAAATTCTCAAATGGAAGCACAAAAATGCAAGAAGAAAACACCCGGGTTAAAAAGCAATTATCATACAAGATAAAAATCAATATGCTACTTACAAAGACAAATCTAAAACTGTTAAGGGTGTACACAACATAGAAAGAAAAAGGATGGGAAAGATTCACCATGCAAACACTAACCAAAAGAAAGCTGCTATCGGCAGACTAACAGCAATCAAACTAGACTTTAAGGGCAAAAAGTATTAGTAAAGATAAAAAGGAACATTTTATAATGATTAATGTTTCAAGTTAACAGAAAATTTAATACTAAATTTGTATGTATCTCAAATAATATAAACTCAAAATATGTATCTCAAATTTGAAATTTTTTATAATGTATCACAGAATTCAACTTATAGTCACTGGAAAACAGGAAGTCACTATGGCCCAAAGGCAACTATTTTCTCTTAAAAATAAAAACATTAGAAGCACTATTTGTCTACATATAGCAATATAAAGACAAAACTTACACTTTTTCTAAGTATAGTGTGACATACAACTTCAAGAAGATGTGAATTTTTTAAATTTAATTTCCAGTTCCTTCATAATATGAGAGTAGATATTCTATAATGCCTTAAGATATTCTTGATTATAACTTGTCATGACGTATTAACTGTTAAAGGGGAAAAGTCAATAATTACATCAGACAAAATTCCCAACAGCATATGCTTTTTTATAGGGCTTCCAATGAATATGGATCTACAGAGCACTGCAGTCACTATCATACACCCTGTAGTTTTGTAAATTATGTGGCTGCATATCTGCCTTCTAAACCTTTTTCCTGAAAGCCACATTTTCACAAGTGATGGAACTGCATTTCAACGATCATTTGCGAAATATAATCAAAGTCTTCACATTCAGTTTTTCTCTAAAAATTTTATAACCTACAGATAATAACCAACTCTATCAACTACAGAAATTAGGGATAGGGATACTGTGCACAATTAACTTAAATTATAGAAGGCTTTAGAAATTCATAATTGAAAAATTTGTGTCTAATGAATTTTGAAAATAAGCACGAGGCAAACAGCAAAAAGAACAAAGGAGAAAAATCAAAAGACTTAGATAGTAGACTTTACATTATCACGTTAATTGTAACAAATTTCAATAGTTATCTCAACACAAATTTAAAAGACCAATGTCAACTAAATAGTAAGCCAAGAAAGAAACTATACCTCAAATATCTCTTCCTGTTCCACTGCCAAGTTTTTGATAGCAAAAGCTACCAGTACTCAGATTCTCCAAAGTTTATCTGTTAGGATCACCTGGAAGCATATAGTCTGGCCTCTTTTAGGCTCTTTTTTAATCCTAGACATCTGATGAAGAAGGTCAAGGTGGGCCTGAATATCTATATTTTCTGTACTTAGGGACTTTCCAACAGGATAACCAAATTCACTTTCCAAATCTATTTCTTGTTATACTAACATTTCATAGCAAGAAGAAATGAAAGTTTTAAGATACAAATAATGGTACAATTGAATCCATATTAATGTCTTCAACACAGAATCCAACTTATATTCACTGGAAAACATTTCTTCTGGAAGTCAAGTATGTCCATAATCTATAATGATTCATACCCAATATACACATACTTCCAATTGTCATATCGAAATACAGTTTCCCTCAACCATTTGCATACCACTAACACACACACTTTTTACTGTCACATAAACACACATATTTTACTTCCAGTTTTTAGTGAAACCAAGACAAAATAACAGATGCTAAAACAATTTTAAACAAAGATATTTTGCTAACTCTTAATGCATTTGATAAAATGTTCTCCATAACACATTGGTCTTGCGTAATACTGCCAAAGAATGATTACGTACCCAAATAATTTTGGTAAATGTAGCAAGCTGTATCTACCTCCCACTGCTTTGAGGAGTCACAACATCCATGAAAACATTAAAGGTTCTGAGAAATCTTGACGTAAAAAAAACTGTTTCACTTTGACTCAACATTTGCTATTTATCTATCCAGGAATTCATCACCTCTCTCATTTACCTGGGGGAGTGGTGGGAGGAGAGAAGAGCTGGCAAATGGTAAAATACCTGTTAACATCTTATAGAAAAAATAATGTTCCCAAACCACATTTTGGGAAATGCTGCTTTAGAGCATACTCACATTAAAGATATATCCAAAATTTGAGTAATTTTAACTGATATATTTACTATGCTTAGCACATCTAATAATATAAAACGTTTTATTTCCTAGAAAACATAAATTTAAAATATCAAATTCTTAAACTAAAAAAGAACATTGATTTTTTGATTGAATCAAAGAGTACATACCTATATTTTGCTTTCTCATGAACCCAGACATACTCAGCGTTTTTCAAACTCAAGCGTGCAAGGTCCTTTACAGATTTGGTTTGTGTTGCTGAGAAAAGTAAAGTCTGATGTCTCTTGGGAGGATTTTCAATAATAGCATTCATGGTATCAGCAAAGCCCATATCCAAGATTCTATCTGCTTCATCAAGAACTAAAAAAGAAAATGCAAGTTGAACTATAATATTTAAAATATATATCAGGCTAAATGCAATGTAGTATCCTGGATTGGACCCTAAAAAAATAAAAAGGACATCAGTGGAAAAACTGGTGAAATCTGAATAAAGCCTGGCATTTACATAACATACCAATATTAATCTTAGTTTTGATAAAGATGCCATAGTTAAGCAAGATGTTAACATCAGGGAAAACTGGGTGAAGGGAACAAAGGAACTCTTACCATCATTGTAACTTTTCCACAAATCTACAAGTATTCAAAAATAAAAAGTTGATTAAAAGAATACACATTAGGTAGTATCACCAAGCAAAACAGAAAAAGTTCATTTTAAAAAATGCCAATTTGACGTTTCAGTGATCAGAAGTGGCTGTGACAGATTTAAAAAATTCTCGGCAATGTCTAATATTGAAGTACCTAATTTCACATATAAGAGTACATATTTAAAAAAAAAAAAGAAAGAAAAAGAAAAAGAAAAAAAGGGCTAATTGTATTCTCTAGGTTTGGAGCCCACATGCCAAAAAACTTAAAAGTTATTCCTCAGAATGTTTTTAATCATAATAGTTATCTAATATAACATTTATATCATTAAAATGTGATGGCCCTCTCCTCAGTCTGAGTTATTTTCCATTAGAAATTTGTTAGACTCACCTACATTTGGAGATTAGTAGCATGAAAACATATCGTTTCATCCATGTGTTGAAGAAGCCGACCCGGTGTGCAAACAAGTATATTTACATTGTTGATCCTCTCAGCTTCATGTTTCAGATCCTGAAAACAGTTCTTTCTTATGATTACACAGACACATCACTGGGCAGCCTGTATACCAAAACTACAAAAAGCCATCTGCATGTGGCATTTTATCATAGCAGTTTACATATTCAGGAAAAAAACATAACTTCTCTCTTCTATTTCTGCAGTGCATCCAAATTTGGGGGCTAAATCAAATTCCTGAGTGAAGACCTAAAGAGCTCAGAGGTTGTGAAGGTTAATTATAGATGGCGACTTGGTTAGATGAAGGAATGCTGAGAAACCTGGTAAAGCAATCTTTTCAGGTGTGTCCATGGGGGTGTTTCCAGCAGAGATTAGTATGAGAGTCTGAGTGGCCTGGGTGTGAAAGACCCACCCTCAGTATGGATGGGAACCATCCGATCTTCTGGGGGTCCGGAAAGAACAAAAGAGACAGAAGAAAGAGGTGAACCGCTCGCTCTCTGGATCTGCTGGAGCTGGGATACACTCTTCTCTCCTGTCTCTCCTGGACATCAGACTTGAGACTCTTCAGTTTTGGGGTTCCAGAACTTACACCAAGGACACCATCAGCTTCCCTGGTTTTGAGGCCTTTGGACTTGGACTGAGCCACACTACTGGCATCCGGTTTATAGACAGCCTATCGTGGGACTTTTCTTCATAGCCATGTGAGCTTATCCCCCGAATAAATCCCTCTCATAATTATAACATATCCTATTGATTCTGTCTCTCTGGAGAACCCTGACTAATACAGGGGTCTTCTAGATTCTTAGTCATACCCAGATTTGAGGCAAAAAACAACAAAAAAAATTACACACACACCAGGGATCTTCAAAATTTTCATAGAACGATTTGTATTATCTTTTAATTCTATTTTTCCATGAACTTTTTGAAGTACCCCCCCGTATATATTAAATGAATGCTCCATTTGTAAGTCTTGATTTCCTATTAAGGCCACCAGAATTGACTTAAAACCCAGAATTACCCCCATTCTTTAAATCAGTACCCAGGAACACTCAACAAGCTCTCCAACGCTACTCACCACACTTTGTGGACTGAAAAAAAAAAAAAAGAGCCAAGCTCTCTACATTTTAGAGGTTCTCTCTCCTTGAGACAAGAACCACAGAATGTTGTTAATTGTTAAGCTGGGTGACAGGTACATGAGTACATGAGGGTCTGGATGCTATTCTTTCCTCTTTTGTGTATGTTTGCATAGAAATTCAAGAAGTTAAGAACTTACCTTCAGTCTAGAGGAGATTCTAGCAGATACAGGCATTCCAAATGTACTATAAAGTAGAACAAAAATTGGACAGCAAGTTTTAACCATGACCTAAAATAAACACTCCTCAAAACAATCTACGTTCCTTTCTTCTACTGCTGACATAGCAATGTTGTGAATTATTCAACCTCCTAGACAGATATTTTATTAAAGGTACTAGTCCACATACTGAAATGTCATCTTTCCCAATATATATAAATAAGTAGATTTATAGGCTGATTAGAGTAAATCTATCTCTGAGAGCTTCATCAATTCAGATACCCTGACAAAAACAGACTTTCGGGACCAGACCCTAGATGACAGTGACCACACCAAAGCATCACTACCTATGAGGACCTGCCTAGGAGGTCAGTCTGTTTCGATGAAGTCTCCACCTCTCGCCTGTCAAGTGCCACAATGCTTCAACATGGTAGAAGGAAAGAAAGAAGGAAAAGGACAAAAAGACAAACCTTGCCACCAATGATGAGACCAGCTGAAAAGTCATGATTCTTTTTTTTTTTTTTAAAAAGTCATGATTCTTTCCCACTTTTCTGAGAACCTCAAAGGTCTGATAGGCCAGTTCTCTCGTGGGTGATATTATCAGAACCCCCAGCCCATCTGTTGAGGTCCATTGTAGACGATATAAGGCTTCCAGCACCTCAAAAAAGACAACAAACTCATATTCAGTAAGTCCTTAGAGAAATCAGCTTTTTGACCCACATCTCAGTATTGCCCCTCAAATCAAAGGCACCCTCTAAGCAGAAGACATAACACTCAAGTTTTATCCAATCCTAAAGAACAGATTTTGTTTCTTTTTCTTCCATCAGAAGCATCCACCTCTAACTCAGAAGGAAAAGAAAAGAAGCCCCATGGTAGCTCAGCTGCTGCCAGAGCTATCCCATCAGGAGACTGGATATCAGTGAAAGGTATGTGTAGCCCACAAACCATTAAAACACACTGAAGAAAAATATTTATCATTTTCTGAGCAATAACCACATAAAAATAAACTTTTAGCTGTGTTACTGCTGAAGTTATATATTGACTGAATTCTCTAACTGTATGGATACTCTGCTTTAAAAAAAACTAGGACTTAAGAGCAAAATGATTTTGCAATACTTGGAACAAATACTAAAATGTGATTTTTCTGGGACAATTATTTTGTAGGAATCAAAAATTAGGAGACAAACTATGTAACTGAGATGTAAGTGAATTCCTAGGAAGCTCTACTGTTTTACTGGGACATGTCAATGACCCAGGAAATTCTTAACAAATGTCCAGATCTCCTTAACATGACAATATTTCAGCTTTGTCCTAAATAGGTAGTAAGAATAAATGCTATTGGCAGGTTTGCAAGGGTGATAACAGGAACAGCTTTCCCCACCAGTCCTACTGCACTGAATTGCCATACTGGAACACCCAACAACCTTCAAGAATGTAAAGGCTTGTCAAGGCACAATCATTTATTCATTCAATAAGTTTCTGAGTGCCCACCCTGTGCAATAGGATCTGGGGAATATGGTGGAGAACAAGACAGATGTGGCTCCTAATAAAGCTTGCATTCTAGCCAGGAAATCCAATATGAAGACAACTATTTACATAATTACTCATTCGCACCTAAGGTACAGAATGTTATAAAATTGTATAATAGAGGATCTGATCCAATATAAGTAAAGCACTTACCGGAACAAGGAAAGCCAAAGTCTTGCCAGATCCAGTTTTGGCAGCTCCAAGTACATCTTTACCTTGCAAAGCCAACTCAGAGGTCTGCTTCTGTATCTCAATAACCAGACGGTACTGGGCTTCTTGCAAACCTGGCAGTGTGGAAAGGGAAAATGATACTTTAGAAAATCCTAGTGTTACAGGCTCAGTTGTGTCTTCCCAAAACTCCTTTGTTGAAGTTCTCACCTCCAGTACCTCAGAAGGTGACTGTATTTAGAGACAGACAGATCCTTTAAAGAGGGGATTAAGTTAAAATGAGTCCCTCAGGGTAGACTCTAATCCACCATGACTGGCGTCTTTTTAAGACGAATTTTGAACAAACTGACGCCAAGGGTGACATGCATAGAAGGACAACCATGTGAATAGGTAGCAAGTTACAATATGATCCAATAATCCCACTACTGGGTATATATCCAAAGGATATGAAATCAGTATGTTGAAGAAAGATGTGCACGCCCATGTTCATTGCAGCATTATTCATAATAGCCAAGACATGAAATCAACCTAAGTGTCTAGCAAAGGATAAAGAAAATACAGTACATATACACTCAGTGGAATACTATGCAGCCTTTAAAGAATAAGTTCAAGATGCTTATTGTGCATCATGGTGACTATAGTTACTTATAATATACTGTATACTTGAAAACTACTAAGAGTAAGAGTAAATTTTAAGTGTTCTTACCAAAAAAAAAAAAAAAAAAATGAGGGAATGCAAATGTTAATTGGCTTTATTTAACCATTCCACAACATATATGAGGAGCCTTCAAAAAGTTCACGGAAGGATTCATATTACATTTTAATTCCATTTTTCCACAACCTTTTCAAAGTACTCTGATACATATTTCAAAACATTATGTTGTATACAACACATACAATTCTTGTCAATTAAAAAAAAAGACAGAGGGGCAGCAAGAGGGCAGCTGTCCACAAGCCAAAGAGGGAGGCCTGAAAAAGATCCCTCCCTTATGGCCCTGAGAAGAAACCAACCCTGACAGCACCTTCCTCTCAGACTTCTAGCCTCCAGAACTGTGAAAAAATAAATTTGTTATTTAAGACACCTAGTTAGGTATTTTGTTTTGGCAACCCTAGCAAACCAATACAAAGGGTATCAAATTTTTGTTTGTTCCTTTGCTTATTTTAACTAACACGATTAGGTTTCATTTTAATTATTCAGAGGCTCCTAGCATTTTTTTGTTTTTTCAATGTTCTTTGGTCTAGAAATCATGAGACTGACAGATTGTTAAAACTCAAATTAATACTGCTCATTTTTAATTGGTTTTCATGATATCAAAGTAAGATTTTTCAGGTTAAACTCCCTAAATCCTCTCTGATTTATAAAAAAGCATCAAGAAATCCAATAACATGTCCCAAGATCACCATATACCTACCTTTCAATGTTTTTTTGGACAAGGGGAAATCTGAAAATCTGGTGATTTCATTTACATTTATCTATAAAAAAAGGACAAAAGGGGACAATGTCAGAAAAGACAAAATAACCTACAGGATAATTCATTTATTTCACAATGAAATCACTTTTTCTCTAACTTGTACTGCCTAGCTCATCCTTGGTATGGCAGGATTAAATTCAATCATCACTGCTAATTAAAAGTCATCATTCCCTCTGAAAGGAAATTTGCCTTGAGGAAGCTGTCCTGAATCAAAACTGTAAGTCTGTAAAACCATTTAAGTTGATTAAAAAATAAATAAATTACTAGACATGTGAGTAACATACATTAATACCTTCAACATCCTTCACCTCCAAGATATTAACACAGTAAGTCATCACCACCTCAACTTTAGAAAGAAAATTTACTTTCAGTCATCCTTTAAGGGATATCAGTGTAAAAAAAATAAGGGACAAAATGACTACAAGCCACAGACCACGATGAAAATAGTTCTATATGCACAACTTCTACAAAAGATTGAAAAAAGTAGATCTTAGTTGAAAGAAGTAGATCTTGTGAGCACAATCTTTTCAAAATTTTAATCATAAATCAGTGGCCTATGAAATCCAACCTGATAAACTACTCATTTTGGGGGTATACTAAAGGAACAGTATTATTTCAAAGAAATCAGGAGAAATGTCTGTGTCATGCTCTGATGCCATGATAAGTAATGTTTTGCCCTTTAACTTTGCATTATCCAAATCTTCATTACTAATGTTCTTTATTAGCATAAATCCAATTTTCTGAATTTCATTTCAGCTGCTCAGAAGAATTATTTTATTACAGATACTGAACACAGGAACTACTGCTCATATCTGGGAATATGCCGCCAAATTATTCGTGATTCACAAAAGGGGAAAGTTGCATCTGTAATGCTCATTTTTTTAAGTTACACTCTAGGCAGCAAAGGGATGGCAGTTGTATTTCATTTCACAATCTACACATTATCTTTCCCAGCGTTCTTGATGTAACCCAGGCCAGGGTTACTCTCTGCCCACAAATACTGAAAACACAAATGTTAAAACGTTGTCATAATCCCTACAAATCATTTCAGACATTATTAGAGGAGGCAGAATCAGTGTACTAGCATTAGAAGAATGATTACTCAGTGCTTGTTTTGGCAGCACATATACTAAAAAAAGAATGACTTATTCAAATGACATCCTGTCCCAGCAAGAAACTTCAGTTGGATAATCTTCCAAACAGGACATTAAAATTAGGTGTGGTCATCCTTGCACTGTGGTACTATCAGCTAGAAAGCTGTTTTCACAGGGAACGGAATGCCTACAGGAGGAGGTAGACTGGCAACACCCTCTATGATCCCCATCAAGAGATACAGCACGGCAAGGTGGGCTCCTCAAACAAAATACTGCACATTTTTCTAAAGTCTGTAAACCTCTTAGAGAGGAATCTTCGAAGAGTGAAACTGTTCCAACATTCTACTGCCAACCATTACAATATAAAACATCATAATCTTAAAAAGAGGTCACTGGGGAACGCTTCTACACTGTTAGTGAGACTATAAATCTGTACAGCCATTATGGACAACAGTATGGAGTTTCCTCAAACAACTACAGGTAGAACTGCCATACAATCCAGCAATTCCACTTCTGGGTATATACCTAAAGGAATGGAAATCATCATGTCGAAGGAATACCTGCACTCCCATGTTTACTGCAGCTCTATTTACAACAACTAAGAGTTGGATCCAACCTAAATGTTCATCGACAAATGACTGGATAAGGAAAATGTGGCATACATACAAAATAGAATTCTAGTCTGCCATAAAAGGGAATGAAATTCTGCTATTTGCAGCAACATGGGCAAACTTAGAGAAAATTATGTTAAGTGGAATAAGCCAGGTACAGAAAGAAATACCACATGTCCTCCCTCATAAGTAGGAGCTGAGGGGAAAAAAAAAGAAAGATACAACAATCAATAATTCCTTGAACTTTCAGAAGAAGAGAACAAAGCTGAGGCCACCAGAGGTGGGAAAGGGGGAGGGGGAGAATTAGGGAGAAATTGGCAAAGGGCGACAAAAAAAAATGTTTACATTGTTTAATGGCAAAACAAAAAAGTTAAAAATTAAAAAAAAAAGAATAATGCATTTAAAAAGAAAACAACACACTGAATTAAACTAGTAGAAAAAAAAAGAGGTCACCAAAGAAAGAGAAAGAAATTTTGATCCTGCTGATGCTCTAGAACAGGGGGTCAGCAAACTACAGCCTGCAGGCCAATCCCAATTTGCTGCCTGTTTTTGTAAGAAAAGTCTTATTGGAGCACGGCTACAACCATTCATTTACATATTGTTTATGCAGTTGTGACAGAGATTGTGTAGCCCACAAAGCCTACGTTTATCTGGCTTTACAGAAGAAGTTTACCAACCTGGCTCTAGAAGAGTCTGTTACAGTCCAAGCAATACTTAGCAGAAGTACTATATACAGCAGAAGGTGTTATACACAGCAGAAGACGGCTGTGGTTCCTATAAACAGAATAACACTATCTTTTCCTTGAGGATGGGGAGATTCACTCCTGTCTCCACAATCCTCACACTCTCACTAAAATCTGTATCATTATTCTTCTTAAGTCAGGAAAGTCCTTTCTAAAGACTTCCCAACGGTTGTGGAAAAGTTGGAGGGGGCAGAGGGGAGAACAGAATGAATATCACTTAACCACCTTCTTCCACCTCTCTCTGGTAATAGCTATTTCTCACAAAAGTGAATAATGCCTAGAGAAAAAAGTATAAAACCTTCCTAGAGTGCTCCACCTATTGCAATCAAGAGGAGAAAAGCAATGTGCCTCAAATCACACCAGACCAAATTTTAATTGGAAAAAAAGGCAGGATTAGAATGCTGAGTTTCTATATAGCACAGGTGATTATCGTAAAAATCTCAGTGAATCCCAGATACAGACTTTGAGCCATCCAGCAGTGAAAACAGCTGCTGAACTACAACAAATAGTTCATCACTTTTCAATAAGCCTCAATTCCAGTTCTCCATCACATACACCGTATGTGATGTCCTTAGAAAGACACAAGCCAGATCTCCTACTGCGGGGAGCACAGCCGACTGACCCTGCCAGCTGTCACCCCTGTAGATCCACCACTGAAAACACCATGCTTTCCCTGGCTGCTCCTAGTCGGTGACTAAGTTCAGTAGCAGTACTACTGCAGGCTGGGGGGGTTCCTCTAATTGACAACTTTGGAACAGAAACTCCCCATCAGCTGGCTGAAGCTTTCTTACAACTGTGCTACAGTCAGACTCCCTACCTGTTCCTTCTTTCCTCCTCTCCTCTCCCTTCCTATTCCTGTTCTTTCCTTCATCCTTCGCAGGCATTTCTCTCCGATAAATCTCCAATTCATCGAATCCCATCTTGCCATCTGCTTCTCAGAGGACCCAAGACCTAGGCTACACCAATAGTCTTCTACCTGGTCTCAGCCTCCAGAACCTTTATAACTGGGACATATTCTCTAATTGCCACCAGACTTCCCACTGTTTCCAGATAAAGTCTCTGAGCATGGCCTCTGTATAAATTTCTTACTGTTGCTATAACAAATTACTACAGTTGCTTAACCCCACACAAATGTATTATCTTACAGTTCTGGAGGTCAGTAATCCAAGCTGGGTTTTACTTGGCTAAAACAAAAAAGTCAGCCAGGCTGAATTCTTTCTGATTGCTCTAAGGGAGAGTCCATTTCCTAGCCTTTTCCAGCTTCTAAAGGCTGCCCACATTTCTAAGATATGTTCCCCCTCCCATCTTTAAGGCCAACAATGGCCATCAAGTCTTTGCCACATCACACTGACACAGACTGTGCTGCCTCCCACTTTTAAGGACCCTTATGATTATAATGGGCCTACCTGGATATCCTAGGCTAAGCATCCTACTTTAAGGTCAGCTGATTAACTGACCCCTTGCCATCTTACATATTCACAGGTTCCAGGGATTAGGATGCAGACATCTTTAGGTTGTTATTCTGCTTACCACAGCCTCAAGAGTCACTCACAACCCACCTGCAAAAATCTCTTCTCCAACCCATCTGAAGCCAATTCAGGAACACATGCAACACTCCAAGGAGTATTTCCTCCCTCAAAAAACTCTATGCATTTTCACATTTCTTTGTATTTCCTCATGTTGCTCCTCCACCTAGAATGTCCTTGCCAATCTTTTCCATCTGGTGAACTCATCATTCAAGAACTAGCTCCTACCCAATGATCTCGAGGTGTCAAAAGAAAAAAAAAGAGAGAATGAGCTCCACTCATGGCTACCACAAACAGCTGGACAGCTTGCACACAGCACAAAAGCAGCTGGTAAAGCTGAGGTATGGTGGGCTGAACCCATCCACCCAGCTCCCCAAACCAGGCCTGCCTGAGGCTGCAACCACCAGGAAGAAGACAGCAAGTCCAGAGGAAACACGGTTTTTCTAATACATTTGGCCAGAAGGAGCACCTTGCCCAGTAACTCAACCTTTTCCCCCTAATTACACCATCCTCTAACTCCACAGCACTGAGTTACCTATATACTATTTACTATTATAACATTTTATACATATTTACTATTATAAAATTTGTCAAAATGTATCAACCGCACTCCACTGCATCACCGTTCCCTAGGGACCCAGATATGAATTTTTCCTATGTACATTTACATAGGCCTCAACAAGTGCCTGTCAAATTGTTTCAAAGGTTTATAAATCCAATTGTTCAGTATTTCAACAGTGAGGCAACTAAGCACCACCCTGTACCCTGGCTCTATAATAAAAGTTGTATTCCCCAATGCTACCACCCGAGGAGCCACACAATGAGGAGTCTGCACCTTGGTTACCAAGAGAGTAACAAATCTGCTATTTAAATGATTACATGCTAGTATTGCTGGCCCCATTATTTCTTGACCAAATCTTAAAATATGTCTAAAATTAGAAAAATAAAACAGAACAATGCTCAGAGGAAAAAGAGCTATTCCTTCAACTTAATGAAAAGATTGGAATTTAAACATTTGTTTAACAAATGAATCTCAGTAAAGTACGGTGGTTTGGAGTCTGGTGTCAGACCTAGACTGCCTGGGCTAGAACTCCTTTTTCACTAGCTATTTAACCTTGTGCAAATAATTTAACCTTGCGATGCCTTAATGTCTTCTCATCCGTGTAATGGGAACAATTTCACATGGTTGTTTGTTATGAGGATATGGTAAGTCAACATGTACAAAAGTTTGATAAATGTTACGAATTATCATTAAAACAAGAGACCAAAAAGAATGAGCCAATGCTACAACCAGAGCAAAGCCTCTGGAAAAGGTCTAATCTTACACCAAACATCATCTCAACACTGACTGAGCACCTCCTCAAGGACAAGCACTGTGCTACCAGTCTCAGGAGAGCAAAGATGACTTCGGTGGACCCTCCATATCTGTGGGTTCCACATCCATTCCACATCCATGGATTCAACCAAATGTAGATCCAAAACATTCAAGAAAAAAACAGATGGTTGTGTCTGTACTGAACTTGTACAGGCTCTTCTTGCCATTATTCCCTAAACAATACAGTATAACAGCTATTCACACAGCATTTACCTTGTATTAAATATTACAGATAATTTAGAGATGACAAAGTATATGGGAGGACATGCACAGTTTGTATGCAAATACTATGCCATTTTATATGAGGGACTTGAGCAATGGATTTGGGTATACAATTGGGGGGGGGACAGGGGGAGAGATGTCCTAGAACCAATCCCTTATGAATACCTAGGGATGACTGTATATCACTGGTCTCTGAACTTGAGAGGTTCATGATCTAGCAGGCAGTTAAAGAAGTTAAATAAAGAAGCAAATCATCACAGCCAGGTCATAAATGCTATAATAAAGGTATTTACACAACCCTACAGATGCACAGCAGCCCTAAATCTGCCTGGGGAGGTCAATAAGAGAAGTGTAAAACAAATCTTGAAGGACAAGTACTACGTATCCCTAGGGTGGGTGGGAGAATGGGAATGCTCACTACAAGCAGTGAAAACATCAAGTACTGGAGAAGAAACATCAAGAAGCATCAAGAAACATGGCCAATTCACCAAACTGCAAATCATTCCTTCATGTGTGCTTGTCATATACTGCTTGGTTTACATACATTATTTGAACCTTACAACCTCTGGGTGATTAATAATCTGTTTGTTGAATTGGGAAACTGAGACTCAACGGACATTAAGAAATGCAGCTAGTCAATACCTAAATTCAGTGAGATTTAAAACAGGTCTACCTGACCACAAATAACTTAGTTTTTCAATAGACTAGAACATGTTGACACATTGTTTGAAAATTTTCCTGAAAGTAACTGTGAGCCAAGTAAAGGTTTTAATCAGGAGTAAAATGATTGAGAATAGACTAGGGATGTAAAAGGCCTAAGAGCCAAATCCCCTTGGCCACCTGTTTCACTATTTAAAGTTTTACTGGAACACGATACTCACTCATTTACATACTTCTATGGCAGCTTTTGTGTTACAAGGACAGAGTTGAATAGTTCTACCCTTATGACCTGCAAAGCTGAAAACATGTACTATCATTTACAGAGAAGGTTTGCTGACCCCTGCTGTAAGCGACATCTACCGTAGTATTCTAGACAAGAGATGATGAGGCCTGACCTAGGGGATAGCAGTAGAGATGGAGATGCACTTGAGAAATTTAAGAAGCAGAATAGATCACCAGTGTGATCAGTCAGATGGTTATAAGAATGGGTAAAAGAGAAGTGTCTAGGATTTCTTCTAGGTTTTCTGGCTCAATGGTCTGCTTAGATGGTGGAGCTAGGATGTGCTAAGCTAAAAGATGGTCCCCAAATATGTCGATGCCCTACCTAACCCCTGGAACCTATGAATGTTCCCTTATAGGGAAAAAGTGACTTTGCAGGTGTGATAAAAATTAATCACACTTCTTGAAATAGGGAAATTTTATCCTGCATTATCTAACCGGGCCCTAATTCAACCACAAGTGTCCTTATAAAAGGACAGCAGAGACAGACTTGACATAGAACAGAAGAAGGCAACATGTCCACGGAGGCAGAGATTGGAGTTATACAGCCACAAGCCAAGGAATGTTGGCAGCCACGAGAAGCTACAAGAAGCAAGGAACAGATTTTCCCCTAGAGCCTCTGGAGGGATCATGGACCTGATGATGCCTTGATTTTGGCCCAGTGAAACTGATTTCAGACTTCTGGTCTCCAGAACTGTGAGAGAATAAATTTCTATTATTTTAAGCCACCAAGGTTGTGGTAATTTGTTAGAACGGCAACAGGAAACTAATACATAGGATTATGGATTTAGGAGGGGTTGCTGAGGTATGAGGGAAAAGAAAATGACTTCTGGCACATAACGTATCCTGTGACTCTATTAGGTAAAACATCCAGTATAGTCAGAAATAAGAATACGAACTCAGAAGAGCTCTGGGCAGAACACAATAAGAAGTCACTGGTACACAGGAATAAACCAAAAA
The DNA here is from genome assembly GCF_027409185.1 of Cynocephalus volans. Classification (NCBI taxonomy): domain Eukaryota; kingdom Metazoa; phylum Chordata; class Mammalia; order Dermoptera; family Cynocephalidae; genus Cynocephalus; species Cynocephalus volans. The sequence goes on along the minus strand of NC_084463.1, from coordinate 64,498,125 downwards.
AGGGCTGAGGCTATACTCCCTAGGCAATTCTACTCACAGTTCGAAATGAAATCTAATAGCAATTTACTTTACAGTGCCTTCTTGAAGTGCTTTGTATACAACAGTAGCAGTAATGATATAACAGCGAATATATGGAATATCTCTATGTGCCAGGTGTTGTGCAGAATGCTTCACATGCATTATCTTACTAAATCCCCATAACGACTTATAAGGTAGGTACTATTATTACACCTTTTAAAGACAAGAAAAGGGAAGCAAACAGAGTAACTTGCCCAGAGTCACATATCTGGTGAGCAGGAGCTGGGATCAAATCATCATCTGAACTCCAAAGCCCAAACTCTAAGCTCTAACTTTATTGTTAATCTCAGGGTCATTTAAAGGAAGACTACACCAGGATGACCCATGATGACTTAAATTCCAGGAATATTCCACCTGTTAAACACCTGACTATACTGTGCTAGAAGGGGGCAGTCGCTGAGTTGGGTGAGCAGGCTGAGTTCGGTGGGTGAAGGCCATGGGATTTGGGGGAAGGAGGAGAGGAATTGAAGGACCTAAGGATCTTGAGGGGGAAAGAGGTTAAGAGGTCAAAGTCCTAACTACAAGGATACTTATCTGGGAACATAAGCTACAATATTGGGGATGATAGGCAACAGGAACAGACCAACAATCTAACTTTTCTACACCAATTCTTTGATAGCGACATGAGCAAGTGGAGAAAATGAGATGCGCACAGGAAGGAGGATGGATGATGTTGAGGGACACAGTCTGTCTTAACCATCAAAAGCAGAAGCTTTGCAATTAGAAAGACATGAGTCTAGGATCCAATTCCAAATACCTGCTAAGTGTGAGAACTTGGGATAAGTTTTCGTATCCTCTTGGAGCCTCAATTTTCTCATCTGTAATATGGGAATATTCGGATCCATACCTAAGAAGTCAAATAATTAATACGTGATTTAAAATGTAGGTGTCGTTATTACCATTACTGTTGTATTATTACTATAAATACTGCCCTTAAGTACCATTGCATTTCTAACATTTTTTTTTTTTTGTCTTTTTCGTGACCGGCACTCAGCCAGTGAGTGCACCGGCCATTCCTATATAGGATCCGAACCCGCGGCGGGACCGTCGCCGCGCTCCCAGCGCCGCACTCTCCCGAGTGCGCCACGGGCTCGGCCCGCATTTCTAACATTTTTTAAGTGTGGAGACGACGGTGGAGAGGCCTGGGTTGTGGCACCCACTGGACCACTCATGGGGCCTTAACAGGGCTTCCGGTGACAACTCCCACCCCGTTCCCTTCTCCAGCCAGTGGACTTACGGCATGCTCCCCAGGCCGGGCCCCCCCCCCCCCTCCGCTGCCGGCCCACTCCGCGCGCGTCAGGGGCCGGTCCGCGCCTCCTCCCCAGCTCCATCCTCACCTTCTCGTAGTTCTGAATAAGGCGGCTGATACCCTCGCGCTCAACCTGCCACTCCGGCTTCTTCAGCTGCTTCCTCAACTGCTTCTTTCGGTTCTGCCTATGGCTGTGTTTTTTCTTCCAGCGATTAAAGCTCCGCACCGGGTCGGGTAGGGCTCCCGGAGTCCGGGAGTCAGCAGTTTTGCCCATCACGGCGGCGGCGGCTACAGCACAGACGGCTGCGAAACACGATACCTAAGGCCAGGCGGAGGCGCGGCACTGAGAGGCGGCGGCGCGGCACTGAGAGGCGGCGGAACCAGCATGGGGAAAGCGCACAGGGGCGCATGGGCGAATCCAGGAGCCCGCCCCCGAGCCTTTGAAACCTGGCGCGCTCCAATGACGTCAAGGAAAAGGCGGGCGGTGATTGGCGATTTGGCTTCCACGGGGAGGAGCAGTCTCGGGGAAATGGAGACAAGGCGGTCTGAGGGGGAGGGCAGGTTCAGCGACTGCAGGAGCACACCCGGTCTTTAAAAGAACGCCTGCGTACTGGTTGCCGTTACTATGGTGACGTCATACTAAACTTTTAACGGCCGTCACGCATTTTCTCTGAGTTCAACTTTGCAAAACATTCCCGAACCCGCACACGTACAATCTGTGAGTTATAACTGTGATCCTCATTTTGCATATTTCGGCCCAGGGAGCCGAAAGATTTGCCCAAAATCAAGCAGTTAATGACTTCTGATTTCCGCCCACTGCAGTGTATCTCCCTAGGAAGAGAAATGAATATTGTATATTCCTCGTATGCATCTCTGGGTTTTCCCTTTTCTCTGGGCCGCTCAGACACTACCTACCGCAACAAGGGAACTAGAAGAGAGTCAAATTGAATTTGCCTTAAAATGCTATTATAAAGACAAAATGATAACTAAAAGTAAAGAATTAATTAAAAAGTTATTTGTAAGTTGGCCATTTACGTGAATTGGCTTTTAATTAATTGGGGGTTTTGGTACCTAGAGCCTCCACAGGTACACACTAGATGGTGGTTGGGAGGGTCCAGTTGTGGCAATGGGAATAGGGGAATAGAGTTCCAAGTTCACGTGCAGAGTGTTTGGGCCCTCAAATTCCCTTTTCAACCCCACATATGCAGATAACTTCTCGAACCCCATGCCCATCCCCCAAACAGGAGTTGGCTTATTAGAAAGCAGGAGGGGAGGAGAGTCTCCACACTTAGGGACACTAGATGTGGTGGAGAGTAAAGCTCAATAAGGTGAGATTATATAAAAGTATACAGACATCTTCAAAAAATTAAAAATAGAACTACCATATAATCCAGCAATTCCACTTCTGGGTACATATCTAAAAAAATTGAAAACAGGGTCTCAAAGAGAGATTTACACACCCATATTCAAAGCAGCTGAAAGGTGGAAGCAACCCAGGTACCTATCAATGGATGAATGGATAAACAAAACATGGCAAATACGTAAAATGGAATACTATTCAGCTTTAAAAATGAAGGAAATTCTGACACATGCTATAACATGGATAAGCCTGGAGAATATTTTGCTAAGTGAACTAAGCCAGTCACAAAAAGACAAATACTGTATGATTCCACTTATACGAGGTACTTGGAGTTGTGGAAATTATAAAGAAAGTAGAATGGTGGTTGCCAGGGAATCGGGGGAAGGAGGGAGTGGGGAGTTACCATTTACTCCGTGGAGAGTTTCAGTTTTGCAAAATAAAGAGTTCTGGAGTTTGCCTTCACAACAGTGTGAATGTACTTAATGCCAATTAAAAATGGTTACAAAGTAAAGTTTTATGCTATGTCTATTTTACACCATATACATGTATATATCACATATGTGTGCATACAGAACAATGAAGCCCTCAGCTGTAACTCACTATATATATATATATATATATATATATATATATATATATATATATATATATATATATATATATATATATATATATACATGCACCCCAGGCAAGAAACTGAAAGATTCATCTCTAGGGAGAAGGAATGCCCAAGAGAAAGACCTTGATATAATGACAATTGGGCAGCTGCCAAAGAAATGGCAAGTCACTAACCTCCCCCTCTCTCTCCAGTGAAATTTACCAGTCAATAAGCCCTTCCTTCACTTGTTTATTTATTTATCGGTTATGAATATTCATGGCCTACAAAGCTGATTGTCACCACTCGTGCCCAAGCTGTGATGGCCAGATCCATACTGGCACCATGCCCATTAGCACAAGTTGTGATTATACCCCATGTCTTCCACCCACTTATCCCTGATCTCTCTCCCCATCCCCCTTTCCCCACTCCACTTTGTATCCCTAGGTATGCTCTCTACCTCTGCAACTCCAACACACCACTGTGGTCTTTTTTTCCTTCCTTCTTTCTCTTTTAGCTTCCACTTATGAGTGAGTAGTACATGCAGTATTTATCCCTCCGTGCTTTGCTTATTTCACTCAACATAAGTTTCTCCAAGCTCATCCATGTTGTTGCATTCACTTGTTTCTAATCAGCCTCTTAAACATGAAAGAATAACCAAAGACCACCAAACTTTGGGGAAATCCTTTACCTTAAAAGTTTTAAACCAAAATTAATAAACTAATGAAGAAAGCAAAAGACATCTTCAAAAAAAAACCACTATTAATATTTTTAGAAAGATAAGGCATTGTGTTCAAGAAATAAGAACGAACTATTCAGAGAACAAAATAGAACTCTTAATAGAAGTCATTTTGTTTATTACGTAAATCAAATATTTAACATAAAATAATAGAAAATTCACATTTTAATCACAATTAGGAACTCAATATCAATATTAAATCATTAGGATTTAATCATTTTGAATAAAAATAGTCCATATCTTGATCACATAAAATGACATCTTCATAGTGGTTTCAATGCTTATTTGCTCCAACACCTTGTTTTCTGTACAAATGACCCCTACACAGGCCTTCACTTGTGACACAGAACAATTAAACAGTTTTTAATACATTTTAATTTTAAGACTCTATATTCTCCACTGCCAACCAATATTCACAAAGCTCCTGAAGAACTAAAAAGGATGTGGAAATGTGCCTAGTAACTACTGCTACAAACATAGGCAAAACTTCAGTGGGAGGAAGAGCCATATTAAAATTTAGAGAAGAAATGCAATATTTTTAGTTTCTCATACATTGATACCCCCAATCAATATATTAATTAGTTTCTATTTGTAAATCTTTACATAGTTTCAGTAGTATATCATCGTAATTTTTCAAACTACATGTCTCTAAAACTCTGAAAAGACCATTATATTCTTTCAGTACTTCAAAACTTTTTTAAAAAGATTATCTTGTTTAAGAAACAGAACAGTGATACCCCAATAGTGATGAGGGCAACTATTGCTCAGATTTCAATTTATAAATACCATTTTTTTTTTCAATCAAACACATTAGAGCTCTTTGGAAAAACAACTAATTCCAGGGCTGGGGTAAAGAAAGCATAAAATGATCTGGAATATGTTGAAGTGCCACAAAATAAAGTGTTTCAATGAACCAAAAGGTGGTTGTATATTTCTTGATGATATAAAATGTTCAATAGTTTAAAAAAAATTTTTTTTACTATATTTTTTACCACTAGTTTAAGTAATGCACAACAAGAAATATGGAATGCTCTATGATTACTTTTTGGGAATCTTCCTGTCAAAATCAATTATGTTTTTCATCTACATAAATGTGGTACTGTCAGTTCTCTGACTTCAAATTATTAATAGTAATTATAATATTATTGTTATTATTAGAAACTGATTTAAGTTTCCTAGATATATATGAACAAGAAGATACTTTATTTTCAATATGCCATAACATCTTTACCTCAGAACTTTAGCATTTCTAACTTCAGTTAGGCTACTTTCTTTTTTTTTTTTTTACTATCTCAAACTGCTGTAAGAAAACTTTTTGGCATTTACTTTGAACTCAGTCTTCAGTGAATCTTTTATTGCTTTTGCTTTTGCTTTTGCAAAGGAGTAACTGAACCAAGACAGTGGCCACATGCTTTCAACGCGTTACAAGAGCAGGAGCACATCATTCCAAATCAAAAGATCTTTTCCCCTCATATTATTTTGGTTTCTATTCTGTTTATAAGTAGTCTAGTAAATATGTAGACCAGATCATTCCATAGTTATGTCATCTGATGAGCAAAATCTACATTCACATATAGAAATACTGGGTTTTAGAAATCCATAAATCTAGCAATAATTGTCTGTTCTGTGTGGGGTCTATAGAGTTTGTAACTAAAATAATTGAGCAATATTTAGCATTCTCACCTTATTCAAATGATCAAATGATTTAATTCAATGTGGTAGTATTAACTATTTGGTTTTATATTTTACTCTCTAAATATAGTCTCTGTTCCTGCACCACTGCTTACATCTATTATACTGTTCAAACTGAACTTTGAATACTTAACATGTTGCTGATGTGCTTTTTCATTTTCTTCACAGTTTCTAAGAAAATGTGATAAATCCAAGTCTTTGCACCCTTTTGCGTTCTGTAGTTGGTTTCTTTTTCATCTCCAGTTTTTAATAAGGATAGAATCCTTCAAGGTACAATAATCAGAATCTAGTAATTTTTTACTTTTTGAGTTTGTATTTTTAAAAAAAGTTTCCAAAAACTCTCACCTGTGCTTTTTTTAAAAAAAAATTTAGATTTCTTGCTTGTTGTAAATAGTTTCCAACAACAATAACCCATCGTTTAGTATTCTACTTACCTGGCCATGTACCTGAATTTAGAGAAAGTGATACAAATGTATACTCAATTTTTTCTCTTCCAATTTTAATTTAAATTTGTCTATTACTGTTGACATGGAGATAAAAAATAAATTCTTATCCTGTTCTCAAGACTATGGTCTGATGAAACTAATATCTTTCTCTTTTTTCCCCAATAGTCCCTATACTTGTTCTTAAAAAAAATATTCAATTATCCCATAATATTACTTCATTCCTCTGTATAATGGCTTCGTGTTTTCTGATTCTATCTAGTATTTTATCTCGGAATTTGTAAAATTTTAAAACAATAATATGAAAAAATTATTAAATTTTAATTGTGATTATTCACTGTGAACACTGTGAAAATCTTTTTCTTTTTGTAGATGATTCACATCCACTTAAATTAATTGGTATGGCTGATATATTTGGCTTCAGTTCTGTCATAGTAATTTAAATAAAATTTCATATGATATACATGATTTGTCATTTTGCTATGTTGTCTGTTTTCTTTAGTCATTTTTATATTTTTATATGATTTTTTAAAACTTTCGTATTTGGAACAGTGTATTTAGTAGTTACCTATATAACAATATCTTCATATGATGCCCTTAGACTTCTTTTTCCTTCAGTCAGTGATACCTATTGATTCCTACTTATTATCTATATGAAAATCAGTAAGTTTATTCTATTTTCATTTCTCTTTCCATTATTTGAAGTTGTGTTGCATATGCATTGTCAGAGCATATAGTATTTATATTCTATTCTTCCAGGTTTTTCTCACTTTATTTAGACTTAGATCTAAAATTACAATTAATTAATGCCCATCCTTTATCTTTCTGCCAAAGTTTCCCAAATCATTTCCTGGTTAAAAGGAGCTTATGGGTACAATATTCCTTGAGTTGCTTCATGCTTCTAAATGTTTTTTACAAGACTCAATACTTGAAGGACACCTTAACTGGTTAAAAGGCTTTGGTTCTTACTTTTTTTCCTTGAGTTTCTTTTAGGGGTTGCTCCACTGTTGTCTTGTTTAGTATGCTGATGCCAAGATGTCTGGTGCCAACTTGATTTTCTTTCTTTTGTAATGACCTTCATTGTATTAAATAGGAAATGAGGGTTTTCTTCCTTTTTAAACAAATATAATAGTTTTACTAAATTATGTTTTAGAATTAACTGTTCACAGGTCAATTTTCCCAGGCACACAGTGGACCTCTTCAATGGTAGTTTTTTGTTTAAGTTTTCCTACTCTCTACATTCTACCTGTCTCTCTACATTGTCACTAAAGTTAAATAGTGTTTAATTTCAGGAGAGTCCCATAAGCTCTGAGTAACTTGACCAAAAGATGCCAAACAGTGAGCCCATTCAAGTCCTCTTGTCATGCAAAAATGGCAAGTAACTTTTTGTAAATCAATTCAACTACGTATTTGACTTTTAATAGGAGAAGAAATAAACCTAATACAACAAATCATGTTTATTTAAATAATAAAATCCCCCTTTGTTTCTTATTAATATAATCAGTCTGAAGTCATTCTTAGGATACAATACCTCTATGGAATTTTAGAAGTTGCAGCTTATGTTGGTTCCATCTTCTTTTCCTCATAACTTCTAAAACTTGTCAGGGCCAACATGTAGCCATCTGGATTCCAAAGTGCAACCTCTCTGAAATTTTCAACAGTAAAAATATATTTACTTAATTTGCTAGTACACATAAACTAGAACGCCAGGAAGTTCAAGCCTGACACACTGTTGTGTTGCTAATTATCACCAGGAGTCGTGAATCAATTAGTTTGTCCATGCATTCCTTTGTTCATTCATTTATCTGGTTTTTGTTCATTCACTTATTTAATTGTCTTGTGCAGGACATTGTAAAGCCTCAAGAATACAAAAATGAAGAAGAAATTGTCCTTGCCTGAAGAAGTTTATAATCTAGTATAATGGTCTCCAAAGTTAGCTATATGAAAATCACATAGGGAGCTTTTAAAAAATTGTACTTCCTGAGCTTTACCCAAGATATTCTTATTGTACAGGTATGAAACAGAGACCAGACAATTCTGATTCAATTACCTAATTGGCCTACAGGTTTTGTTTTAGGTACCTCTGGTCTAGTAGATTATAATTAATCATAATAATTAAAGTTGATTATAATTAATTATATAATTTGTATCAGTTCAACCTTAATGCCACTAAAATTAAACCATACTAAAACTAGGAAAATTAACATACAAAAGGAAAATAGAGTCTCCTTATGCCTTTGATTCATATATGAGCCATGGAAAATGTTAATATGCCTAACAAAACCATCTCCACTCACCAATGTTATCAATAAAAATTACTGTGGCTGTTGCACATAAGGATTCTGATGCTGAGGTCTGCTAATAAAAATACTTGAAAACTCATGCCCTAATCATTTGTCTAGGATAACCTAAACTTCTGCCACTATTTTCATGAGGTGCGTAATTGGAACTTCCAGATAGTTATTTTTGGTCCATCATGGGCCAGCAGATGGCAGTCCATGATGAGTGCTATCTTTCCCTTAGGATTAGAGTGAATTCAGCCTAGGTTTTTATACCCACCAAATAGTTGGTTTACACATCAGTTTATCTGCTTTAATATAATATTGAGATTTTAGGACATGCTTTACAATTAGTACTCCTCAAATTCTTTGGAAAATTTTTAAATTCATTCTTCCAGTGGTTCTTTTTAATTAATAGGAAGTATCTGCTAAAAGTACATACATTATTTCTAAACTTCATACTACCCATTTTCCACATGAGAAAACTAAAGCCAAGATAGATGCCCAGGGTCACCAACCTAGTAAATGACAACACTGGTATTCCATCCCAGTTTGTGGCACTGCAAAATATATGTAATTTTGATCTGTTTTATCACTGAAAGCCTTCTATGTATCCTGTTCTAGGAAGAATTAGGATCATTATAAACAGGAGTTTATCTTCTACTGGGGTCAACCTTATTATTTCTAACATAAGACTGAGTTCATTATTTGAGATGACTTTCAATCTACTTGTCCACTATGTATGTATGATTTTCATGTATTTATATGTCTTTCACAGATTAAATAAAAAATCTTTATCAGGAGATTTCCAGTTTCAGCTCTGACATGTGAAGAGCTTGGCTGTTGTTGCTCCCATCTTTTTTTTTTTTATTGTAATATAGTTGGTTGTAGTCACTCCCATCTTTACAACAAGAAAAAGCTAGACAAATTGACTTTTCTTGGGACCACCAGGAAATTGAGTTTTCAGGGCGAACTGCTACCTGGAAATCTAGAGAGACAGGCAAATCCAGAGACTCACAGCTGAGATCTACCTACCAGGAGCAGATGCTGTTGGAACCATAAACTGGTAGGAACACTTAAATGGTAATTTTGATGATGTAGGGGCCAAGGGAAGACTTCCTCTTCAACTCCCTGAAGGTTCTCTGAAAAGTCAACTAATAAACCGAGATTAATATGAAGGAAAGGCATAACAAATTTTATTATTTAATGTGCTGAGAAGGGTCAATGCATGGGGGAATCACAAGAGAGTAATTTCACAATTTTCTAGGAAGATTACATACCCATCTTCATAAGGAAAGGGAAAATGGATGTGTATGAGTAAATGATTGCTAAGGGAATGCAATGGGCCTGGAGAACATACAATGGCCTGGGACGTAGTCTGTTTGGCATGCAGAGCGGGCAGTGACTGGTAGACGATTCTCTTCAAAACACTGAATGTGATCGAAATAGAACACAATGGTCTGTGTCAAAAGTCTGTCAGGTGTGTGGTGACAGATTTCAGTCTTGCTTTCTGTGATATGAGTTTAGTCAATGAAAAACTCAAGGAAAGGGCCAGAGGTAATTATGTTCTTCTTTGACAGGTCTGCACATTCCGCAGATAAAGGAATAGCTTCATCCTGTGCTTTCCAGAATGACAGAGGATTGAGAGACAGGAGGGGGTGGGGTGGAAGGTCAGAGAGACCTTGAGGCTTCTTCTTAATTCCAGCATGTCAAAGAACCATATTTTAAGGTAATAGCTTCTAAGCCTCAACAATGAATTGCTAGAGCCTGAGTAGTGGACTAGCTTGAGAGTGGGGGCCCATCCTAGCAGGTTCTCCAGGTGAAGATCTGAGAAAGATGCCCTTGTGGCTCTGGCAGGCGAGAGGGGTAAAGTAATTATTGTGAAACATGCCTAAAGCCTTCTCCATAACAAAGGAAGATGGACTCTCAAAACAACTTAACCAGAGCCTTGTGCCATAGTCATGAGAGAAGAGCATTTCTCTCTCTCCAGCCCCTTCTGTCTTCCTGTCTCACCTAAGGTGGAGGAAAGGCTATATAAGAATAAATACTTTGGAAGGTCACAGGCCAGAGACCTCGTTTCAATAAAAATTGAGATTAAATTGGAAGATTATAGACAACACCCCCTCCTCCATGCTTTGCCACCATTTCAGCAAGGCTCCAGTATAACAGTATGGTAGAAAAATATTATAATACTATAATAACAATAATAATGCTGACAAGAATATAGAGCAACAGGAACTCTGATTCTTTGCTGGTGAGGGTGAAAAATGATACAGCAATTTTTAGAAGACAGTTTCTTGCAAAACTAAGCAGTTTTGCCATACAATCCAGCAATTGCAGTCCTAAGATTTATCCAACAACTGACTTGAAAATTCGTGTCCACACAGATATCTGCCCACAAATGTTTATAATAGTCTTTTTCATAATCACCAAAAAACTGAAGCAATCAAGATATCTTTCAATAGGTGAATGGATAAACAAACTGTGGTACATCCATATGATGGAATACTATTCAAAAGTAGAAAGAAATGAACTATCAAGCCTCAACAAGACAAAACAAAACAAAACTCCACAATGATGAGTTATATCAAAGAGACACAGGAGCCAACTGAAAGCGTTCCCAATAGCCAAAGCTGGAAAAAATTGAGCAACAAAATAAAGTAGTTTTGGTTGGTAACCCAAAGTATAAAATAAATATTCATAGATCCATTCTCATAAAAATAAATGTGGGAGAATAGACATATCTCCCATGCAACATAATTTTAAATAATTTATATAGATGCCCTTAATGACACAGGCATAACTCTCTAATCCTTAAGTCTGGGCTGTGCATAGTTACTTTCTTCCAAAGAGTACAGTATGGAATGGAAGAAAAAAGAGTTAACTTAATAGTGAAGAAACCTGATAAATACTACCTCAGCCAGGTGCCAAGATCAGAATTAACAGTGACAAGTCACACTGATAGTGGGTACCCTTGATATGATATGATGAGAATGGCACTTTACCCCTGTGATCAATCTCCCCAAAATGCATTACCCCAGTTTAATCATGAGAAAAATGTCAGAAAAATCCCAACTGAGGGACATTCTACAAAAATATGACCAGTACTCCTCAAAACTGCCACAGTCACCAAAATCCTAAGAAGACATAATAACTAAACGTAATATGGTATCGTGACTGATATTGAGATCCTGCAACAAAAAAATGACATTAAACATAAATTGAGGGAAGTTCAATAAAGTATGGACTTGAGTTAATAATAAGGTATCGATATTGATTCTTCAATTATTACAAATATACCATCAGATGTTAATGACAGAGGAAACTGGGTGTGGTGTGTATGGGAACTCTGTGTGTTATCTTCACACAATCAAATAATTTTGTAAATCTAAATGCACTCTAAAATTAAACATTTATTTTAAAAGTCTTTATCAGAATTTGCATGTGCATCAGTAAATTACCCTAAATACCTCAATGTCATAATATTCTAATGGAACTTCTGAGATGGAATATTTTATAATTGCATAGAAAAAGTATTCATTCTGAATGCAAAGATCCATGATGGCGTAAGTTGGCATGTCTGCAATGCTCAGTGTTTTGGGCTAGTCATGTACAATACAAACAAACATACAGAAACTACCATTAGTTATATAATCATGTTTCACTATCTGACTGCTTGCCAATATTCCTGACTTTATATTGTGTAAGAGCTTAATTACAACTAGAAAATATGGGCCTAAAGCTGTCAAGTTCCCGTGTCCTCAAATGCATTCTTGTAAACAAACCTAGCCTCACAATATCTATATGGGCATATATCACACTCCTTTCCATGGCTTTTTATTTCATTTCATTATTTCCATTGAAACTGGGGGACAGACCTCCAATTCCCCCTGGCTGTTCCCCTGACCCCCATCAGAGCAGACCTCAGCTGGGGGAAGGGAGAGATAGCTAAAGAAAAACTGCTTGGTCAGGCATGATGGGCCAGATTCCTAGGAGCAGCAATGATAAGACAAGAGCAAAATTGCTTAAACATAAAATTCATTAGGCTAAGACTTGATCTGGGGGTTGGGATGTTTGTTTCTTAACTGAATGCCTTGTGGCTTAAGATAACACCTCTAGGGCCGGCCCGTGGCTCACTCGGGAGAGTGTGGTGCTGATAACACCAAGGCCACGAGTTCGAATCCCATATAGAGATGGCCGGTTAGCTCACTGGGAGAGCGTGGTGCTGACAACACCAAGACAACAGTTAAGATCCCCTTACCGGTCACCTTTTAAAAAAATAAATAAATAAATAAAACACCTCTAATGCCAATCTCTAGTTATTTCTGCAGACCACCAGCAGCTACAAACCTGCTTAGAAGCACACATACCTTGGACCCTAAAGCAACATGGAAAATATCAGTCAAGATGCCAGGAATAGTGTGCTGACTTCACCCTGAACCAATCAGCTTCCTACATGACTTGCAGGACCCCCACTCATGATTCTGCTCTATAAATGATTGTGACTCTAAGTTATCAGGGAGTCCAGGTTCTTAAAGCTCCTTGAGCCACCACGGATTCCGTTGAATGGCCATCCAAACAAATGTTAATCTTTAACACTGCAAACTTTGGCGTTAAGAGACTTTTTAGGCATTTGGGTGGCAGATGGGAAATACCTCTCATTCCGTAACACCAAGGCTTAGCATGAAAAGTTATGATTCCCACAATTTCTTAAATTCCCTTTCATCACAGTCAAACTATTTATCTAAATGACATTTTTCTCTCTAATCTTAAGTTCATAAAATTCTGTTAAATCTTGGCACTGACACTGCCTGTATTTTCAGAATTACGATACTAAATACATGAAAACAATGATTGCAGCTTCTCTAAGGGAACTGACTGGACTTGAAGTTTAGTGGACCACTGACACTGACATTCTGGATCAAGGATGACACTGTGCACTTTTCTCCTGTATTCAGTGCAGCTGAAAGACAAGGACTCACTGTTGACTCATTCTCTGGCCTTATAGAACATAAAAATGCTCACTCTTGATAATCCAAACATCATTTTAAACTGTGGAGGCTTACATTAAAGTTCTTGTTGGAGTAAGCAGGACTGAAGCCATGTTGTGACCTAAAACTGCCTGGGCTGCAGTGGGTGGGGAGGATTTTTAAAAAGGACAGTTTTTTTCTCTCCACTCTTTCTTCTCATCCCCTGACTTTCTTATCTTGCTTCCTAAGTAGGAAAACAAGGCCAAGAAGCTAATTAGTACTTTGCAAAGCTAACAGTTCTTTCTTTGAGACTTGTGGAGTTTAGAGAAATGATCAAAGCCAAATGACTGGAAGCTGATCTTGGGTGCCAGCCAAGTACACTGGCACAAATCAGAATTTTGCAGGGTCCTGAGATAACAGTGAAGATGAGAACAGAAACCAGACGAGGCCTTGGTGAGACCTTGTACCTGACCCATAGACACAGACCCCTTGTAACTCGCATCTCCTCCTTTTCACCTTCCACATTCCATTCCCTCAGCCCCTCCCTTAAAAACCCCTCAGTAAATGTAAATCTTTGAGTTGGGATAGCCTACCATCTCCCTCAGCTGAATACATCTGCTTTCCTAACACCACCCATTTGACTTCTGAGTTTTTTTTTTTTCTTTCCTTCTCAAGGGGGCGGGCAGCCGGACCTGAGTTTGGTAACATTCTGATGGTGGAATCAAGGATGAGGAGTACTGATTCTTTCAGAGGAAGAAGCACCTTGAGAGAGAATGACATCTAAGAACGTTCATAGTAGTACAAACCATGTGACGTTAAATTATCTTGGTTATTGACATGAAAGTGATGCCTTGAGGTGGATTCCTATTTAGAAAGCCCAGGACAAGAGATTTCTGGAGTATGGGGACACTGCAATATTTACAACAGTCTTATGAAGAACCACAAGATCGATTTTGTTTAGAATGTATCTATAGTGCAAAAAATAAAAACATGTATCATAGAATATTTTTCCAAAGGATATTTTCCAAAATTCTGAGAATGCTGCCTCAGCCTGTGCTATGATCATACAGAATGGCTCCCATCCAAGTACACTTTCTCTGTCAACAGAAGGAAGAGTAGAAGAACCTAGAGGAAGAACTGGCTTCTGCCACTAGGAATCTGTATTCAAGGCACTCATGTTCCTGGAAGAGACCAACTACAAGAAACGTTAACAGTTTACCCAGTGCATGCATGAGAGTCAGGGACTAGTATGATTAATTTCATTTGGCTGTTTTCAGGACTTTGGCTGAGCGCTTAACTTCTTTGAGTCTCAGAGTCATCATAGAAACTACTTCATGGGATTTAAGACTAAATGAGGTGGTAGAAATCAAAGGCCCGCTAATAAAATTAAGCCCCTATGCTGTCTTATGTGAGCACCTCTGAATATAATAAAAAGAGCTCCTCTCCTTTATTCTGACAGCAGGGGTAATGAGTTTGGTTAAGCTATGAGAATTTTGTTGTTTTGTTTGATTCTCAGGATGCATGAGCATCAGCATTGTATGAGGTACTCTTTGAAGTGAGGAAAGAAGTGAAGTTCAAGGACGGAGTAAGGCTGGTGGACATGGGATTGATGGAATGAAGTCTAAAGACTGAGAGAAGGTCAACAACGTGGTAAGGCTAATAGACAGAGTGAGGAATAGAGTGAAGCTCGAACATTATCTAAGTTCGTTGTCTCAGGGCATGAGACAATGTTCAGAGGTGCAGTGAGGGATGGTGGGAAGGCTAAAGAATGGGTAAGGGTGCAATAAAAGTCAGGAAGATGGACAGGGGTAAGGAAAATACAGTATATTGTTAACTATAGTCACCATGCTGTACAATGGATTTCTTGAACTTATTCCACCTATCTAACTAAAATTTTGTATTCTTCGACCATCATCTCCCCAGCTGCCCCTCCAACCACACCAGCTCCTCTTCTCTCTAGTTCTATGAGTTAAACTTTGTTAGCTTTCATATATGAGCAAGATAATGCAGTATTTATCTTTCCGTGCCTGCCTTATTTCACTTAGCAGAAGGTCCTCCAGATCCAGCCACGTTGTCTCAAATGATAGGGTCCCCCTCCAAACTTTTAAGGCTGAATAGTATCCCATCGTATAAATGTACCACATTTATTTATTCATTCATCCGTTGACGGACACTTAGTTTGATTTCATAACTTGGCTATTGTGAATAATGATGCAATGAACACAGGAGTGCAGGTATCTCTTCAACATACTGATCTCACTTCCTTTTGATATATGTTCAGTAGAGGGATTTCTTAATCATATGGTAGTTCCATTTGGAATTCTTTAAGGAAGCTTCATTTTTTTTTTTCCCTTAAAGATGACCGGTAAGGGGATCTTAACCCTTTACTTGGTGTTATCAGCACCACACTCACCCAGTGAGCAACCGGCCATCCCTATATGGGATCCGAACCCGTGGCTTGGTGTTATCAGCACCACACTCTCCCAAGTGAGCCATGGGCCGGCCCTTTAAGGAAGCTTCATAATTTACACTGTGCTAATTTACATTCCCACCAGTAGTGTGGGAGGGTTCCCTTACCTCCACATCCTCTCTGATACCTATCTTTTGGATAACAGCCATTCTGACACATGTAAGGTGATGTCTTATCATGGCTTTAATATGCATTTTCCTGATGATTAGTGATGTTGAGCATTTTTGCAAAACTTGATAGCCATTTGCAAGTGTTCTTTTGAGAAATGTCTATTCAGGTCCTTTACCCATTTTTTAATTGCATTTTTTCTTTTCTTGCTATTAAGTTGTTCTTATTGAGAAGAGAACATAGAAGGGAAGGCTTCTGGTCAAGACGACAGAATAGACAGTCCCCAGCATCACTCTGTCCCATAAATCAACCAAATTACAACTATTAAAAAGCAACAACAGCCACGCTGGGGCCACTAGAGCTCAGGGGAAGAGGAGGAGAGACCTACAGAGTTTGTGAAGGCAGGAGAAGCCACGATGAGAGAAAGAAAGAATTGCTCCCACCATTTCAAGCTTCAGCTGCTTCAAGGCTGGAGCTGGTGAATGAACGGAGCAAGAGCTGGCAGAAGCCACAGTTGTGCCCTTCAGATGAAGTTGCTTGGATGTGGCAGCGGAGAAGAGGGCCTGGGTGGCCCCCAGTCCAACGAGACCACTAACAGCGTTCCTGAGGGCCCACATAGTAGCAAGAAGCCACAGACAACTGAAAAAAGGAGCCATTCAGAGACTGGTGAGTCATCGCAAGGGACTAGCACATGGCCCGTCCCACGGGAAGAGCTTGGAGCACTGGTGGTGGGGGAGAAGGGCCCACTGAGGGCACAGTGGGGCACAGCATGGACAGCTGATCTGCCCTCCAATCGGCACAGGACCACTCAGTGGAGACTGGTCAGGAATATAGATCTGCAGGAGGTGCAGTTTGCTGAAAAGTCTCAGGCCCAGATCACAGTTTCCATACAACCCAGGTGTACTGGAACTCACAAGACCACGAAGTCCACAATTAAAACCTGAGCTGCACAAAAAGCCTTCCCCAGGTAATCAGCAGCAAAGCAGCAATTTAGCTCAACCACAGGGCTCAAGTGCTGGTCCCCACAGGAAGTTCCTCCATTTTAGAAGTAAACAAAGGACAACAAATTAGTTCCAGTGCAGAGTTTAAGTGGTGGAACATCGAATAATCCAACACAGAACTGAAAGAAAAAATAGAATACCCACAGATCAGAGACAAAGTTTGATATTAACTAGTAAAGGTCTAACACTACCAAAGAACACCTATAAAACCTAGAAGTACCGGAAGCCCTTGGGCTCCCAAGCCAGGTAGCAGGGAGGGCTGGGGGCCTCAGCCATGCTCCCCGACACCCAAACAAGCCAAGCAACAACCACCAAGCCACTGCAGGAAGTGCCCTGAGCTCCTGAACCAGGACATGGGGCGCCGAGGGCTTCAGCCACATCCCCCTGACATCTGCTTCCAGCCCAACAATGACAAAGCCACTGCTGGAAACCCCCTTGTCTACCCTGCAGAAGTGAGGGGGGTGCTATGGGCCTCAACCATACACCCCCTTCTGCCTTCTCCCACACTATTTTCTTTCCCCTTCCCCTCCCTCTCCCCCTGCCCCTCAACTCTGCAACAACATCTTAGAATGTAAAAAAATAATAATATTAATAAATAAACTTAAAAAAAAGAAAAGAAAATGTCCTAACCCCTAACAGAAAATGCAGATTTTAACAGTGACTTGTATCTGTAGGGTTTAAATAAAAATCCGTCTGTCTTTTAGATGCCTTGAAAATAATAATAATAATAATAATGATATATTTACTAGAGAAGTATTTGAATTTTTATGGTATAAAATCCTCCCATTCAGTTAAAGACTATTTTTATTCACTTATTCAGGTTTTTATTTATATCATTAAAACTTTTGTAGTTTCCTTGGTTTAAATTTGTCCCTTTCTTGTGAAATCAATTCCTAGGTATTATGTAGTTTCTGTTTCTGTTTTTTGGTCATTTTTATTATTTTCATATCCTGTGTTTAATAACATATTGATAATACATTGAACATTTAAAGATGTGTATTAATGCATATTTCTAGTGTTACACACCTGGTCACCACTTCTCTTATCTATAAAACAGCTTTTTTACTAAAAAGAACTTACATGTCCCTTTAATGGGCACAAATTATAGTACAAATGTAATAAATATATAGAAGTTATTTTCTCCTACTCAATGCTCCCTAGAGCAGTATTATTTACTATAAATGTAATGTGAGCCACAAATATGAGACACATACGTAATTTTAAATTTTCTAGTAGCCAAATTAAAAAAGCCAAAATAAAGAGGTGAAACGAATTTCAATAGTATAGTTTATTTAACCCAGTATATCCAAAATATTGCCACTTAAACATATAAGTATTTTTTAAAATATCATATATATTGTTAAAATATATGTACTACCATTTTTTCATAGTACAAAATCTTATGTATACTTTACACTTACAGAGTATCTCCACTGGATCTATCAAAATTTTAAGTGCTTCCTAGTGAGCAGAGTGGCTACTATATTGTATACCATATCTCCAGAGTCAGCCTGTTAAAAGGGTAGAAATTAACATTTCTATCTGTTAAAGAAATGACTATGTCTTATATTTTTGCTAACAATTTGCAAAAAAAATACATGGAACTGTTTATCTGAGACATGCATTCTTTTTTTATCTTTATTGCACAGTTGGTATACAAAAAAACTGCATATAACTAATGTACACAATTTGGTGAGTTTGGCAATGTATACACTCCCATTAAAATCAAGGTAATGAACATACCTAGCACCTCCCAAAGTTTCCTTGTATATATTTGGGGGTGAGAGGGTTGTTTGTTTCTTTGATTTTTATTATGTTTTTTATTTTATTTTTTGATAAGAACACTTAACATGACTGTCTGGCTACAACAAGGGCTACTGTGAGGCTAAGGCTGATGTTACGAATCCTGCTCACAGCACCAATTGTCTAGCTCTTGATCCCGTTTGTGATGCCAATTGTAAAGAGAGGCAACCACACTAGTTGTCGCTGCTCTTTTACCTGCTGGTAATCCTGCACACACTGGGCTGATGGTTGAGCTAGGGCTGGGTCTAGAGCTCACAGACCCCTCAAGCCCATTCACAGACTGGGTCACAAAACCTTCACATGCCAGGCTGGGTCACCAGACCCCTTCACACAGGTCTATAAGTTAGGCAACCAGCCACATGGTCCTTGGAAGCTGCAGGTCTGGAGAAAACATGGCCATGCAGCGCGGGCACCCGAGGCAGTAAAACACCAGCCAAAGTGGCGCCATGCAGGCGCACTCACTCCACCCACACAATGTTTACTGAATCACCCTGAACCAGCTCTGAGGTGAGGGGAGACTGACCAAATTGTTCCATTTTCCCAACAATCCACCCCTTCAGGGTCCCTCATCATACAACCTACACATTCAGAATCTTCTGCAATGTTCCCTTAGTGAGGATAAATGACCCTTACATTTCCAAAACCTATTGCCCATTTAATATGCCTTAATTAAGGCTTGCAGTTCTGTCCTTTTAACTATCAGCCGCATATGTCTGGTTAGTAGTCACCATTGGTGTGATCCTCCATGTAAATCCTGCAGTCATACTGATGGGAAGTTCAATGCATATTCAGCAAGCTGACACATTGATCACATGACTCTGGTGCAGTGCCTGCAGCCAGAACACTATGGGTGAAAAGACAGAAGAGTTATTGGTACCAATAGGGAAAGTTCTCACCCCTCTGGTAAGATACATGCCAGTTTGCCATCCTGAGAAAGGATGGTTGCAGGAGTACATATCTTACCTGGCTTATGATACCGTACTTTATCTGCTAACACTGTTGGATCTGTAGGTTCTACATGTAACAGTATAGGGGAACTCATAATTGGCCATTGTACCATTCAATCATTCCCACTGCCTGGGGATGATACGGCACATGTAACTTCCACTGAATGGACAACTGGGAGGCTCACCTCTGAACCCCATGTCCAGTAAAGTAGGTTCCATTATCACTTTCTATAACTATAGGCTGGCCACACATAGCAGTAAGGCTATTCAATGCCTTCACAGTGTTTACCTGGTCTGGGGCCTTACAAGGCCATACAAACAAGAGACCAGTAGCTTTATCAACAGCTGTGAAGATGTATCTGAAATTCTCTGACCTTGTCAGTGATCCGACAAAGTCCACTTGCCACCAAGTCAGGGGCACCCTTCCTCGAGTTATTTGCCCATCTGTATGGGGCATCTGCTGGGCATGTGGACACTCTTGAGCACACACTGGACAAGCACAAAAAGCATTCACTACATCTTCCCATTTTGTAGGTCAGGACCATATTTGAGCCGCCATCCACATGATTTTGCTGCCAGCATGCTGCATTCGTCAATGTAACCACTGGGCTACATCAGTAGCTGGGGCTCTCTCCAGCCATCTTACCTTAGCCAAGGCATCAGCTTCATCATTTCCTGGACTGGCTAAGGGGAAGTGTCCTGTGACATGGAAAAGAGTTACTTCTTTCTCATGCCCCAACTCCCATAACTCTTGCCACGTGGCTTGTCCCCACAGGAGATGGTGGCCTACCATCCACTGTTGATATTTCCAAGAAGAAATCTAAAGGGTTTAACCTTTGTACACAGCCCAGCTGTCAGTACAGATGGTTAATGGCCCAGGCTCATTTTTTATCACCATCCATACTGCTCTCTATTCAGCCCATTGATTACTATGCCCTGTGCCATTTTCATACCACATGTTATCTGTTAAGGGCTACACAGCAAACTCTGTCCACAACGCTGAAGGTCCCATGCTAGAACAACCTGTATACCAAGCTTGCTCTATGATAAGTCCCTGTCCCTCATGGAAAGGTGTAGCCTCCACCTCCATGAGTAACTGTTGTGTCAAAATTTCCTCCACAACCTCTGCTAGGCCTAGCACAGTTTGCAAATCTTTGGACAGAGGACTCATTGACACAGTGCTCCTTTGTTCTATACATGCTCCCCATTTAGACAGAGTGGGAGTCTGAGCTACACCCATTTTAGGGTGGGTTGCCCACATGTGCAGCCAACCTATTATGGGGTATGTAGTCCTCACTAGGACTTTGGCAGTTCCTGTGATAGTTTCAGTGTCTATCAAGGCAGAATACACAGCTACTAACTCCTTTTCTATTAGCATGTAGCACACTTCAGCACCCTTCCAGAGCTGAGACCGGAATCCTACAGGTGTGTGGAATCGGTCTTGTCTCTGCCACAAACCCTATCCTAACCCCTCCTGGGTTATATGTACATCTAACTCAAATGGCTTACTGGGGTCGGCCACATATAAAGCTTGTACTTGCTGTGTTGCCCTTTTTGTAGCCTGATAATCTTGTTCTACTTCCTCAGTCCAATCCCAGAGGGCTCCTTTCTTTGTCAATGCATATAGTGGGCATGCCATTTGGGCCATATGGGTTACAAAAGCTCTCCAATACCCCAAAAGTCCCAAATACATCTGTAGCTGAGCTACCATTGTGGGTCGAGAGTATGTCTGTATCTTATTTATAATAGCTTCTGGGATGACCCTCATCTTGCCTGAGCAGACCATTCCCAGGAATTTGACTGACAGCTCAGGTCCTTGCACTTTGCCTGTGTTCATGGCCCACCCACATTGTTCCAAATGACTTAGCAGCATTGGAGCTGCCTGGGTTAAATCTGCAAGAGAATCAGAGGTTAATAACACATCATCAATGTAGTGAAACATTGTAACCGTGCTGGGCCTAGTTCACTTGGCTAGGTCCCCAGCCACCAAACCATGACAGGTGGTTGGGCTACGCAGATAACCTTGGGGCAATACTTGAAAGGTCCACTGTCTTCCTTCCATGAAGGCAAACTGATCTTGGCTATCAGCCAAGATTGGAATGGAGAAAAAAACATTTGCAAGGTCCAATACATAATGATAAGTCCCCAGCTGAGTCATCAGCTGATCCATCAAGTCGTGAACTGAGGGTACAGCTGCATGCAAAGGAGGCACTACTTTGTTCAGTTCTCAATAATCTACAGTCATTCTCCAAGTACCCTCAGGCTTTTTCACTGGCCATAACGGAGCATTAAATGGGCTCTGAGCCAGATGAATAATACCAACTTTCTCTAATTCCAAATAGTAGCACTTATCTCTGCATGTCCTCCTGGTAGGTGATACTGCTTTACATTAACTACACATCTTGGCTTGGGTAACACCTGTGGGTCATGTATAGCATATCCTTGTAACACAGGCTTTACTGTCCGTATTTGCAGCCGAAACTCTCCAACTGTTGTTTGCAGATGAAAACCATAAAGTACATTCATACCCAAGATGTATTCAGCTACAGGAGATATATATACAGTATATACAAGAGGAGGTAATCTTCCTATGCCCAATGGCAATGACACAGGTTTGACCTCAGTAGTATGTCCTCCACAGCCATCTATACGAACTGTGGCCCCTGGAAACTTATCTGGATTGCCGTATATCAGGCTACATTCTGTACCTGTATCCACCAATCCCAAAACATGCTGCACATTTGCCCCCAACCAATATATTGCCAATTCAACATGATGCCTCCAGTCCTCACCTGTCCCAAAAGATGAGTACCTTGGCCTGCTCCCTAATCAGAATGGAACAGTTCATCTGCCTCCTTGCGAGCAACCAAAAACTCCTTTTAATCCACTGAGCATACCTTGCTACCTATTTCCCGATGTTTGGTGAAATGCTGTTCAGGGTGCAATTGCTGCTACAAGGCAAACAGGACTGCATTTGGCTGCCGGTCAATTCTCTTTTATCAACTCTTGCTGCAAGCAAGTCAAGCCACATCTGCTTTCTGCCTTGAATCTGCCAGTAGCTGCACATCATCCACCAACAACTCTGCTTTCTGCTTCAAATCTTGATCAACTTGCAGCACAGTAAGCAGCAGCCAGGCTCTGGTCAGCAGAAAAGTGGCCACCAGCCACCACACGCTCAAAGACAGCCATATTTTCTCCCCCTCCCAAGGGGTTTTCTGCCATAGTACCTGGTCTATGCTGCCTTGCAGTACAGTGTGCAGCAACCAGGTCCTGGTCAACAGAAAGGTGGCCATAGGGCACAGCATATTCACAAATAGCCACATTTCCTCCTTCTCCCAAGGGCTTTCAGCTCCTGTATCAGCTCAGAGTCCTGTTGCAGGCTATGCCAAATGTGGCGTAACCCTGCTGACTACACCAATTTGTCTGGCTACGACAAGGACTACTGTGAGGCTAAGGCTGATGTCACGATTCCTGCTTACAGTGCCCATTGTCTAGCTCTTAATCCTATTTGTGATGCCAATCGTGAAGCCAGGCAGCCACACTAGTTGTCACGGCTCTTTTATCTGCCAGAAATCCTGCACCAACTGGGCCGATGGTTGAGCTAGGGCTGGGGCTGGAGCTCCCAGACCCCTCAAGCCCATTCACAGACTGGGTCATAAACCCTTCACATGCCAGGCTGGGTCACCAGACCCCTTCACGCAGGTCTATAAGCAAGGCAACTGGCCACACGGTCCTTGGAAGCTACAGGTCTGGAAAAAACATGGCCATGCAGGACGGGCGCCCAAGGCAGTAAAACACTAGCCAAAGCAGCACCGTGTGGGGGCACTGACTCCACCCACATAATATTTACCAAATCACCCTGAACTGGCTCTAAGGTAAGGGGAGCCTGACCAAATTGTTCCATTTTCCCAACAATGACAGTATTTTATTTATTGCTGTTTTCAAACCCTTCTGACTTTGCTCCAGTCTTAAAGGAATCTATAACATTCATTTATTCAATCAGTGAGTTAGCAAACATTTGTAGAGCACTGTATTGCATGCTGAAAACAAGGAAAACAAACTAATGATAATAACTGTTACAAATTAAACAAGATAAATAAAATACACACTTACAAGATGTTGTTCCTAACTACATAGATGGATTGGCATTTGTTACCTATAAAATACATGCAGTTTGAAATACATATTCAGTAAATCTATTGTTTATATAATAAAGATCGCAAAAATCTGAACTCTACATTTTCTTGTCTTCTGTGTACAGACAGAAGAATTAAAAACATTTTAGGGGGCAGAGCACTGAAAATGTTGAGAAACACTGAGTAGCTGGTAAGAAGACTAGGGCCATATATCTTCTTTATTTACCTTTTTATGGCAGTGTCTAGAACACTGAGATAGTGTTACATAGTGATACATAGCAAAAAATGCTGAGTAATTATTTTTGACTGAATAAATGAATATATTTCATGATGCTAATTTATGCATATATTTTGCTCTGAATCTTGATTTGTAAACATAGTTTAATTATCCCCATGTCTATCTCTTTGGCTCAAGTATTCTTTTTTATTTTATGTAGGGTAGAGATTCATACCTATAAAATTCCCAAAATAACTAGTGTGCATCCTGGTTGCATTGTGTTACAGTTCAGGTTCACGAACTAAGGGGGAAAGTTATGATCAATTTTAACTATGGATTTCAGCACAGTAGCAGGATACAAAATCAACACACAAAAATCAGTAGCATTTCTTTTCTCCAATAGTGAACATGCAGAATGAGAAATCAAGAAAGCCTGCCCATTTACAATAGCCACCAAAAAAATAAAATATTTAGGAATTGAGTTAACCAAGGAGGTGAAAAATCTCTATAATGAGAACTACAAACCACTGCTGAGAGAAATTAGAGAGGATACAAGAAGATGGAAAGATATCCCATGCTCTTGGATTGGAAGAATCAACATAGTGAAAATGTCCATACTACCCAAAGTGATATACAAATTCAATGCAATCCCCATCAAAATTCCAAAGACATTTTTCTCAGAAATGGAAAGAACTATCCAGACATTTATATGGAATAATAAAAGACCACGCATAGCTAAAGCAATGCTGAGCAAAAAAAATAAAGCTGGAGGCATAACACTACCTGACTTTAAGCTATACTACAAAGCTATAATAACCAAAACAGTATGGTACTGGCATAAAAACAGACACACTGATCAATGGAATAGAATAGAGAATCCAGAAATCAACCCACACACTTACTGCCATCTGATCTTTGACAAAGGCACCAAGCCTATTCACTGGGGAATGGACTGCCTCTTCAGCAAATGGTGCTGGGATAACTGGATATCCATATGCAGGAGAATGAAACTCGATCCATACCTCTCACTGTATACTAAAATCAACTCAAAATGGATTAAGGATTTAAATATACACCCTGAAACAATAAAACTTCTTAAAGAAAACATAGGAGAAACACTTCAGGAAATAGGACAGGGCACAGACTTCATGAATACGACCCCAAAAGCACAGGCAACCAAAGGAAAAATAAACAAATGGGATTATATCAAACTAAAAAGCTTCTGCACAGCAAAAGAAACAATTAACAGAGTTAAAAGACAACCAACAGAGTGGGAGAAAATATTTGCAAAATATACATCTGACAAAGGATTAATATCCAGAATATATAAGGAACACAAACAACTTTACAAGAAGAAAACAAGCAACCCAATTAAAAAATGGGCAAAAGAGCTAAGTAGGTATTTCTCTAAGGAAGATATACAAATGGCCAACAGACATATGAAAAAATGCTCAACATCACTCAGCATCCGGGAAATGCAAATCAAAACCACACTGAGATACCATCTAACCCCAGTTAGGATGGCTAAAATCCAAAAGACTCTGAACGATAAATGCTGGTGAGGTTGCGGAGAAAAAGGAACTCTCATACATTGTTGGTGATACTGCAGCCTCTATGGAAAATGGTATGGAGCTTCCTCAAACAATTGCAGATAGATCTACCATACGACCCAGCTATCCCACTGTTGGGAATATACCCAGAGGAATGGAAATCATCAAGTCGAAGGTATACCTGTTCCCCAAAGTTCACAGCAGCACTCTTTACAATAGCCAAGAGTTGGAACCAGCCCAAATGTCCATCATCGGATGAGTGGATATGGAAAATGCGGTACATCTACACAATGGAATACTACTCAGCTATAAAAACAAATGAAATACTGCCATTTGCAACAACATGGATGGACCTTGAGAGAATTATATTAAGTGAAACAAGTCAGGCACAGAAAGAGAAATACCACATGTTCTCACTTATTGGTGGGAGCTAAAAATTAATATATAATTCACACACGCACACACACACACACACACACACACACACACAGACACACACACACACACAAAAAAAAAACCAGGGGGGGGGGAAGAAGATATAACAACCACAATTACTTGAAGTTGATAGGACAAGAAAACAGAAAGGACATTTTGGGGGGGGAGGGGGGGAGGGAGGAGGGAGGGAGGTTTTGGTGATGGGCAACAATAATCAGCCACAATGTATATCAACATAATAAAATTTTTAAAAAAATATTTTAACTATGAAACATCCATCAGGCATTAACAAGATTAAAAACATGAGGGGAAGGAGGGCAAGAAAGAGGAGTATGTTATCTAATACACAACCTTTCATTGTATAACTGGTTTAGAATTCCCTCACAAGCTGCAGTTAGCCTAATTAGTCCCAATGCTTATTCGCAGCCCCCTTGCATACAATGGGGAAGCCGTAATTCCTCAGTGAAATAATAAAATGGATCCCACAAGATAAGTCCTCTTTGTGTCCTATAGATGAATACCTTATGAATTTATTAAAGGTTTTCTTTTGGGGGGGGGTTTCTTTGGGAATTTTTGAGTGCTCATCTCTAAATGATGCAAGATGTAGGGATAATTTACTTTCCATCTCAGTTTCCAAAGTGATTTCATCTCAAAGGAATCAAAGTCAGATTGTTAAAAAAAAAAAAAAATGCTGATTCTAATATTCAAATGAAACTAGTGTAAGAACTTCTGTATTTTCTACTTCCTAACAAGAAATCCCTTTTGAAATTATTATTTTCCTTAGTGAATTCTTCCAGCATCTCTATCACTTTTGCTCTCTGAAAGGGTCATTAACTAATATGGAGTGAAAGCAAGGGCTTCAAGAGGCTTCACTGTGGAGAACTCTTAGTGAACAAGATTTCAGGATCTGTCCCTCAGTTTGCAGGCTCAATGTGTTATTTTTTGTTGGTACATGAAAAAGAGCTAAAGACACAGTTACTTAGATCATAAGACACTAATGAATTCAAGTGAATGACAAGTTATTACCTTTTATTGAGAAATGTGGCTGCCATGTTACAGAATCTCATGCTATAAATGATGGTAATGTGACTCAGAGAAATGAAATGACTTACAAGTCCACACAACTACTAAGGGGCACAGTTGGACTTTGAGTTTAGATCATCCAGAACTTTTTCCATTATATAGAATACCCTTCTGTCACCCCTCCCTGATTTCTTGATCCCTTTTTCCAGTTCTCTATTCTCATTGACTTTTTTTTTTTTTTTAAAGATGACCAGTAAGGGGATCTTAACCCTTGACTTGGTGTTGTCAGCACCACGCTCACCCAGTGAGCTAACCGGCCATCCCTATATGGGATCCGAACTCGTGGCCTTGGTATTATCAGCACCACACTCTCCCGAGTGAGCCACAGGATTCACAGAGCGAATCCACAATGGACAACAACAAAATGCCTCCAGATTCCCTGCTCCTGCCATGTTATAGATCCCTTTCCTGATCTGCCAGAACCATAGGTAAACACAGCCAGCACCCAAGGGAGGGGAACAGGGAAGAAACAGGATCCTAAGTCCGTGGGCAGCATTCGGAGTCCCTGCAAAACTCTATTGTGGGGTAATGAGAACTGCATCTTACCAACAAAATCAATCATAGCCATCTGTAAAGATTCCGATCTTTCAAGGGCAGTGCAAACATCAGCCCCAGAAAGACCAGGATTAACAACATCAGATCACACCCAGCAAGCACTCAACAAAGTTGTCCTCCCCCAGTGAGCAGCCGAACACATTGTTCCAATTCAGTACGTAATATCCTTTTTTTGTTGATGGAGTAAGAAAATCCATTCAATAACTCCTATTTGAGGAAGAAATTGGCAAAGCAAATCTGTGGGACTATATGCGGTGTTTAAAATAATGAAATGAATGGCTTGAGATTTAACAACACGTGTTAATTGTCTGGAATATAAAAAGGATTCAATCTGTTTTAATTCTAATTCTTCTTCTTTAGATAAGTAACAAGGGGAGACCAGGGACAGATGAGGGTCCCCCTTTAAAATATTAAACAAATGTTGTAATTGACAATTTGGAACACTCGTAGAAGGGCAAAGCCAGTTAATCCGCCCAAGTAAATTTTGTAAGTAATTTAGAGTAAAAGGCTCCTGAATATGGAAAGATATACTTTGTGGCATATACTTCTCTGACCAAAAAACCAAGGCATTTCCAAGGCTCCTTTTTCTGAATTTTATC
This sequence comes from Cynocephalus volans, assembly GCF_027409185.1. Lineage (NCBI taxonomy): Eukaryota > Metazoa > Chordata > Mammalia > Dermoptera > Cynocephalidae > Cynocephalus > Cynocephalus volans. The sequence goes on along the minus strand of NC_084463.1, from coordinate 64,469,816 downwards.
TGGAGCTACTAAATGCTTGTAAACCAGTATTATTAAGTTGCTTGATTAAATGTAAATAAACTTGTGATAGCAATTCTGGATTGTAATGAGCATTATAAATTTGTCTAGTTATGGCATCTTGAAGACAATTAATAAAATCTATATAAGGCACAGTGGGTCCCTGTCTAACAGTAGCAAAAGATTTAGTGGGAGCATTCCAGGGACCATGCCATGGCTCCAAATGTCCCATTTGCAACTGTTGTTTAACAAGTGAAGTAGCTTGATTTAATTTCTCCCCTTCAAGAGGCCACTGTTCCACCCAAACCGGAGGAGCAGAATTTGTAATTTGACTGGTGGGAGTGTGGCCATGGCCATCATGATAAAGTTTGAAGGAGATACCCCAATATAAATATCCCATTGAGCAAAGAGATCTCGGCCCCATAGAGTTCAAGGGAGATCTGAAACATAAGGCATAATGGAGGCAGTTTGTCTCTCAGGGCCAGTACACAACAAAGGATCTTTACTTTGATAAGGGATTTTGAACCTGCCTAATCCAGTAAGTGTAACTAGTGAAAAAGTTACTTTCCATAATGGGTTCCAATCCTTTTAAGCAATTATGGTAACATCAGCCCCCGAATTTGTAATTAATTTTTGTTCAACAGATAATGTCAACAGTGGCTGAGTCTTATCTAATCTTTGTATCAAAAACGCATCAGGGGAAGCAAGAGGTTGAAGTTTGGATTTCTTGTGCAGTTTAACTTTCACTTATTTTAGAAGCAAAAATACTAGAAATATATAAAAATGTCATTTAACCTTTCAATATTTCAATTTTTTATACTTATGTAGCCTTCTCAACTTTGTGTAATTTTAAAGTATTTTTAAGTCCCTCTCAAGCTCAAGATAGTAAAGATTAATTGAAACAAAAAAATTATAAAAATCTTATTCAAAAAAGCTAAAGTATGGAAGAAATTTAACTCCTATATCTGAGTTGATGCAAGGCAAGAACATACTACATAAAAGGATGTTGTTGCAGACTGAGAAGATCCTGTCTCCTGGGGGAAATAATAATAATCCCTGGGAAATAACAAAAATTACAGGGACAACTCCACATTTTAAAAAACTATGAAATGGACGAACCACAAGTGGGGATCTCCCAGGAAGCAGGTAATATCTGGGTTCCAGGGGGAAAGAACAGAAAGTGGACTAAGCTTTATTTGTGACAGGTTGAGCAGGTGGAGTTGGAAGGAGGGATCAAGAAGGCCTAGAAGAATGTAGGGACCTGCTGGGCCCATGGTGGGGGAGGGGCTGTGGTTCAGCCTCTTCCTCCTTTTGCCCCTCCCCCACCCCAGGAGCCATTTGTGATGAGGCCACAGCTCTGTGATGCAGGCCTGGGCTCTAGCAGCAAAGGCAACTCCCAGAGCTCAGTTGCCTGAGAGCAGCAGTGCAATTCAGGCGATGGAGAATCTCCTCTTATGTTTGAAAAGCATCAGAGCCACATGGCTGAGCCCCAGCTCTACTTCCTGGGAGGTGGACATCACCCTTGCCATCCTGGGTGGGCTGGGGTGCTTCCTCCTCTTACCCCACTTTATCCAGAAGGATGCATCCTTACCTGAACCAAGGAAACTGAGGAACATGAGGAAGGTAAGCAAACTTCTGCCCAGACCCAACAGACAGTGATTCTCCCTTTTCTTCCTATTACTGTCTTCACTCTTCCAAATCAACTAGAGAGATGCCTGAGATGGGAAATTTCAGGAAAGATTAGAACAGCATCCTTCTGGGGACAGACAGGGCAGGCCAGGGGAGAGAGTGGGCACTAGCACTAGGATTTCTGTCCAAAGCTCTCAGACCAGCTGTGCTGCTCAGCTGAAGGGGCCACGGCAAGGTCAGACACTGAGACTCAACTCTGCGGCCTAGAACAGGATTGCTGAGAGCTGAGATCTCCGTGGGAGGACAGGCCTTGAGCTCATCAGTCCCTTCCTGTGGCAGGTGCCTCGGGCCAAGTCTTGTCTGTGTGTTGGGCTCTTATGAGGGCCTTCCTGGACCCCTGAGAGCTCCCATCAGAGGCTGGAGGTGACTCTGGCCTTGGAAGGCTGAATCCTACCTGACAGCTCAGATGCAGGCCTAGCCTGTGGGTTTCCAGAGGAACTGAGGACGTCTGCAGTGGAGCTCACATAGAAAATCCCTCTTTCTGTTTTTCACAGAAGGAAAACAGGAATTATTTTTATCTATGTTAAAAATGAGTAAAAGGCAAGAAAAGAGCACAGGGCTCCGTCAGCTAACTGTAGAAAGTTGTGTTCGTGAATGCTGTGCGTCTGCAGCCTGTCTGGGGGGAGGAGAGTGAGACTCGGGTCCCAGCCCTCATTCTTTCTTGTCTCTCAGTGTCAGGTGGAGACAAGGAGCAGGAAGAGAGCCGCTCAGCAAGGGAAGGCTCTGCCCTTCTGCCGGATCCCCGGAGGTAACTTGACCTTGCACTTCCCTGAGCAATGAGGGCCATGTCTATGAGGATGTCCTTACAGAGGACTGAGAGGAAGGGTCCTAGGAAGGAGACCAGAATCTGGGTTCCTTCTCAGTATCTGTGCTGGGAATGAAGTCACAGCAGGCCAGGGAAGGGGTGTTGCCCAACAGGGCTGGTAGAGGGAAGAGTGGACCAACACTGCCTGGATCTTAAGGTGGGATCTCTGGTCCAAATGTGGACATGCTGTTTAACATAGCTAAAACTGATTTCTCTTTCAGAGGACCCCACCCTTCCTCCCCCAGAGCAGTTGTAAGGACCATGGGGTACTGGACATGGAAGCACTTTTTAAGTGGCAAAGCACTGGCCATCCTTGTGCCTTGCTGTCACTGTCGGTGGTCTCATGGCCTTGAACATTGATGTGAGGGCTTCATGGCCTAATTTCCCATGGTCTCCCTTAAAGGACATTCCACTAAGCCTCCTGTAAGATCCCCAGACCCCTCACTCTACCATAACTAAGTCTCCTGATTTCAGCCTGTAGAGATGGCCTGGCGGAACTGAAGGAGGCAAGGGGCCTGATCTCACGTTGGCAAAAGTGAGGAACTTTCCCCTTCTCTCCCATGTCCTCCTTCCTATCAGGACCTATGATGTGACCCCAGGGCCTGGGGTGGACCTGGGAGGGGGGACCAAGGAAGGAGACTGGATGTGACTACAGTCCTGGGGCAGAGGATGCAGGAGCTGTGTGAAGTCAGTGCATGGGCATTGGAGGGGCCGTGGGTGTATGTTCTGCTCCTGGCTGCAGCATATGTCTCCTGTAGCCACCTGGCAGAGATCTGCGACCCTCTGAGTGAGGTGTGCAAACCAGCACTGCCAGAATCAACCAGCTGCATGGGGAGCATGGGGAAGATGCTGGTCCCATCACCACGTGCCAATGGGCTACCCCAGCTCCTCTGGGTGAGTGTCCTCTGCCTGTGGCCTCTACCCTGTCACTAGGCCCAACAACCTCCATGGTTTCTTTTGGCTCCCATTCACCCCTGGGTGCCTCTCAACCACCAGAGCCTTTGCTCCCACTAGACCTCCTCTCCCCCCAGCAACTCGCACCTATTCCTCCCCTATCACAACCCCTGGACCCTGTGGCCTCCCATCTGCCTCCAGCAGTCTCCAGCCTGGCTATTTCTCAATGTCACTCAGTGGCACTCCCGCTGCGCTCCATCCCACAGAGCTTGTGCCCACACAATAGCTGCTGGTTGACAACTCCTGTCCCAGCTATCTTGAGCCTTGATTGCCTGAGCTGTCCAATCTCAGCCCTCTCCTGGTGGCAAGTGGCTGCCAAGGCCTTGTTCTTACCCACCTTGTCACACAGCCAATCCCAGCAAGAATGTCTTTCCTTCCACCTACCAGAGCCCTCGTTCTTGGGAGACCTCACACATGGGCAGAAGGAGGCTGGTGGCCCCACACTGGAAAACTCCTATGTCCAAGAGCTGCTGGTCATACTAATTGCCAGGATAGAAGAACGGAACTTTTGGAAAGAAGAAATGGAGGAATCAGACCATCCCCTGCATTCACTGTGGAATATGTTACAATCACTGGATGATGAATGGAACACCAGAATCCCACAACCTTTCTAGAGCATGAAAGACAAACCAGAGCTTGCCAAAAGTTCTCCAGGTCCCCAGCAGCTCTCCCTCTCTTACCCCAAGGTCTTAGAGGCCCATTTACAGCAGAAAGGCAGCCAGCTCTTCTGGGTCCTCTTCTTTCTATATCATGATTCTCTGGTGGCTACAATCACGGTCTCTGGTCCCCCACTAGAGTTTCCCTCTGTTTTATTCCACGAAGTCTCCAATTACTTTCTGGTACAAGTTCAGACTCAAGTATCTCCACAACTTTTTCAGTCCCAGCTCTGGTCCCCCCATGTGGTCCAACTCCAATCTCTGACTCAAGCCTCACCTCTGGCTTAGATCCAGAGTCAGCCCCACACCTCATCCTGTCTCCCCATCCCACCATGCTACTCATGACAGGTCATGGCCCGAAGAGCACCTCACCCTACAAACAAGCAGAGGGCCCAACTTCTTATCCCAACTCCCATCCAACGCGTGGGATGTCACCTTTTGAAGAAGGAACAAGAAAGTACAAGGGACTTACCTTGTGTCATCAAGAAACACCAGGAAGCCTTTAGCCAACTCACCCCCAACTGTGAGGCCTTCCAGGACCAAGAGTAAGTCTCCCTCCTCTCAGGGGACTTCATCAGCCCTGAGCTCTGAAAGCAGCAAGAGAAACACCTTCACCAGAGGTTCATTCAGCACTGCTGCAGGCTACCCCACACACCCCATGTAGTTCCGGACCTGATGCAGCCACAGGACCCATGCCAGAGGTCCGTGTAGCCCTGCCATAAATGCTGCCAGAGCCCACACATGCCTCTGCTGCAGACACAGCAGACAGACCCAGCCCCGCATATGAGGTCCGCACAGCCCTGCTGAGAACAACCCCGCAGCCCTCACATGCCTCCTACACAGACGCAGCTGCCCCAGAGATCTGCGCAGCCCTGCTATGGACAGACCCGCAGCACCCATGTGTCTCCATGTGTGAGGCAGCTGCAGGACACAGGCCAGAGATCCGCGCAGTCCTGCCGTGGACAGTCCCACAGCCCGCACATTCCTCAGTGCTGGACGCAGCCACAAGACCCATGCCTGAGATCCGGGCAGCCCTGCCATGCATGCTTGCACAGCCCCAAGTTGCCTCCATGCCTGAGGCAGCCACAGGACCCGCACCAGAGATCAGTGCAACCCTGCTATGGACGGTCCTGCAGCCCCCACGTGCCTCCACGCCTGAGGCAGCCACAGGACCCACACTAGAGATCAGCACAACCCTGCCATAGACAGTCCGAAAGCCCCCACGTGCCTCCATGCCAGAGGTTCGTACAACCCTGCCGTGGACGGTCCCGCAGTCCCCATGTGCCTCCGCCCCAGAAGCAGCTGCAGGACCTGCACCAGAGGTCCATGCAGCCCTGCCATGGACGATCCTGCAGCCCCCACGCGCCTCCCCACCAGCCACAGCAGGACCCATTCCAGAGGTCTGTGCAGCCCTGCCTTGGACTGTGCTGCTGGCCCTAATATGGCTCTACAGTACCCACAGACACCACTGACAGACACCCAGCTGAGAGATCTCTGCAGAAACCTCTGATAGAGACCCAATTGAGAGATCTCCACAGAGACTTCTGAGACCTGACAAGAGATACAACTGAAAGAGAGACAACTGAGAGACCCAACATAAAGAACTCCGCGCATGCCTCTGAGGGAGATCCACACTGAGAGACCTTCATGGAGACTTTATATAGAACTTCTAAAAGAGAAAACATACAGATATCTTACAGGGATGGCATAAAGACTTCTGACAGATACCCACATGGAGAGTTCTCACAGGAGGCATCCCCAGAGATCGCTGACAGAGAAACCTCCCACAGAGATCTCTCTCAGAGATCTCACATCCATTCTTAGGAGCTTGAGCAGCTACCCAGTGACAGGGTCCTCCCAGTGGATCTGAAAGCAGTTAGCAAACTGGCTTCACAGGAGGGAGATCATTACCTATGATTCCCTGGGAAAATGCTCATGTACTTTTGTTTCACATGTAAATCTGTAAAATCCTTTTCTTTACTGATTTTCATTAGCTTGAGCTCTGACCTACAATTTAGAGAATCACAAACTTTGAAAACAAGCAAAACTCTGCAGCATCTGCTGAGGGAAAATATCTTATTTGCTCAATTTTAGTAAGTATCCAGTCAAATGGTATCAGGGACCATGCACTTTCAGTGCACAAGTCCCTGCACTTTAAATGACTGACTTCTTTTCTTTGGAAGCACGAAGTCGGGAGACCTTGGCAAAGGGACTCCAGGAGCCAAATGCCCCCAGCAGAGATGTCTCTGAATCACACTCACTCCCGTGGGCTGTGCAGCTAGCACCTTATATGGCACATAAGAGCTTGTGTCAGGTGTGTGAGGTTTGCTTCACATCAAACAAAACAAGCTGTTATCAAATATATGAAGCTTTTTCACAAAGGAGACACTTTTCTGGCAATATTTGTACTATGTCCACTGGCAAATTGATATTTACTGCTTAATAATATTAAATAATTAAATGATACTGTTTATTTTGCTCCTTGCAATGTGGTAATACCCTCAAATGGTACTACATGTTTCCAGAATATGACAAAATCCTTAGGTTTGTCTACGATAGCTTAAACTTCTGGACTGTATAAAAGTGTTTGTTTTTTTAAATAACTCCAAGAAATACACACTATCTACAACTCAGGAAGTCAGATTGTGTTTTATATTCACTATAGTGGGACAAAAAGAACACACTGATTAAAATAATTAAAATTTTAGAAAACATATCAGTTAATCAGTGGTGGAAACATACCTTCCTTCAATTAAATTACTTAAGAACTAGCATTTAAACATCTGTTTACTGAAAGAAAACATATTTTTAATCACATTTTTATTATACTAATTAATAAAGGTCTCACTGTGCACCTAACACTTTTGAAATTGTGCACCTAGTCGAGACTACATATTTCTCACTGTTGATAAGAATCCTGTTGCCCCTGACTTGGTAAAATCAAAATAAAAAAACAGATGCCAAGTATATGTCTCTGGTTAAGTCTCTTAGATTACTCACTGGTATGACAGCATCACCGTTCCTTCCCTAACACAGGAACAAACTGATGTGAGGACTCAGGTGGGCATATATTTATTTAATTAATTAATTTAATTTTTGGTGGCTGGCCAGTAAGGAGGTACAAATCTCTGACCCTGGTGTAATCAGTACTGTGCTCTAACTAACTGGGCTAACCGGTCAGTCCCTTTATTATTTTAATTAAGAAGAAAACATCCTCAGGTGGTAATATATTTTATAAAATCATAGCTATTCGTTTTTTCAAAGTTTTCTCCCTGTGTGAAATTTTCTTATTATTTTATTGAATTACTGAACTATGGCAAGTGGCCAGGAGTGCCCTCTAATGTCTAATCAATAGTATTTACTAACCAGAATAACTCAACATGTCCCTGTGAACATCCACATCCACAACAATCACAAACATGAAAAAGGTACTTTCTTTTTGGAAGTAGCAGCCCATAATCCTAAACCCTGTCTTTAAACAAGAGGAAGATAAATTCTAAAAATGTTGTAAAATATTATAACTCCTGGCAAATAGACGAGGACTTATGAAAAGCTGCTGCCTTTCACAGGAAGACATGCTGGCCTCACCTCATCCTGTAAAAACACATGTGAGTGACACAGCTCTTCCACCTAAGCCTTTGTTGTGGTTCCTTTCACTGGCCCTCTGGATTAGATGCATTAACATTCTTTTTCTTTCTTTCTTTTCATCTTTTCTATTTTTTTAAGAATTGTGGGCCAGAATATTTTACAGAAGTAATATATGGGAAATGTGGCTTGTAAGGTTCTATAGTCACTCATATCCCCCTTGGAATGGAACATGAGGCTAAACACAATAACCAGCAGAAATATTATTTGAAAAAATGATTCTCTTAAAACTCTTCTCGGTATAAGTGAAGGAGACTTTAGGTAGGAAGCTGAGATATCCCTTCCCCTCAAATAACTACATATTTTATAGGCTATGAAAGCTAACAGGGCTCCTATGAGACCGTCTGATGAAAGGATTTGCAGAAGATACTCAAAAAGTACACAGAAGTCTAGGATTTGTTCACCATGGACAGGACACCATCTGAAAGATCTGTGCATAATGTAAGTAGAAACCAGAGCTTGGCCAAAGGAGCACTGGACGCTGCTTCCTCGCCTCCCCCTTTTGCTCAGGCATGACTGCCCTTCATCAACACATGCTGAGAGTGCAAATTGTGTGATATTTTTACTAGTTTGTGTTCGTTTTATAGCAGGAATAGATTTAGTTAGCTAGAGAACATGCGGGAACTTTGGTCAAGGAACTTAACATCACAAGCCTAAAAGCCTGAGTGAGAAAGCCTGCTCACATGATGGGTCTTAACCGATGACACCCTTTTGAGATATTTCCATCCAGACAGAGGAGCTCCAGATGGTCATCCATGTGACATCACCTTATCAACCTTGCCAGACACCCATGCAGGGTATAACTGGACTACATGACAGACTGTCTTTGCTGTATCTGTCAGCTGTGACAGGTTGCTGGCCAGCTGCTCATACCCCTGGCCCAGGGGATGGAAACAGACTGGAATTGACACTTCTTGGTGTAGGCTACTCTCACACAGAAATGGAAGCCAGTCTTGTTGAAGCCCACAGGACCTTTAGCTTGTAAGGGTAAGGGACCTTGAGCACTGCCTCTCCTGCACTGAGAAGAGACCCAGGTGTACAACACTCTCAAGCCACATTCTCAAGGATCATCAATTACACTTCATCATATGTATCCAGTTCCTGGTGGATGTGAGTCAGGAAAGGACCTCACACAGGAGACGTAAGATCCCTGACCTGTTCCTAACAAGATAAAAAGTAGGAGTTGTGTGCAGTGTACCCTTAAGGGATCACTTAAGTTAGAAGTAGGCTCGGACATAGAGTAATTAAAAGTGAAAGTGTGTTGTGTATGATATGTGTGATCAATAAAACATGATTCAAGCATCTAACATATTGGTTTCGAGTGGTTCTTGCCTACCAATCAGGGTCTGTGCACGATACCACCTCACCTCATAACCACCTCTCATCGGCTGAGGACTTACCAGTGACTTTAGATAAAGAAGACAGGGAGAGGAACAGTATAAGTGGAAATGAAAAGAAAGCAAGAGAAGGAGGAAGACGAAGGAGGAAGAGCCATTATCAAACAATGATCATGGTTTAAGCCTTTTCTTTAGCCTGGTCACCTAATTAACAAAATGGGACCTGGGGTTCAGAGACATTCTCCAAATCATACACTCAACTTCTGCATCTCCTGACTCAGATCAAATCCTTCCTCTACTGCATCATACAACCTAAGAGAAAGTATGAAGCACAGAGAGACAAGGGGATGAAAAATGCAGAAAACAAGTATAATGGAAGGGATATGGTGAAAACTAACACATGTGTAAATGGAATCACTAAAGGACAAGGGAAAGCAAGCGATAGCAAAAACCAAGATTTGAAAAGAAACTG